>NC_039243.1:15728509-16051009 GCF_003368295.1 Carassius auratus
TATGTAGATTTAACTTTTGTGGCCTCTTATTTCTACTAGTGTTGTCTAAAGACCCAGTACTTCAGTACCAAGTTGGTGGTAAAAAATTAAAATGTCACAGTACCAGATTTTTTAAAGGGGGGGGGGGGGTGAAATGCTTGTTTTCACTCAATATCCTGTTAATCTCGAGTACCTATAGAGTAGTACTGCATCCTTCATAACTCCAAAAAGTCTTTAGTTTTATTATATTCATAAGAGAAAGATAGTCTGTACAAATTTTTCCCGGAAAAACACGACCGGCTGGAGACGTGACATGTGGGCGGAGCTAAAGAATCACGAGCGCGAATAAGCTTTTGCGTTGAGAGCGTTTGGAAGCTGTGACACCGTGAGGACAAAACAAACCATGGCTAACAGTCAGATTCAGCATATATTTATGATCCAGAATAAGAGCAGCATCAGCAACAACGTCTCTATGTGGTATGTACTGAAACTGTATATATTTGCTTAGCGGTTTTGGAAAATGACTAAGTTCCACTTTGTCGTCTTTTTTTTTTTTTTTTTAAGCTGTACATGTGGAAAGTGCAGTTTGATGACAACATCGCATGTTGTTTACTTGATGTGCTTACGCGCCGATAGCTAAGTTAACAACACAGAGATATTTGAAGCAGTTTTACTCACCGCCTGCGGTTCCAACACACGATCGTGACCCTTTTTCTTTGGGACTGCATTATCCTTAAGAAATAAACGATGTGCAAATCCGGCGTCAAACTGGGCCTTGTTTGTAAAACAAGCATCTTCGAAATGCAGGGAACAAACAAAAACACTTGCACAACTCCGTTGATGCTCTGTAAAAATAAACTCCATCCACTGGTCCCTTAATGCTGTTTTTTTTTTTGGTAATCTGTGCAGGGTTGTCTTGCCCTGGCAACCAAAAACACACTCCTTTTGTGACATTTCGCGACGCTCTCGCTCTGATCAGTGAATGTCTCTCCTCTGCTATACGGGAGCGCGCGCTCTTCCGGCAGAAGTGCCTTAGGACCCATATAAGGAAATTCCGCTCCATCTAACGTCACACAGACCCATACTCGAAAAAAACTTTCCGAAACTTGTGACAAACCGGAATTTTTGTTCCAAAAATACTCCTTCAAACGTACAACTTAATTTTTTAAACTTTGTCCATGTTTAGCATGGGAATCCAACTCTTTAACAGTGTAAAAAACTCAGTATGCATGAAACAGCATTTCACCCCCCCTTTAAGAACCAGTGTTACAGAGCACCCGGTCAACCCGGTTCTTGGCGCATACAGCACTATGATTTTTGCAAAGCAGAAAACGCGGACGGAATCTCAAAATCATTACAAAACAAAATCATGTAAATGAAACTTACATTTTAATATGAACAGTCACTGAATTTGTCAAAGTTAGCATAAATCAAATAAAATCTCCATATGGACCAGTATCTGTAAATGTTCTGCGTGTCTCTGTGTGAATGAATGAATGAATCGCAGAGATGTGCGGGTTTGTTTACTACATAGACTGAAGCGTAACGCTTGCAGTAATTTCAGCATTTGCAGTCTCAATGAGGACATAAATACAAAAACAACATCACCAGAACTGTTCTGAGTCACTTCACAAGCATTTTACCATTCCATTTGAGTAAAACCAGTGTCAATTTAAATGTATTCACGGCAACCCATCCAAATAAGTTCATTTTTACATAAAGGCATTGTGCTAGAAATATTACTATTCTTTAGTAGAATTTATGTGATACTGCTACTACTGTTGAAAATAAAACTATTTTCTAAAGAAAAAAAATCACACAATATTTCTTCCATGTTTTAATTTTAATATCAAATCCCCTTGAAATCCAAAATGAGCCAATATTTGGCATGACATTTCAAAATGTCTTACTTTCAACATTTGATATTTTATCTATATTCTATTTGTGAATAAAATATAAGTTTATGAGATTCGTACATTAATCCATTCATTTTTTACTCACAATTAGTACAGTGTCCCAACTTTTTTGGAATCGGTTTTGTATATGAAGAGGACACCATATGTACCACATTCCATTTTAAAGGTCATAGCAACTGTGTGATATGACTCAGTAATGTTATCCCAGACTTCTTCAGTATGAACTTAAAGCTGATTTTCACGCATAATGATGTTGATCAGTATGCCATTCATTTACATTCACCCTACAAACACACCATGTCAGAAATGTCTGCATTAGATGTAAAATATGGTATTACCACTACGTTAGTTGATGGATACAGTATAACCTACAGTATAACCTACATTATAATATGTAACTGTTTAAATGAGAAGTGAACATCTGTTAGTTAACGTTTAATTTGAAAGACTGTATAAAGTGAGCGTTTGAAGGTCAGTAGATTCATTATTTGCGTTTTATTATGATAACTTACGGCGCTGAAGCATCTGACAGACTGTCCGAGCAGCCACGGGCATCATGCAAAGATATTATTTTCAACAGAAACTGATTAATACAAACAAAAGAAAAGAGAAGAAAAAAAAAACAGCTACATCAAGCCGCTAACTGACAGAGATGAGCAACACGCTTGTGCAGCTTCCGACTGGAGCGCTGCAGCGACAAAAACATTCCGTGTGATGCCACGGTGAGCGTTTGGGGTTCCGCTTTCATCTTCTTTTGAAGTTTTATGGTAGTTGGCAAACCAGCTTTTGGTGTATATTCCCCCACCTACTGGGATGGAGCGTGAGGCGACGCTATCAAGGGAAATGTTATTGAAAAAATAAATACAAATAGGTAAATAAAAAAAATAAAAAATTCTACCCATAGCCTATTTTATTATATACATGTGTTCTTTTCAGAAAATTAATAAGAGCTTAATAACCTTTATGACAACCGTTCAATACATTCTGTAATGTCATAGAATTAATACCAGCAGATTTTAATTCCTCTTTTAATGGTATTATTTCCCTTTCATATGCCCTACAGTAAATTAGCACAGCTTTACAGTTTCTGGAAGTCCACAATGATTACATCAGCAGATTTGTGTCTTCTTATCATCTGGAGTGGTTTATTAAAGGTCCCATTCTTCGTGATCCCATGTTTTAAACTTTAGTTAGTGTGTAATGTTGTTGTTAGAGAATAAATAAAATCTGTAAAATTCTAAAGCTCAAAGTTCAATGCCAAGCGAGATATTTTATTTAACAGAATTCGCCCACAAAAAACAACTCGTTTGGACTACATCCCTCCATTTCCTGCAGTAATGACGTCACAAAAAAAACAGTTTTCCTCCGCCCACATGAATACACAAAAAGGGGGGCGTGGTATTGTTGCGCTCAGATGGAGAAGAGGAAGAGTTTCGTTTGTGTTTGTCGCCATGTCGTCGGAACGCTGTTATTTTCATCTCGGAGTTCAATCATCTTTTTTTGGGCTTCCCAGGGACGTTGTAATTGGAGATTAATGGTTACAATTTATGTTTAACTCGGTTCCCGAAAATTATAATCCACATGTAAAACTATGTGCAGCAAATTTTGCCGAGGACAGCTTCCTCAATCTCAATCAGTTAAATGCCGGATTCACACAAAGATTATTCCTGAAAGATGGAGCAGTTCCCTCTTTGTCTGGAGAAGGCGTTGTTTATGGACCACAACCGGTAAGTGTATTTTATTATTTAAGTTGCTGTAACTTATTACACAAAGGGCAACGCTGTTTAGCTTTGTTAACTAGATGTTAGGGCTGTGCAAAAAAATCGAATGCGATTTTCATATGCATCTCGCCAGTAAAAACGCTCCTGTGATTATAAGTACATCTCCAGAACATGCTCCTGCCTACTTGCTTCTCAAAACTAGCCCAATTGCATTTCCTGGAGTGTGTCGAATCACAACACAGGAACCGCTGGCACAATCAAAGCTCTTTACGTATTTCTGAAAGAGGGACTTTATAGAACAAGGAAGTCATCAGCCCGTTTTTATGACAGTGAAAACAGCGTTATACAGATAGGTGAATTGTGTGAAAAATACTGTTTTTTTACACACGAAATATGAACGCGTTACATTGCACACTGAAAAAGGCAAAGGGGGAGGTGTTGCTTCAATTTATAACAACAGCAGCAGGCTTCAAGTATAACTCGTTTGAAGTAATGGTGCTACATATAACATTATCCAGAGAAACAATTGTTAATGATAAATCTGTTATGTTTGTACTGGCTACTGTATACAGGCCACCAGGCCACCATACAGACTTTATTAAAGAGTTTGGTGATTTTACATCCGAGTTAGTTCTGGCTGCAGATAAAGTTTTAATAGTTGGTGATTTTAATATCCATGTTGATAATGAAAAATATGCATTGGGATCAGCATTTATAGACATTCTGAACTCTATTGGTGTTAGACAACACATTTCAGGACCTACTCATTGTCTAAATCATACTCTAGATTTAATACTGTCACATGGAATTGATGTTGATAGTGTTAAAATTATTCAACCAAGTGATGATATCTCAGATTATTATTTAGTTCTGTGCAAACTTCATATAGCCAAAATTGTAAATTCTACCTCTTGTTACAAGTATGGAAGAACCATCACTTCTACCACAGAAGACTGCTTTTTAAGTTATATTCCTGATGTATCCAAATCCCTTAGCATATCCAAAACCTCAGAACAACTTTATGATTTAACACAAACTATGGACTCTCCATTTTCTAGCACTTTAAATAAAGTTGCTCCTTTACGTTAAAGGAAGGTTAAGGAAAACAGTTTGACACCATGGTATAATGAGCAAACTCGCACCCTAAAGAGAGCAGCATGGAAAATGGAATGCAGCTGGAGGAAAACAAAACTAGAGGTATTTCGTATTGCTTGGCGGGAAAGTAACCTATCCTACAGAAAAGCATCAAAAACTACTAGATCTGATTATTTTTCTTCTCTTTTAGAAGAAAACAAACATAACCCCAGGTATTTATTCAATACAGTGGCTAACTTAAACGAAAAATAAAGCCTCAAGTGTTGACATTTCCCAACACCACAGCAGTAATGACGATAGTATTAGAGATAAAATTGCAACCATTCAGCCGTCAGCTACAGTATCACATCAGACAGTGCACTATAGACCCCCTGAGGAACAGTTCCACTCATTCTCTGCTATAGGAGAGGAAGAATTGTATAAACTTGTTAAATCACCTAAATCAACAACATGTATGTTAGACCCTATACCATCTAAGCTTCTAAAAGAGGTGCTTCCAGAAGTCATAGATCCTCTTCTGACTATTATTAATTCCTTATTGTCATTAGGATATGTCCCCAAAACCTTCAAAGTGGCTGTTATTAAGCCTCTAATCAAAAAACCACAACTTGACCACAAAGAACTAGTTAATTATAGACCAATCTCGAATCTCCCTTTTCTGTCCAAGAAACTAGAAAAGGTGGTATCCTCACAATTATATTCATTCTTAGAGAAAAATGGTATATGTGAGGATTTCCAGTCAGGATTTAGAACGTATCATAGTATTGAGACTGCTGTCCTTAGAGTTACAAATGATCTGCTCTTATCATCTGATCGTGGGTGTATCTCTTTTTTGTTTTATTGGATCTTATGCTGCATTTGACACAATTGACCACAACATTCTTTTGCATAGACTTGAACACTTTGTTGGCATCAATGGAAGTGCATTAGCATGGTTTAAATCGTACTTATATGACCGCCATCAGTTCGTAGCAGTGAATGAAGATGTATCATATCGATCACAAGTGCAGTATGGAGTACCCCAAGTCTCAGTACTAGGGCCGCTACTTTTCACGCTTTATATGTTAACCTTGGGAGAAATCATAAGGAAACATGGTGTTAGCTTTCACTGTTATGCTGATGATACTCAGCTCTATATTTCTTCGCGGCCCGGTGAAACACACCAATTTGAAAAACTAATGGAATGCATAGTCGATATAAAAAACTGGATGACGAGTAATTTCATACTGCTAAATGGCTCTGTCAATTCTTCGTAATCAGTTAGGAACCTAGGTGTGCTATTTGATCGCAATCTTTCCTTAGAAAGCCACGTTTCTAGCATTTGTAAAACTGCATTTTTCCATCTGAAAAATATATCTAAATTATGGCCTATGCTCGCAATGTCAAATGCAGAAATGTTAATCCATGCATTTATGACCTCAAGGTTAGATTATTGTAATGCTTTATTGGGTGGTTGTTCTGCATGCTTAGTAAACAAACTACAGCTAGTCCAAAATGCAGCAGCAAGAGTTCTTACAAGAACCAGGAAGTATGACCATATTAGCCCGGTCCTGTCCACACTGCACTGGCTCCCTATCAAACATTGTATAGATTTTAAAATTTTGCTTATTACTTATAAAGCCCTGAATGGTTTTGCACCTCAGTATTTGATTGAGCTCCTTTTACATTATAATCCTCTACGTACGCTACGTTCTCAAAACTCAGGCAATTTGATAATACCTAGAATATCAAACTCAACTGCGGGCGGCAGATCCTTTTCCTATTTGGCGCCTAAACTCTGGAATAACCTACCTAACATTGTTCGGGAGGCAGACACACTCTTGCAGTTTAAATCTAGATTAAAGACCCATCTCTTTAACCTGGTTTACACATAACATACTAATATGCTTTTAATATCCAAATCCGTTAAAGGATTTTTAGGCTGCATTAAGTAGGTAAACCGGAACCGGAAACACTTCCCATAACACCGATGTACTTGCTACATCATTAGAAGAATGGCATCTACGCTAATATTTGTCTGTTTCTCTCTCATTCCGAGGTCACCGTAGCCACCAGATCAGGTCTGTATACAGATCAGATGCCACCAGATGTTGGATCAGATGTTGGATCAGCACCTAGAAAGGACCTCTACAGCCCCGAAAGACAGCAGAGACAAGGACAACTAGAGCCCCAGATACAGATCCCCTTTAAATACCTTGTCTCAGAGGACCAACAGGACAAGACCACAGGAAACAAATGATTCTTCTGCACAATCTGACTTTGCTGCAGCCTGAAATTAAACTACTGGTTTCGTCTGGTCAGAGGAGAACTGGCCCCCAACTGAGCCTGGTTTCTCCCAAGGTGTTTTTCTCCATTCTGTCACCGATGGAGTTTCGGTTCCTTGCCGCTGTCGCCTCTGGCTTGCTAAGTTGGGGTCACTTCATCTAAAGCAATACCATTGACTTGATTGCAAATAAATGCACATACACTATTTAACTGAACAGAGATGACATAACTGAATTCAATGATGAACTGCCTTTAACTATCATTTTGCATTATTGAGACACTGTTTTCCAAATGAATGTTGTTCAGTTGCTTTGATGCAATGTATTTTGTTTAAAGCGCTATATAAATAAAGGTGATGATGATGATGATAATCTGACTTTGCTGCAGCCTGGAATTAAACTACTGGTTTCGTCTGGTCAGAGGAGAACTGGCCCCTCAACTGAGCCTGGTTTCTCCCAAGGTTTTTTTCTCCATTCTGTCAGCGATGGAGTATCAGTTCCTTGTCGCTGTCGCCTCTGGCTTGCTTAGTTGGGGTCACTTCATCTACAGCGACATTGTTGACTTGATTGCAATTAAATGCACAGACACTTTTTAACTGAACAGAGATGACATCACTGAATTCAATGATGAACTGCCTTTAACTGTCATTTTGCATTATTGACACACTGTTTTCCTAATGAATGTTGTTCAGTTGCTTTGACACAATGTATTTTGTTAAAGCGCTATATAAATAAAGGTGACTTGACTTGACTTGACTTAAAACTGCTTCATTTTTTAACTGTAGCTGAATCGTTAGGCCTACTACGCTGCTGAAATTTAATGTTGGTCATTATTGTGGAACTTAGAGATTCAAATATTTTCTGAAGCGGTACTTGGTATAAAAAGTTTGAGAACTACTGGTTTAAAGAAATGGTATAAATGAAATCCTGCTTTTTAAGAACTTTTCAGTTAAAGAGCCACACAGATGGGAAATCAAAAATTACCTGTATTACAGTGTATGATGTAGCTGTCCATCAGTGTAAACAATGTGCAAAGTAATTAAACCAAAAAGTACACAATTTATAAAGTTATTGGCTTCTAAAGTAAGGAGTCGACTCTGAATCGCTGAAACGAGTCGTTATAGATTTCAAATCTTTTGCCCATCTCTATGTACGTCACTAGGAACACTTTGCATAATAATCTCTGCCTACCGTGTTGGGAGAAACGGAACTCTGACCTGCCCCACCACCACACAGACGCTCTGGTTGGTGTGATAGCATCATGTTGAGGAGACAGTGTGTTTTTAATTGTAAAGGCAAGTTTGTTTTATTTTCACTGCCAAAGAATGAAGATCCGAAGAACCAATGGCATTTCACTGATGACTGCTTTTCTAATCTCGGTAAGTTCAAGGCGGGATTTTCAAAGCGTTTGGCCATATAAGAGGGTTCATTACCAACTTTATTTAGACCAACAAGCATCTCCGAATCACAACGCGAAGTATGATTATGAAGTTATGTGTTTGTTTTCTCCCAAGCGTCTTATCAGTATGTCGCGCTAGCACTAACAGTTATATGTTAAAAACCCTCTGGAGTCGATTAACGCGGATACGCGTTATGAGTCATTTTCCCCTGATAACCCCGAAAAAGTCTGCGCTGATCTTCATTTACAAACATGTCATTAAAATGAAGTGTAACTCCGTGAATACTCAACGAAGAGACATGAGAGAGATATCTATAGAAAGCTTGACATGTCTACTTTAAAACTAAACAAGTGCTGCCGAAAACAGATATCCTGTGATAAAGTAATCCATATGAAAACAACGTGATGTCCAATCTTTCACGTCTCCCTTCATTATATCTAATGTGACCACGCCCCCGCGCTGAACGCGCTATTCAGATTCAAACTGAAGCGCGCGGCTTGAATACGCCCACACAGAAGAAAAAGCAGCGAGACTGTTCAAGTTTTTTATTTTACTGTTTGCTTCGCGATGAGAGAATAAGACATAATTCACCCCAAAAAGATGCTAACACATTGTTTACCGTGAAGTTGTGTGCGGAACAACCAATTAAAATTATGTTAGTTGACCAGTCAGAACACAGTATGCTACCGAAAGGTGGGGTTTAAGGAAACTGAATCTTTTGAACAACTTTGCGCGAACCGTTTGGGGATCTCTGAGAATTGAGGTAATTTTAAAATGATATTTTGACAAAATAACAGGATTTAAACCTGTTGTACAGGACTTATAAACAGTGATAGGAAGCTTAGAATTTTCATCTTACTGGCTCTTTAACAATTTCCTTTTTACCATTGCAGAGTCAACAAGGATTAATGGCAAATTAGTACGAATTTCTTCATCTACTAGACTGCACTGTCACTTATGGTAGAGATTCATTAATCTTTTGTGATATGTTGTGATTTTACTTAGTTTAATAAAAATGTACTTTATTTGATTTGACTTGTTTTACTAAAATACACTGTATAGCTAGGGTTCTGATTAAAACAGTGTAACTGGGGGTTCTGAAAACACTGCTTGTGAATAATTTGTTAATATTATAAACTTTTATCTGAATTCATTAAATAGGTGTTTAATTAATAGTATTGTGCACTTTGTTTCCAGCCCCAGTGACTGAACTGTAAACTGAAAATATTCTGCGATTTGTTTTGCATTCAGGTTTCAGTTAAATATATTTCACAATATCAAAGTTGGTATTTTATGAGGAATTATTTTTGGTGTGTTTGTTTATACAGGACAGTACAGAAAGTGCACAAGTGGGAGAGAGTGGAGAATGGAACCTGCCACCAGGGGCACAGTGAGGGGAGGGAAGGTTAGAACAGTTTCAAGGGCAATTTCAAACTATAGTTTGAGGGAAGGTAAGGACGAGGAAGGTTAGTAAGGTTAGCAGTGAAAATGTGTTGAACAGTTTGAGATTGGAACTTGCAACCACAGGGCTGCCAACTTTTGAGTTCATCTTAGAGTTAGATTTTGGGGGCGGGGCTTTGTTGTGGGGGAGGGGCTTATGGAGGGGCATGGCTTGGTGTGGGAAACAAACAAACACCAAATCCTTGCATTAGCAGAAGTGTATTAAAGAGCCACACAGATGGGAAATAAAAAATTACCTGTATTACAGTGTATGATGTAGCTGTCCATCAGTGTAAACAATGTGCAAATTAATTAAACCAAAAAGTACACGATTTATAAAGTTATTGGCTTCTAAAGTAAGGAGTCATTATAGATTTCAAATCTTTTGCCCAACTCTATGTATGCCACTAGGAAGACTTTGCATAATAATCTCTTTCTTCCGACTTGGGAGAAATGGAACTCTGACCTGCCCCACCCGCTGACCTGCCACACAGACGCTCTGGTTGGTGTGATAGCATCATGTCAAGGAGACAGTATGTTTTTAATTGTAAAGGCAAGTTTGTTTTATTTTCACTGCCAAAGAATGAAGTTCAGAAGAACCAATGGCTAAAATTCATTTTTACCACAATACCAGAGCAGTACAACAAATCCCTTTTGTTGCGTTCACAACATTTCACTGATGACTGCTTTTCTAATCTCGGTGAGTACAACGAGGGATTTTCAAAGCGTTTGGCCATAAAAGAGGGTTCATTACCAACTTTATTTAGACCAACGAGCATCTCCGAATCACAACGCGAAGTATGATTATGAAGTTATGTGTTTGTTTTCTCCCGAGCGTCTTATCTGTATGTGTGCTGTCTGCAGCCTTTCTCTGCGCTGATCTTCATTTACAAACACGTCATTAAAATGAAGTGTAACTCCGTGAATACTCAACAAAGAGACATGAGAGAGATATCTATAAAAAGCTTGACATGTCATCTTTAAAACTAAATAAGTGCTGCTAACAGATATTCTGTGATAAAGTAATCCATATGAAAACTACGCGATGTCCGTTTTTCACGTCTCCCTTCATTATATCTAATGTGACCATTAGAATCTTTTTAATATGGGATGTGTTAACTTGACATTATGTTTTTAGAAAACAATAATTAACATTAACTACTAGGCATGTCCAGATATTTGTCGTCTGGAAATGCTTTTGTACTGTTTTGTTATGATAAAGTTATGTAAAATAACTGCTCAGAGCTGCAAAACAAACAACTCTGCTAACTTAAAACTATATAACAGCATATGCCTATTAGTTACTAGCCTAAACTGGACGGAGACACAGACCACCCTGTAATTCACTGACCTGCCTGCGTTTAGAGCCCTGCACGGGTCTGTTTTCTTAAACCCGCATCCACATGCTCCCGCTGAATGTATGACTAGGCCGCCCACTCCGCAATGTTTGGGTCCACTCCCGCGGACTTTAAATGTACACAAATAGGTAGGTTACTCAGACTAAATATTCGTTCAAGTTAACACCCAGAATAACCGATTTTAAACATCATTGCATTTAAATTATATTAAGTAATTGATGCTAAACCAAAGAACCACACATGGCAAAAACATTGGGTATTTTTTTATTAGCGTTATTAAAAAAATTAAACCGTTAAAAACCGTTAAAACAAAACCGCCTACCTGAAATGCAAACACTGAAAAAGTGTATTTGATTTTCGTTCACTTTCGTTCGTTCAGTGAAAATAGCAGCTGTTGTAGAACATTCAAAACAGGCTCATTAAAACACAAACACACACACACGAGATTATGTGCGTAGATCTTTACAAAATACACCTAGATTATAAAGCCTGTGAAAAGCACCCACAAAATAAAATGCACTTTAAAAACGCATAGATTGAGCGAGCAGAGCAGAATCTCCAGAAAGCGCTCAGCGCTCTTCAGAGAATTTTAGCACTCCGATCCTCTCACATGCTCTGGCAATGCTCAAAATAAAACACATTTTATTTGTTTCCAGATGTTTGACTTGCCCTACTTGGATTTTGTCAAGTAAACAGCAGCTCTACTACACACCGTTCCCCGCGGGTCTCCCGCGAAATTTTCTGACCTCCCACTCCCGCGGCCCGCCCGCAGTATGAGTAAAGGTAACACTGCCCTGCTCCCGCGAGATTTGCGTTGGTTCCCGGGGGTCCCCAAACCCAATGCAGTCCTCTACCTGCGTTCACAATTCACAAGGTGCAGATGGGAGGGAGAACGGCTTACTACACAGTTTATGGGAATAAATTTGTATTTCCCTCACAATTGTCAAAAATAAATCACCACACTGTCTGTCTTGTCTCTGTGTGCGTTGTTTTGCGAAATCATGCGGCGCGATTTTTTTCCTCACTGCTGCACGTGTCTGCGTGAGAATATGGGGGTGTGGCGTGAGAGCGTGGGTCGATTGCGTGAGTCTCACGCTGAATGCGTGAGAGTTGGCAGCTGCATCCAGGAACCCCTCTAACGCTGTGCCCTTGAAATCGTCCTCACCTTCCTCCCCTTACTGTGCCCCTGGTTACATGTTCCATTCTCAAACTGTTCAACACATTTTCACTGCACAAGGCCCGGTTCCCCGAAACGTTCTTATCGCTAAGTAGTTCTTAACTTTCAATTCAATTCAAGTTTATTTGTATAGCGCTTTTTACAATACAAATCGTTACAAAGCAACTTTACAGAAAATTATGTTTCTACAATATTTAGTAGTAGCTAGTAGTTTGTGCACATTTGACAGGATTTTAGAAAAAATTAAAAATAATAGTAATACAAGACGTAGTCAGCTAGACGATGAACTATCAATATTATTAATTAAGTTATTATAGGATGCAGTCACACATGTAGCAATAATTGTTAGTTATGTTTGTTGATTCAGGTCCTCTGAGGGTCAGCATCATCTCTTCTCATGTTCTGGATCCAGACTGGAGCTTGTGTAAATCCTAGAAACATAGAAACAAAATAGAGACATCATTAGCATAGCTGCTGATCCAACAAAGTAAAATTAGTTTAACCCAAGCTAATGAATAAAAATGCACCTTTGATCGGTTGCAACTTCACTCACAATTTATAAGATACATTATTCGTATGCTTGGTGAAAGAGATGTTTTTTTAATCTAGATTTAAACAGAGAGAGTGTGTCTGAACCCCGAACATTATCAGGAAGGCTATTCCAGAGTTTGGGAGCCAAATGTGAGAAAGCTCTACCTCCTTTAGTGGACTTTGCTATCCTAGGAACTACCAAAATGACAAATGACAAACTCTTCAAAATCAAGGCCCTGTAGACTGACATCGTCACAGCATGCAAAACTTACTTCCACCCAGACAGGCAGCTGGCAGTGGACGAAAGGATGGTGGCTTCAAAGGCAAGAATTGGAAACAAGCAGTACATAAAAGACAAGCCGACAAAGTGGGGCTACAAACTCTTTGTGCTTGCAGATTCTGCATGTGGCTACACATGGAACTTCTTTGTTTATGAAGGCAAATCATCCCTGGCCACTGGAAAAGGGCTCAATTATGATTCCGTTATGCAGCTCTTGGATTTGTCTCTTCTTGTTGGTGGCTACCAGTTGTTTATGGACAACTTCTACACAAGCTCATGCCTTTTCATGGACTTGCTGGCCAAGAAGACCCTGGCGTGTGGAACAGTACGCACTAATCGGCAAGGATTTCCGAAAATGAAAGCAAACGATCTCAGTCGGAGAGAGACCCAAGAGGAACCTTAAGATGGCTTCGAGATGGGAAGCTTCTTTTTCTCAAGTGGATGGATACGCATGAAGTTACAATGTGCTCAACCATGCACAAGGCTTATGGCGGTGAGACAGTCCTTCGGCGTGTCAAAAATCCAGATGGCAGTTGGGTAATGAGGAGAATCCCGATTCAGTGGCAGTGAAAGATTACAACAAGTACATGGGAGGTGTGGACCTGTCAGATGCCCTAATTGGGTATTCTAATGTACTCCACAAAACCACTAAATGGTACAAGACTTTTTTATTTTATTTTGTTGATATTGCAGTGGTGAACAGTTTCATTCTTCACCAGCATCTCTCCAGAACTCAGAACAAAAATCCTCTCAGCCAGAAAGAATTTCGAGAGAAACTTGTATATGAGCTGGCTGCAGTTTCCAGCACCTCAGCCGCCCAAGACCCGCCTGCATCACATGCCCCAGAGCCAACTGCATCCACATCACATGCCCCAGACCTGCCTGCATCTGCCACAACAGCATCAGAGCCATGTTTTCCAGAGTACTTTGGGTCAGATGCCAGGAGTGGGAGGAGAGTTTGTGCTCTGTGCAAACTTTCAGGCCTCAAAGTAAAGACTTCTGTGTACTGTACAAAATGCAGTGTACCCTTGTGCTTGGTGGCATCCAGAAATTGCTTTAGGAAATGGCACACTGATGGACACACGCAGACTGTCTAAGTGAGCTCTTGTGTTCCATTACTGTTTCTCAGATCTGTATATTATTTTTGCACTTTTTTCCCCTCTATAAATTTTATTTTTTTATTCTGAGTTTTGTGTGTGTGTGTGTAAAATAATATGCAAGAACAGAACTTTTGCTTATTTTGCTTATTACATGACATGAGTTTTTTGAGGAAACTTGGAGACCTAAGACATTCTGTCTCCTCAGGTAAAGCTACAGAACTTGGAGACTCCAACACCTCCTTTTGGTTAAAGCTAAATAACTTTTGCTTAGAAGATGTTATCAACAAAATTCATTTTTTATATCTTTTTACTGTCACCTAGTGGAATCAAAAGTGGACTTTGTTTCTGTGTTCATCACAATATTGTAAAAATACAAAATATGCAATATCTTGCGCTTGTGTTAAACTTCCGAGAGTTTTCTGTAAAATAAGACAATTTTTATAAATTTATTCCAAAGAATGTGGGTAGGGCTGTCTTTTAAGTTCAGGTATGCTTGCTGGTTTCAGAAATCAAAAATGGAGACTGTAAAAGTACACTTGGAGAGTCTAACGCCTCCTTTCGATTAAAGCTAAATAACTTTTGCTTAGAAGATGTTATCAAAAAAATTCTTTTTTCTCCTGTTTATTGCCACTGTTTATTTAGGGGAAGTCGTGGCCTAATGGTTAGAGGGTTGGACTCCCAAACGAAGGGTTGTGAGTTCTAGTCTCGGGCCGGCAGGAATTGTGGGTGGCGGTAGTGCATGAACAGCTCTCTCTCCACCTTCAATATCACGACTTAGGTGCCCTTGAGCAAGGCATCGAACCCCCAACTGCTCCCCGGGCGCCGCAGCATAAATGGCTGCCCACTGCTCCGGGTGTGTGCTCACAGTGTGTGTGTGTGTGTGTGTGTGTGTTCACTGCTCTGTGTGTGTGCGCATTTCGGATGGGTTAAATGCAGAGCACAAATTCTGAGTATGGGTCACCATACTTGGCTGAATGTCACTTCACTTCACCTAGTGGATTTAAAAGAGATTGTCTGAAGCGACATAGACCAAACATGTCCTAAATTACAGAATCTTAAATAAAAACTTAATTAAAAAAATAATAAAAATCTGACTTTTTGTCAGTGTTTATCACAGTATTGTAAACATATAAAATACAAAATATTCAATATTTTACCCATGTTTTAAAATTCAGAGAGTTTTCTGTCAAATGAGACCATTTGTATCAATTCATTCCAAAGTATGCGAGTAGGACTCTTTAAAATTCTGGTATGCCTAATTGTGTAAAAAATTCAAAATATGCTGCAGAGCTGAAGAGGATATTATTGTATTTGGATTGTTTTAATCTTTTACATGTTTTGAACAATACATCCATGCATAAACACTGCAAAATAAAGTTTGGATTATTTTAATCTGTTTTATATATGTTTCCAAAATAAAACTGCTGTTTTACAATTTTGAGCATGTGGTAGTTTATTGAAGTTGGTTTGTAAAGACATTGCTGCCAGTCATTAGATTTTAACCTTTATAATGTTCAGTGTTGATCTTAAGGCAAACTAGATAAATACAGTTGTGTAATTACCAACGTTTAAAGTTAAGACTGTGAAACAACGTCATGTTATCAATGTTGATTCACTTTGCAAAATCAACACCTTATTCAACGTTAATCCCAACAATCTGCAGAATGACCATAATTCACTCATGATGAAGGTAAGATGGTGAAACAATGTCGCGATTGCAACTGTGAATCAACATCACAATATAAACGTTGATCCAATTTATAAAAATTGAGAGGTAATTAAACGTTGATTCAACCATAGTGTCTGACGTTGTTTCAACATTGAAGTGCCGGCTGGGTAGTAGTGTCTGTGTTTGAGTGTATATCAGGGATGGGCAACTTATTGCTTATGCTCAGTTTATGATGTTAATACTAACTCCAACCAGGAGAGGTCGCACATTTCCAGCCGCTGCCTGTATTAATTACAGCGTAGGATGTGCAGTCTCATGTGAACAAGTAACATTAGCAAAAAAATATTTTAATATTTGCAATGAAAATCGTATTTCCAGTAAAGATGGTAAACAGATTATCTTTTCCAGAAGTTCCAGAGGATATATGTTTGGATTGTTCAAAAACATAATCTGTAATGAAATAAAGATTTTCAATCGACATTTGCACCACTGCTTACAAAGTAAAGCCCCTTTAATACTGAGATTCTGGATAATACACTGGTAATGTGTCCTGGCAAATGTTCCCTGATCTTTAGATTTTGGTTCATTCATTCATCACTCATGTCAATCAGTTCTCATCTCTCTCATCTCATACATTCTCATGAGAACTACTGTGACTTATGAGTCTAGAAAATTAAATAGCTTCATTACTGAAGCATCAGGTGTGACCGATCACGGAAACACCAATAACACCATGTCTGCCTGCCAACCATGTTAGACCAATCGCTGGTTTATAAACAAGCCCTGCATATAAACTGCAGCTACTGTATCTGCCATTTAATCATTCTCGCTCTTTTCCACATGAAAATTTTTGGCTCAGCAAACAGTTTACAGTCAGAGCTGCAAGGTAATGTCCCCAACACAATACAATCCTTAAGTTTGTTGAGCGACTTATAGTGAGATAATGTGTCACAGTGAGTTTTCTGCTCTTAAGTTTTTAATTTATTTTCCAGGTTTTTGGGGACGCTCACCACAAACCAAAAATAAGGAAAAGGAGAGCTCTCTATACTAGTTGTTACATTGTGGTGGGCTTACTGTACTAAGGGAGTGCCCCATGGCCACTGCGAAAGAACTGGAGAGCACCGGAGGAAGATGTCTTCCTCCCCATCCAAGTGCTTATGGAATGTGGATTTCTGCGAAGGATTCACAAGGCCTCTGCATCTCCTATTTGGGCACTAAACACGCTCAGGCAGCTCTATCCAACTCTGAGGGCTGTCCTCAATACACAAAGTTCTTGGCTTAACAGACTCCACA
This sequence comes from Carassius auratus, assembly GCF_003368295.1. NCBI lineage: Eukaryota > Metazoa > Chordata > Actinopteri > Cypriniformes > Cyprinidae > Carassius > Carassius auratus. The sequence goes on from NC_039243.1 coordinate 15,745,733, forward strand.
TGGAAATAAATGGGAATTCAGGCCCATGTCTCTCTGCTCAACCAAGAGACAAACCGATGGATTGTCCGCTGGCCAGCAGCTTGTGGGGAGAGATAATGGAGAGGGTGTCACCCATCCTTTCCCTGCTGTTCGAATATCCATTAGTGGTAGAGGAAGATGTCAAGGACGAAGTATTGTCGGCCATCCTTGAGGATGATGATGATAATGAAGATGCTTTTCCCAAATCAGTTGCATCCGGCAAGTGCAAGGGATTTTGAATTCACCCTCCCCTGTACAGACGGACCCAGATCTACTTGATGTCTGTTGCAGGGCCGCGACTAGATTATCGATCGACTGGCCATCCAATCTGGCAGGTCAGGGGGGTGAAAGAGATTTGTATGATGGAAATAGACTTCTGTCACGTCTCCCTCAATCAAGGCAGTTTATTCGAGCCGTTCCAGCTTGTGTGGCTGAAATGAAGAGGATTTTGGACAAGCCTTTTTCCCACTGTGTGCCCGTCAAGGGCTTTTTGAGGCCGAATGTTCAGGGAATGGAGGATTTGGTGAAATCAGATCCTCCCCCTGTAGAATAATCTGTGGCTAATCATTTGCACCCAAGTCACAGGGCTGCGCTCTCATCAAACCAGAACCTTTCTGAAAGGGAAGAGAGAGCGCTTCAAGTGGAGTTATTTGAGGAGATGGGGCCTCAAATGGATTCCAGATCTCCCAACCTAGAGCTCCAGTAGGAGATTTAAACTTGCACACGTCCCTCAAATCAGTTCAAAGCTGCAGTCAGAGTATGGACTTAGTGGTTGTGGGAGAGAGATCGCTATGGCTGGGTTTGTCAGGCCTCTTTGACAAAAAGAAAGTAGAGATTTTGACATTCTGACTATCAACCTTCCCGTCTGGCTTCCCTCCCGTGGGGAAAAGGAGAAAGAATTTAAATATGAAATGGGATTGTTTAGTCAGTTCAAAGTCCAATGGGGAAATGGCCCATGTTCCTCTGGTGCCCCCCAAAGAACTGTCTCTCCCTCCACTTATGATTTTTTTTACAAGGGGGGAAGGACAAGACTTCATAAGCATCCCATCACAAATTCCCTTCCTTCATCACTAGAGAGTGCCCGCAACCCTGCTAGTGAGTGAAGAAAGAAAGGGCCCACTCGTAGCTCAGGCGGCGAACTGGCGCTCATTCATCCCTGGGTTTTAACCACAATAGACAGGGCATACAGACTTCAATTCACTGTAAAACCACCTGTGTTCAATGGAGTGGTAATTTCAGTGGGAAGCAGATTAGGTGTTAGAAGAAGAAATATCCTCTTTTATGAGAAAGGAGTGATAAGAAAATACTATTTGGCCTTGCTTTGGCTACCAGGGTTCATAGCAGAGCCATCTCAGCTGCAGAGTGCACATCTCACCAGAATGCATGAGCACTCTCTGCAGTGGAGAAATTCTAATTTAGTTTTTCAGCTATTTTGACAGCCCTAATACACATATACAAGGAGGCAGGACTCCATGATCGCTGCAGCGATTGGTCTGCTATAGTTTTTAGACATGGTGTTATTGGTGCTTTCCCAATTGGTCATGCCTGAGGTGTTCCCCTATGGTGAGATACCTCACTTCATGTTATCAGAGAACCAGGATTACGTCAGTAACATAATGGTTTCCTCACAAGATGACCACTTCTAGTCATGAATGGTTTCTCTGTAGGCACAGTTTCTGGTAACTTCTCTTTCTCTGAAGACTCGTCATTCTGCACTTTCTACATTTGCACTTGTGCAATGATTTCCTCCTCAAGCTCAGGAAGAGGTGAATCCAGAAACAAAGATGCATGTCTCATGTGTTTGACATTTCTTCTGATCAAGGATCCATCTTCTGTATTCAAAAGTTCAAATGAACTGTCTGAATTTTTGTTCAGAAGGACATAGCTTATGATTTTGAACCTTGAGTCCAACTTGCTTTGATCCATATTTGCAACATGGACTATATGTCCCAATTTGAAGGAATCCTTTGCTCTGTTTGTTTTTCTGCGTAGTCATTTTATCCATGTGATAAGGGTCCATATTCACAAAACATTTCATCTCACAACAAAAGAGTTCTCATAAATGGCAGTAAAAGTTTTTAGCTTAAGCTAAGAGAAAGGGCGGGGTTGACCTCGTTGCTGTGGATGATGTCAACATGCTTACTAACTATGCACACAGTGATTGGCTGATATTTTCTGTCAGAGATCTATTCATAGAAATATTGTAGAGCAGATGTTGCCATATATAAAAGGTTTAAAAATAAAAATATTGCCACATTCAAATAAAGATTTTAAAATACAGGCTAAATTTCACTAATTAAATATATATATGTTCATCTAATTGTCAGCTTCTTACATGTATGCTTCTCATAAACTATTAGTGAATATGGATATAAACAGCCTTATAATTAACACTATACCATAATAATCATGGCTTATAGTAACACATGCAAACCTAAAAAGAAAAAATAGAAAAAAACCTGTACGCAAGAATAGCTGTTACTTCTTGCCCAACTGGTTAATGAAAACAAGGATATAATCAAAAAGGAAAATTTAGAGTTAGGATAACCTCCAACACCAAAGGCGATACCTTTTTAAAAGGTCATTATCATCAAATGTTTCTAAAATGTTTACATTCAGAGGCAGATTTCCGACAACAGCCATTTTAGGATAGTTTGTGGTTTGAGTCCTATTCACTTCTCTTAGCCCTTCACAGATTTATGAGCTAGTTTTAGAGCTAAAAAGCTTTGTGAAATTGTCTTAGAGCAGAAATTTAGGCATCCTAAATTTAGTATTGACACTGCCATTATTTTTTAGATTTTCTTCTAAATCAGTGAGTTAAGAGCTACTTTTAGCCTTAAGATGTTTTGTGAATATGGGCCCCGATGATGTATCTTGACTTTTTGTGTGCTCTGTTTTTGTAACTGCCCCACACTTGGTAACTTTGCTCTAATATCTCTGCCACCTCAGGAAAAGAAGAGTAGTAGTAAATGACAGTCAGAGCATAGTCATCTTGAATTGATGCCTACTATGTCAATTACCAGTTTTTTCCATGATTTTGGGGGCGGCTTAAAAGGGGTCAGCCACGCAGCCCTGGCGAATGCCACTGGAGATGGGAAACCAGTCTGAGTCTCTGCCGTTAATGTGGACACAGCTCTGAGCATTGCTATAAAGCAACTTGAACTTGGCAGACGGTGTAAAAGGCAGCCTTCAGATCTATGAACCCGATGTAAAGATGGCGATCTTTATGGAATTCATTGGTCTTCTCTATCAGCAAGGGAACGGCAAAGATTTGGCCTGTTGTGGAGCGGTTAGGCATGAAGCCAGCCTTCTGGGGGAGACGGCTGCTTCTGATTGCTGGGAGAGCACGAGTAAACAAGATCCTGTTAAAGAGCTTGCCGGGGATGGAGAGAAGGGTAATGCCTCTGTGGTTGCCGCAGACTAGCCTGTCACCCTTACGTTTCAAGAAGGGCAAGATGACTCTTCTGGTCCAGTCACTGGGAAGCCTCTCTGTCTCCCACACCTCATTGAATATGTGGGTAAGCCACTCAACGGTGCTTTCACCACCTGATTTTAGCATCTCAGCGGTTATCGCACAGATGCCGGGAGCTTTCCTGTTAAGTTTTACTAGAGTGGCTCTAACTTCCTCAGGTGTGACAGGGTCTGTACTGCAGACAGCACCAACATTAATGGCCGATGAGATGGTGGTATCAGCCGGGGATGTGCCGTCCCGCAGAAGGAAGCTGAAGTGCTCTTTCCAGCATTCGAGGCAGTTTTATTCAGTTGTTATAAGGATTCCATCAGAATCTTTCACCAGGGCCGTCTTGATGCATTGGCCATTACGGGCTTGGCGCAGCAGACTAAAGACACGGCTCATATTGTTGTTATTGGCTGCGGACTCTAGGTGTTTAGCTTCTGCTTGCCAGAACTTCTCCCTGTCCTCGGCTATAGCCACATTGCGCTGGCGGTTCAGTCGCCGATACTCTGTCAGGTCACCTCAGAGCCGGGCCTCACGCCGCCGGTCGATGATGTTGAGTGTCCTCTCCGATATCCAAGGCTTTTCCGGGGAAGGTCGAAAGCATCTGAAGACATTGTGAGCTGACTGGATGAAGGTCTGCCAGTCGTTCACCTTGTCGGTAGCCAGGTTATCAAAGTTGTGGTTGAATGGTGCAGCTGAAGTCTGTGGTGATGTTTGGATCACTGAGTAATGAGGAGTCCAGGTTATGCTGAGTCTTGGTGTGCTGGTTGGCTCGCAGCTTTAACTTGAGCTGGGCCACCAGCAAGTGATGGTCTGTGTTGTTGTTTGTATACCTGTCAGTAAAGGTTGTGCTGACAGGTGAGTCTGTGGACCGATCACTGCTAGATAGAGTTACTTTGGAATCGGTGAGGATGATGGTGAAACTCCTGTGTGGTGAGGCTTGGCCAACAGCCTGATGGAGTTGGTCAAAGAAGGCATCCTTCGCATCCTCATTAGCGACATCGGTGGGGGCATAAGCAACGATTACTGTCATCTTGCCGTGTTGGTGGAGAAAGCGGGCAGACAGTAATCTGTCGCTCAGGGGTGTCCAGCTGATGAGGGACTTGCGGAGGGCCTTTGGGATTGCAAGTGCCAGGCCATAAAGGCCTGTCTGTCTCTCGGGGCCACTCCAGAAGTAGCAATGGTTGCCTGCTGTTGTTTTGCCATTGCCATGCCTTCGAACTTCACTGAGCCCTGCCAAGGAGATGTTATATCGGCAGAGTTCTCGGGACAGCAGGGTGGCAGCTCCGGGGCAAAGGATTATCTGGACATTCCATGTGGAGACTCAGGTCCTACAAAGAAGGTTGATCCCTACTCGTTGGTTGGGGCTAGGCTTGGGTCCGTTACCGTGTTGGGCAGTCCAGCTACTTTCTCTAATCGGACAAAAGGGTTTCTCCTAGGTGGGTTGTTAGCCCTCAACAGGATAGTCGGTTGGTGGGGCTGCCACCTCACAGCGTACCAACATGCTGGGGTCTTTGTTTGTACCCTGGAGACCGGCCCGCCTAGGGTGACCCTACCAGGAGCGAACTCCCAACTGTATCGCTCTCCAGGGTCACTGGAACATGCAAGCCCACTTGCCATGTCAAGGCCAGACCCGAGAGAGAGGAGTTGCACAGCACTGATATTAAAATAACACTTCTGGAAATGGGTTTGGCCACTGGATTGTTCGGACCACTTCAACCAACTGCTGAAGTTGTTGAACTTTTTCCGTCACCTCTTTGGATCAGAATAGCCCCGAGACCAACAGCATTGCTCATCACATAAATTGGTCCAATAAGTTGAAAATATGCAAGACATGGTATGAGTTGTTCTGAGATATAAGGAATCAACTTTATTACCCTTTTAATACCTTCACGTACCATGAAAATATCTTAGCTGACTGTGGTCTGGGTGCTCCACACACACAGTCTCTACTTTCTTGGGGACAGGTTTAATTCCTTTAGATGTGACCAAATGGCCCAGCACCTCTGCTTGTTTTAGTCCAAAGGAACACTTGTCTTTTTTTCAGTTTCAGTCCTCTTTCTTTAAATCATTCACAAGTACACCCTTACATCTAATCTGATAGCAAATAGTAAGCATATTTTGGCATGCTGTCCTGGGAGAGGGGTCCGGGCCAGGAATATAGCCCGAACCCAAAGAATTCCCCAAAAGAAGCTTAAAGGCATGGGACAGCAGCTAGAGAGCAAAATTTTAGTTGCTCCCCAAAATATGCATGCTGAGACGAGAGAAGGCACAGAGCAAATTGGGAGAGCCTGTGCAGTGTTCAACGGGAGATCAGCTCGCAACGTCAGACTGGCGAGCCCTACATGCCGCTATGAGAGGTGCAGAATGCCAGATATCAAATGAGGGTCTCTTGCTGCATCTGAAGGGATCTGCGGCTCTGCTGTACCAAAAGGGAGAGTCCCTCTTGTGGATGAGTACAAGGTGCGGTTTGATTTGCCCGATGAAAGTCTCTTACTGCGACTGAAGGAAGCGTGCAGCTCTGCTGCACCAGGAGGCGAAGTTAAGCCTCGGGGTTGTGGACAGCGTGTGGCTGGTCGAGCACACCGGTGGCTGTGATGAAGCCTGGAGCTCGATGGCAGTGTCTAGTGGAAAAGGAGTAAGCCTAGGGCTGGCAGGTTGTGATGTAGGATACGAAAAATCCCCAGTACAAGTCTTGTTGTTGTACAGAAAAAATTTAGTCTGTGATATTATGGCCAAAGGAGTAAAACCGAATGCAGAAAAACTGTCGTAGGACAGAGGTAGGAAGGCTGCATATATATATATATATATATATATATATATATATATATATATATATATATATAAATACACACACACACATGTTGTTCTAGTTAAGATGGTTAGCTAAATGAGATACACCTGTGCCAAATTGGTTGATTATCTGATCGTGCTCATTTCAAACCTTGTTAATAAAACATAATTTCAAACACGGCTCTCAAGCTTTCCTCCAGCTCACTGTTAGTTTCAGCATACACTAGTGCCTCATCCATGTACCAAACCATGCCTGGTAATCCACAAAATATTGAGTCCATGGCCTTTTGATAATCCTCGGGTTCACTAGAAAGGCCAAAAGGAACTTTTCATAAATGGTAGGACCCACTATGCAAGATAAAATATTTCTTGTAAGATTTCTTGACTGTTCTGCTAAATCACCCTGCCAAAATCTTCTCCTGGTTTCTAATATAGCAAAGACTTTCGCACCTTGCATTGCTTTGTAGCAAATTAGCTCAAAAGGGAAATTTATAAAAATAATTACAATTAATTACCATTAATTACAGTTATTTACCATTAAATTAATTACCAATTAATTACCATTAATTACAGTTTACATCCAGCGAACATTCAGTGTAAACTCTTAACACCGTGTCTACACTGGATGTGAGAGGTTCTGTGCGGTGTGGAGCAACAAAATACCATAGAACTCATTATAGTCAGTGATCATGTCTACACCAAAAGTCCATGAAACGTAACAGTTCGCCCCCTCCCGGAACGGTGAGTCCTTGCACCGCAAGAGGAATACCAGCAGAGGGAGGGTGGGGATTCTGGAGGTGGGCGTAGGGTAGGCAAAGGAGAGGACCCAGAATGGAGTAGGAGGGAGGAGCCAGGGAGGAGCCCGGAGCAGGAGGAGCCAGATGGTGCTCCAGAGACCAGCCAGGATGGAGATCCATGGTGGAATCGACGGTGGGAGGAGCCATGGTGGAGGAGGAGCCGACAACACCAGGGGACCGACAGACGGAGACTGTGCCGGTGGGTGAGGAGCCCAAGATGGAGCAGAGCAACCGCAGAGCCAGGGTGAAGCCGAGGATCTGGAGGGCCAAGGCGGAGCAGAAGGCTCAGGCGACCAAGGCGGAGGTGGGGCCCTGGAAGACCACTGCAGAGCCGGAGTGACTGAGGATGGAGGCGGAACCAGAGGGAAGGAGGAGGCTGACAGAGCCAGAGGGATGGAGTGACGAGGCGAAGCCAGAGGAATGGAGTCCCGAGGCGGGGGATGGTCAATGACTGACCAAGGTGAAGCTGGAGGGACGAGGGAGCCCGGAGGAGCTGGTGGGATGCCGGGCCACGGTGGAGATGAGGGAGCTAAGAGCCAAGGTGGAGCCACTGGATCGAAGGACCGAGGAGGAGTCCAGGGCTTGGAGGCTGGAGGTGGAAACAGGGAATCCACATGCCAAGGTGGAGCTGAAGACTGGAAGTCCCGCAGCAAACCATCGCGCCCAGATGTTGCTGACTGAGGGTAAGCTGCGCAGCTGACTGGCACCAGGGGAGATGAGGTTGAGGAACTGGCTGGTCTAGGAGGAGATGAGATAGGGAGGGTGGGAGGAAACACAAGAGGATCAGGGCTGGACAGAGCCAGCAGAGAAACAGGAGATACGGGGCTGGACTGAACCAGCATAGAAACAGAAAATTCAGGGCTGGACGGAACCAGCGGAGACACAGGAGATTCAGGGCTGGGCAGAACCAGCGGGGACACAGGAGATTCAGGGCTGGGCGGAACCAGCGGAGACACGGCTCTATCTCCACTAATAGTCCCATGACGCACGGTGTTGCTGGCTCACACACCTGATGGCGGCTGGCTGGTCTCTGGTTCGGGAGTGGGCCTGGAGATATTCTCGTGGCCAAATCCTCTCTGGGACCGTTCGCTGGTAGGCGTGCCTTACACCGCTCGCTCAGGCCGATGTTGTAGAAATTAGAGAGCAAGCAGTCAGGGAAGTGGGTAAGGCATGCCAGATCGAGAAAGTCCCTAATATGGTCCTCCAGCGAACGGTCCAGTTGCTCCAGGCACAGGAGTTGGACTGCTGGGATTGCCATTCCGAGAGGGGGGAAAACAAAAAACAAAAAGAAAGAAAAATGCTGCTAAAAAACTGTTTAGGTCCACGATTCTGTTACAGTCGTGTGTATGCTAGTGTAGACATCAAGCGCTCGAGGAGGGTATAAATCAAAAGAGGAGTTTAAGGAACATCATTAGAGATAACATAGACAATCACGGGACGGGAGGAACTAAACAGACAGGGTTTTAAACACAAGGAAGGTAATCTGGGGAATGGAGAACAGGTGGAAATTAATCAATTAACTAAACAAGAAAGGGGACATGACCAAAATAGGGAAACAGAAAGTCTATGAACATAACAGTTGGAGTGGATGACTGAAAACGTTAGAGAAACCAGAAAATGCAGTTATGAAAAATGAGTCAGTTAACCACCTGAGTGAAACCATCAGTGCCATTTTAGAATAGGATCTACAGCTTATTCGGTTGTTAAGTGGTGAAGTATGAAGTGCTGTTTCTGGGTCCAAGCTTTAACTGCTTCACTTGAGAATACTATCTCAGCCGACGTTTATGAGCACTGTTTATTCATATTAAACATTTAAGCTAAATGTTTTCAAACTTTTACACTTCAGTCTCCATGCTCACAGTGTCCCAAAAAATTTTTTGGTATGGAGTTAAAGGTTAGGAATATAATTTTTTGGTAGTATTATATTACATGGTGAGTGTATATTAGCACATTTTGTTGTTTTCTCATGATATCTGATAGAGCATTTGGACACGGAAGCCATGATGCATGACGTCAGACATAACAAGCGGATACTAAAACTCTGTTTCTTTTAGTTAAATGTACGATGCTTGCATGGCTTGGCCGTTGAATGTGTATCTGGATGCAGTCTCGGATGAAAGTCTTGATGGTTTGGAGGTTCAGTGGTGTTGGAGTTGCAATCACATTCTTCCAAGTTTGAAGAGTGATGTACTCCAAAAGATGTTATTATTCTGACTCTGTGGTGGTCGGGAGAGTTTTCTCCCAGATGGAAAGTGAAAGCATGACTGGCAGGCACGGCTGCTGCCGGCCCTGGGAAGGTGATGAGAGCAGAGACAAGAGACAAAAGGATAACACCTCTGGATTAGTGATCATGCCAAAGTGTTCTTTTTCCATGAACCGGTTCTTTAAGATAGTTATACCCGTTCAAAAAAAATATTCAGTTGTTCTTTTAAGTCATCACAATATGACATCAATTTTATAAACCCCCTTCTATCATACACACTCAAAGTAATTAGTAAACATGACTTAAAATAAATAGTGATAACCATTGTAATCATGATCTTGGATAAGTTACTAACATTCATGTTTTGCAAAAGCACCCAATACTGACAAGTGTAAATGTGGGTGTCAGATATGGAAATAAAGTGAAGTCTTCATCGACTTTTAACAGAAAACATAACTGAACTTTAACCATACTAAAATCCAGCTTATAAAGTTTAAATATAACGTGCATACACAACGGTAAATAGTACAATTAATTTACGTTTTGCCTGAAAAGCTGTTGCATGTTCATCATGTTAAAATGTTGTTTAATATAGTTGCATTTGCACTTACCAGTAAGTTTTATCTGTTACTAAATAAACTTAATTCTGTCATATTCACCCCTCATTCGAGTCCTCGGTTCACTCGTGCTCAAAGAATATAAATATCAGCACAGCATCAGTTTTAGCTTCACGCATGCTCAGTATCTCCAGCTATACATACCGGTTCTTCTCAGTATGTCGAATATGTCCAAAAGAGATGGTTTCAGTATGTCGAACGTGTTGAAATTTCAAACATATCTGACAGAAACAGTTTACGGTTCAGTGTACTCAGGTGATTTGAGAACTGTTGTCTTGAGAACCGCTGTACCGTTCGATACTGCACACATGCTCAGCTCATCTGTATGTTGAATATGTCCAAAATGTTGAATGTGTCCAAATGAAACAGTTCTCAGTATGCTGAATGTGTCTGAAATGTCTTACGTGTTTGAAATAAACTGTTCTTGATTCAGTGTAATGTAAGTGGTAATTCAAGATCTGTTGACTTGAGAACCGCTGTAGCAGTATCGTTCGTTCAGTAGTACATGCATGCTTATATCAGTAGGGACTGTAAGGCATGTCTGAAATGAAAAACTTTAGAAAATTGTTTATTAGTGCTGACTTGGGATGTTAACTGTTTTGAACGATTCAGTCCGATTTGGTAAAAACCGGTTCAAAAGAAAGATTTGTTCGCAAATCGGACATCACTACTCTGGATTTGAATGTGCCAGTAAGGAATGGCACCTTTGGAGGAAAACTTTACGATCCTTTGTCTCTAGCATGATGCTTTGCATATGTAACAGGATTGCATGTTAATGCAAACTATTGAAAATTATTAAAACACTAATATGCTGTAAAGGTATCAGCATATAAACACTCTCATTTAGATCATAAAAATACAAATTCATAGACACCAAAAACGCTATATGTGAGGCCATATTAACTAAGGATTCTATTATAAGCACGCCTAAACAATATACAAATTAATTAGAGAAGAGTCCATTTCTATGGACATTATGTTTTACCAATGAGTAAAATGAGTGAGAGTTGCTTTGCCCACATTCATTTGATTAATAAAACCAGTGTTATGAGATTATATGTCTTTGCCATGGAACCAGAGGAGTGTTCTGCCTTTTTTTGAGCTGTTAGTTGAATTTTGGGGGGAAGGGTCCACAGACCCTCATAGTTGGCTTGGTTTGTTGGCTCGGTGAGGGGTATAAGAGATTATTTGTTGGATATAACACATAACTGTGTGGCTGATGCTACATCTTGAAGAATGCTATCCACTGTAGGATCTGGATGCCTATCACAAATAACTGCTTTATTGACTTTATTGACCCATAAATCAACACACAGTCTAACTTCTGAAGTGTCTTTCTTTGGTATCAGTAAGAGGTTCGAGATCCATTCTGCTCCTTCACTGACCAATAATTCCTTCTTTAATCATTTTATCTAGCTCTTAATTGACAGCTTCAATCATGTTATATAGAACTTGTCTCAGTCCTTGTGTCACAGGTGTTACTTTCTCATCCACTATGACTGTGTGAGAATATGAAGAAATTTTCCCAAGTCCTTTGAACAATGACTCAACCATAATCATAAAATCTTTTGCTCATTAAATGATTCCCTTCTGTTCAAATATTTTCTTATACAGTTGCTTAAAGATAAAAAATTTTCCCCACTACATGTGTCCACTATCATTTTGATTCTTTGGCCTTGCACGTGTACAGTCTCTTTACTTTCTGACTCGATAGAGTAGACAAATTCCTCTGAGTCATCCGAATCTGACTCTTAGTTAGTATTTAAATCCTGTATCTTCTTTTTTCTCAAGATCCTTGCAAAGTGTCTGATTTTCTTAACATACAGGTATTTTGTTATCTTTGCTCCGCATTCATTTGAATGGTGCTTTGCTAACCTGCATCTGTCATTTCTTATTTTTGTCAGCACACAATTCATCTCTATTTACTCTGTGCTTTTGCATGTGTGCAAGTGTGCTGTGTAGTGAAGTGCACTTGACAGTCTTTCACATTGCTTGACTACGAAGTCCCTAAAGGGACATGATGAAAAAATAATTAGTTCGAAATTTGGGGTTGGAGGAAAAAAATATTTTTCAGATTTTTTGCATTCTCTCGCAAAACTTTTGCATTCTCTTGCAAAGATAATTGCCCCATTTAAATGATTTACAAGTGTATTTTTACTGTTATAGATTCAAAGTTTTTATAGCCTTATTAATTGCATCATGATTTATGTCATATTCTTGACATTCCATTAAGTGTATTATTAATATAATAAAGCAAATGATGGCAAAACTATTGATACTTGTAGATTCAAAACTAATATCGCTAGTAGGTAGCGGCGAGTCACTGTCTAATGAGCAAGGCGAAGCATTCATTCATTTATTCATTCAGCAACGAAGCAAATGGTTGTAGTTATGAAAGGGTTATTAATCAGTACTGACTTTCCAAATCATCCAAAACTGCTGATATCCTGCAGATTTCACTAACAAAACTGCTGTTGTTTTGTCGCAGATTTCGTTGGAACTAGTATTTCATTGCAAAATATAACAAACAATACTGACAATATTGTGTTTAAAATGTCAATGTCACATTTGCATTCTTTTGGATATTCAGGGAAAATTGCATTCTTGTAGGTTCCAGAGAAAAATAAGAACGTAACAGTGTTCGCTTTATAAAATTTCTAATTTATATTATTGAATCTTTAAACTGCAAACTACATTTTCAATTATGCCCTACTGTAAGTGATGATTTGTTTTCTGATATAGGGATTTGATCACACCAGCACCTCATGTACACATATTTATGAGAAGAGTTGCGTTTGTGTTTGTAGCCATGTCGTCGTAACGCTGTTATTTTCATTTTGGAGTCCAATCATCATTGGTTGGCCTTCCCAGGGATGCTGTACTTGGAGATTAATGGTTACAATTTATGTTTAACATGTTATATTGCATACTGTTAACACAATCAAAGCGCAAAAAACGGGACCTTTAAGAAAAAGACAAGACACTTGTTATAAATGCATTTTATTGGAAATGTGGTATATTAAGAAAATACAGTAGGAAGGAAGAAGTATGTAGGATATTAGAAAGAGGAAGAGGGGAGAGTGCTTACCAGGAAGTAATGGGCTAGTTGCAGGACAAGTTGCAGATAGCTGAAGCGGAGTCTGAAGGAAGAAGAAAGAAGAGCTAATGCTAGGCTATTTAAAGACACTAAAGGCGTTACCAGTCTGGATGACCTAATTTTGGGAGGTCAATAATTTAAATATCAGTGATGATGACAGTGACTCTAGATGCTGCTTCAGGACCTCCTGAACCATCACTGTTGTTGCCTTGAGCAAAGAACATTTTGATACTTTTTTTCTACTTGTATACAGTAGTTGTACAGTACTTGTACTGCTAGAGATAATAACTGTAATAAATAAATTAACTTATTTATATAACAAAGTCTGCCTCTTGTGTAACACTGAACTCTTTTTTTTTAAATATTTTAAAATAAGTGTATTTTTCTGTTGTATATTGTATATTTTTCATAGGACAAAACGTCACACCAAAAGACAAAGATAGTCATTGAAGTGAAGTAATACTGACATACAGCCAAGTATGTTGACCCATACTCAGAATTCGTGCTCTGCATTTAACCCATCCAAAGTGTACACACACACACACACACACACACACACACACACTGTGTGAACATCCACCCGGAGCAGTGGGCATCATTTATGCTGCGGCACCCGGGGAGCAGTTTTGGGGTTCAGCGGACTCTACCTTCAGTCATACTGCTCAAAAGATCAGCTGGAGCCGCTTCCTCCCCTGGGCCAAGTATGCTCAGAACTCTCTCAGACTCAAAATTCCAGCCTTACACCTTTTTCAATAGCTGCGTTTCCACTGTCGGGACAAAAGCGGGCATGCTAGTAGATGCCAAGGCCAGTCGCGTTTCCACTGTCACTTGTAGTACTTGATCGTGCCTCGTCAGGGCTTCCTAGGGGCCAACGGCCCGGGTTTTTTTCACGACGAAAACTTTGGGCCAAAGCGGGTCAGCTGGGGCTAGAGGAGTAGTTATGAACAAAGGCGGAGTTTCTCCGCATCTGTAGAGCGTCTGCGCTGCGGATCATTTCATACAGCTAACAGCTGTAACACCAGCATTAAAAACTTTTTAAAATAAGCTGAGCTCAAAACTTACGTTTAGTCAGCAGCGAGTGTCTGAAATAACTCAATCTGATGTGGATTATAATCAGCATACAAGGCAGAAATATTTACAAGCAATGTAAAAGACTATGCACGCTAGGCATTAACATTACCATAGTAAACATGGTAAATGTGACCGCTGGAGAAATCAGACATCAGCTTCTTATTCTCTATCACAAATGTGTATTTATTTAGTAACATATTTTATCTATCATAAATCTCATCTTGTTTAGTTTTTGTTTGGGAGCTTTTATAAATATATAGAAATGATCACTCTTTCTAAATGTGATGTATATAGGCTATTGTGACTTCCAATAAAAAGAAACAGACTGGACTGAATAGCTGACTATGTTCATAACGCTTTATTTCTGTGTGACTAATTTTCAATCCTGTTAAATTAATTGATTATGATGCATCACCTTATAATAGTAAAACATAGATTATTTTAGATTTAAATATTTAACAAAGCATGCAAACGAATGCCAGCTTTTATCGTGTTCGTTTTGTGATCGCGCTGTTTCCAGTGGCTTATTTCTTATTCATTTTCATATAACTTCTCTTTGTTGGTGAAATGATGGGGTTTTATGACGTTGTTACCGAGAAGCGTGTAAAGGGCAGGTTTTAGTGAAGCGCAGCGGACGTGGAATCACACTGCTATTTTGGCCTCTGTGCTACTGGCTCGAGGCAATTAGCCCTACCCCGCCTGCATTGAGGCCTGGCTCGCACTGGCCCGACAGTGGAAAAGCAGCTAATGCATACTCATGGGTATGGGACTCAGCACACATCCATCTCCAGCGCAGTGTAAGGCACAAATTCTTCATAGACATATGTCGATCAGAGGCTGCAGTCTATCCAGTCCCTCCAGAAAAACGCGAATTTATTTTGTGATTGTTGCGGGCAAAAATCCTTGATTTTACGGCACTTCTTCTTAAAAAATGCGATGGAATATGCAGAATGTTTTTGCTATTTTATGCGATGAAATTGCGGGAAATTGCAAAAACTGCGGTTTCGTGAAAAAGAGAAAAAAGGTGATTCCCCCAACCTCCAGTTCTCAGTATGCTACAACCTTAATTCAAAGAGTAATTTCTTATGTCTTCCTATGATAAGCAAGCATACTAAATCACAGAATATGTAAGCTCTCATTCTGTTTTATTTCAGACCTTAATTAACACATGTCTCAAACTTACAAAACATTGAGTCATGGAAGTTCTGTAGCGTTACAAAAGGAATATTAAACAACTTATGTAAAAATGAATAAATAATATATAAAAAAATTAAATGTGTGCTTCCTGTTTTACAGAGGTAGCTATACAAAACAGACATCTTCTGTTAAATTAAGTGATTCCAATGCACAAAGTGCAATCTCTTCTTGCAATGTAAATTATTTTACATACTACTAATATACTTAGAACTGTAAGGTTTTGGTATCGTTCTGTAACAAAAAAAGTGCAATCTTACAACTGTAAATTTGCATCAACTTCTGAATGAAACTACAACAGTTCACTGTGAAAATGAAAACTATAACTGCATAGCCTCTAGCACTGGCCTTTCATTTGCAATCCTCATTCTCCATCCCCTCTCCCTCAACTTCCATCTCCTCCCCCTCCACCATCCCCTCTCTCTCAAATGCTCCACTGCGGACTCGTTGGTTGTGGTAAAGGAAGACTAAGGCTTTGAGGTTTTGGTTGGTAGTTAATCTTCTTCGGTTAGACAACACCAGTTTGTAGATGCTGTTGCTGCGTTCAGCATCTGCTGAGTTTGAGACAGCATCTTTGTACCGTTTGGCCAAAGAACTTGGCACAGGAAGTCTCTCCTGTAGGCCATCCCAAAACACATCCAAATCCACCACGCCAGATGGTGCAGCTCTGAGTGCTGCTGGACCAAAAGTCTTGAAGTAAGAATCAAATTCATCACCCGGCACTTCAGTGAAACCTGGAATGGCCTTGTAGCTTGCTACGGAGTCATCTAGGAATGCGATGTGGCGAGGGTCAAACACCCTGACCTCCTGGAGAAACTCAATGGCCAGCTGCCCATGTGACATGTACTTGGTGAGCTTTTTTTCAGCATTTTCATATGCCTGACCAACTGTGCAGAGGATCTGGGTCTTAGTAGTGTGTGGTAAGTCAAACCCTTCAAAGTATTCGGCAAACACCTCATACTGCAGCTCTTTGTTGGCAGCAAAGTCCACCTGGAGATCCTTCAGATAAGTGAAGATCTTTGTGGTCACAGGACGCCTGTTCTGAAAGACATTGAGTAGACAAGTGATGTTAATGTGGACATTCAGGGACTGAGCTAGGTCTGGGTCCTGAAGCATCTCATGGATTCTCTCAACAGAATGTGGAGAGGCATGACTGCCTTTTTTCTTGGCAGCTTGTTTGTCATGAAGCAGAGGTACCTTCTCTTGCGTGATCCAGCATTGAAGAACATCTGGGAGAAACTTAGCATGAAGATGTTCAACTGAACAAAAGGTTTGCGGAAGGCATTGCCAATGAGATTCATTATGTGAGCCATGCATGTGATGTGTAGTGAGTTGGGGAACAATGGTTGCAGAGCTGCTGTGAATGCCTTCTTCATGTAGGCTGCATTATCAGTGTCGAACACAATCACATCCTCGTTGTGAATGCTGTATTCTTGAAGGCACCTTACAACAGCCATGGATACAGTGGAATGATTGCACTGCTCAAGGAAAACTGTATCAGCAAGGTAGGCCAAGATCCTCCCAGAATGATCCTTCTCAAGTGGTGCAAGGAGGATATTCAGGACACATCTCCCCTCGACATCTGGAGTCTCATCGAATATCACAGCAAGAGGTTTTCCTGCAAGAAGTGTCTTCAGCTCCTATTTTTCCCTCCATATACTGCTCCCAAGTACATTTCTTGAAGCTGGGGAAACCCTGGAATTGCGCCGCCATTGATGATATTCTCATTCAGAAATTTCCTCAGTGTAGGGTGGTCACTCTTAGACAGTGGGATGTTGATTGCAGTGCAGGTGGCAACCCAGGTTTCACAAATCTACAAACAGAAACATACTTTTGTATCATTAGACTGTACTACACACACACACACACACACACAAAGTACAATGTAACCTACAAAAAACTGCAGTACAAAACTGAATCATTTACAGTGAGCCTTTCACAGAACAGTAGTGTTTCTGCAAATAAAACGTAATTCTTTCATGGCAAAATCAATCATCTTGCATGGGAATTTACACTACTGTTAGGCTATCTAACCCTAACATTAACATACATCCACACACAACATAATTGGAAATCTCATTAATACTCACACACACCTCCTCCGTTTCATACTGTTTTCAATTTAATTATTAACCTTTTCATAATTGTAAAAGCTTTAATCTTATAAGCTACTGACCTTGATCCTTTCAGCCCTAGCAACTGTTTTGGAAGTTGATGCCTCTGTGTAGGTGAGCTGCTTCTTCCTGCCTGCTTCCGCTGCTGCTTTAACCATCCTCAAATGTTTGCCGGTGGCAAAGTGGTTTTCCAGCGTTGACATCCGTCTGTGGTCCAACACTAGGGGTGCTCCGATCACGATCGGCCGATCGTTATGCGCATCTCGTCAGTAAAGCCGGTTCTCTAATCAGCTGTTAATTCCATCAGGTGCGTGATTTCACATAGAGCAGCTGTTACTACAGAGAGCCGTTGTTAATAGAGAAGATGTGCAAATCACGTTAATTTTCAGCGTTTATTGGCGCATCTTCTCAGTTAACAACGGCTCTGTGTAGTAACAGCTGCTCTATGTGAAATCACGCACCTGATGGAATTAAGCGCTGATTAGAGAACCGGCTTTACTGACGAGATGCGCATTAACGATCGGAGCACCCCTATCCAACACGCAGTTGCACGGAGTGCAAAATAATTTGCCCCCACTGTCATGTAACACACAGGGAAACTGCTTTGCGCGGTCTTTTACACTGAAACCATGTCTTTTACATGGTTTCAGCGCGGGGTTTGCAGATGAAGTTCACGTCGCGTAATTACATCACTTCATAAGGTTCCCATGGCAATGGGGGAAAATAATAGCGTTTTACTTGTGTGAAGCTAACACAACATTTTTCCACTTTCTGCTAAGACTAAGACAACGAAAATACAGGGATTATGAAATCATGCTAGCCCCACATATTTTGCTTGCTGAAATCGGCAATTTATGCGGCAAAAGTGCGGCGTATTTTAAAAAATGCGACCCCCGCATAAATGTGCGCCCTTTGGCTGATTATGCATTAAATCAAGCGATCGCATAATCACATTTTTCTGGAGGGACTGTCTATCAGGTGGGAAGGCTTGCTTGAGTATGTTCACATGTTCACATTGAGTATGTTCGATGTTCACAAGATCACATTCACCTGCATTCTAATTCCCTGCACCTGCTGCGGCTCAACAACCCCCTTTATTAGTGCCCACCACTCACATGCTCATTGTTCAGTCTACCATTAACTACCTTGAACCTAGCCTGACTCCCTCGTTACTCACCTGTGTGTTTCCTCACCTCAGACGTTCCAGTTTCTCCACAGATCCACGTGTTTCCTGCAATAAAGCAAAGAACTGACACCACAAGCTAAAACCTCTAAACCTTGACTCCGTGTGCTACTCACATCTCTCATCACAACCTGATTCATTCCATTTTCTCAGCTAATAAAGACCTTAGTTTGGCCAGTTACCTCTGTCTCCTAGCCTGTGTTCGTGACAATGATAAGGTTAGTAATTGATTTGTATTTCAGTGAGTGAAATGAGTATTTGTCCCCTACCAACCCTGGCCCCACAGATTGTTTATTTGCCCATGTGGAACACAGATTAGTCCCACCACTTTAAGAAGTTACACCTAATGTCAGCTTGTTAGGTGTATAAGACACCTGTCCACACAATCTGTATATTCAATTCCAATCTCTCCCACCACCATGGGCAAGACCGAAGAGCTGTAAAAGGATGTCCGAGACAAGATTGTAGATCTGCAGTAGGCTGGAATGTGCTACAAGACCATCAGAAAGAAGCTTGGTGAGAAGGAGTTGGTGCGATTATTAGTAAATGGAAGAAATACAAAACAACCATCAGTCAGGCTCTGTCTGGAGCTCTGTGCAAAATCTCGCCTCATAGGCCTCGCATCAGCCCCGGACTACACGGGAGGAGCTTGTTAATGATCATAAGGCAGGTGGGACCACAATCATCAAGCAAACCATTGGTAACACACTCCTCCACAATGGACTGAAATCCTGTAGCACCTGCAAGGTCCCCCTGCTCAAGAAGGCAAATGTACAAGACCATTTAAAGTTTGCCAGTAAACATCATTAACTCGTCTCGCCGTGTTTGGAGGGAGAGAAATGCTGACTATGACCCCAATAACACCATCCCTACAGTCAAGCACGGAGATGGAAACATTACACTTTGGGGCTGTTTTTCTGCTAAGGGTACAGGACAACTTCATCACATTTAGGAGCAAATGGATGGAGCCATGTACTGTACAATCTTCAACCTTCTACATTGCGAGTAAATCACTCGAATATGCGACTAAATATTTACATGGGTGACTAAATTATGTCTAATATTATCCAATGGCTACTAAATTATCAGATTTTACTCTGTGATTCTTGTCACGCCAGTGTGTGAGTTGGAAGGTGAAAGTTTAGCAGAGATATATTTTCACTCACCAAACACTCTCTGACTGAGCACTTCAGAGTTTCACTATCCGTTAAGCTCATAGCTCATAGCTCATAGCTCAGTTCATATTAATGGATGTGCAACACGCCTGTATTTAACATAATGTAAACTCTAGTGTGAAGGCGCACACGCGCCGTCGCTTTGAGAGAGAGAGAGATAGAATTGACGTGCTACATCTAAATTATACACTTCTGTTGTATTTTCCTGTCAAAATAAGGGCGTTCCTGTGGAATTCTAAAGTTTAAGAACTGCCGGGTTTTCGGGTAGTGGGCGAAGTTACTGCTAAATCATTGGCTGGCGCTCACCTATTATCATTCCTGTCTTGATTTCAGCAAATCAGTTGAAGCGAACGCATTCAACCTGATTAATATTCATGAATTAATCCTCA
The DNA here is from genome assembly GCF_003368295.1 of Carassius auratus. Taxonomy (NCBI): domain Eukaryota; kingdom Metazoa; phylum Chordata; class Actinopteri; order Cypriniformes; family Cyprinidae; genus Carassius; species Carassius auratus. The sequence continues at coordinate 15,765,841 of NC_039243.1, forward strand.
GTGCATTTTATGTTGTTCTTATTAGTAGAATTCTTATCATTATTTTATCAGTATTTTTTTCCCAATATTTTTTTTACAGAAACACCGAATGACCAAAAAAAGTACCACCACCAGTCCTTTGTTCAGTTAAAATGACTAAAATGCATTCATACATGGTTATCAAGTTTTAATTCTAATTACTAAAGTTCTATTATTAAATTATACTTCATTATTATAATGCTTGACTGGCTGATGTGAAGAGTGTACTTGTGTATATATATATATATATATATATATATATATATATATATATATATATATATATTATATGGCAGTCTGGCGAGTAAACTAAAAGTGACTAGCCACTAGCCAGTGGCGATTCAATTGCCAAGGTGTCCGTAGAGGGTTGCTCTTGGACGATAACCTCCTTCCCTCAACCAGAACACTGAAGATGGGTCATGGATGGGTCTTCCAGCATGCCAGTGACCTGAAAGATACCACAAAGGCAATAAAGGAGTGGCTCAAAAAGAAGCACATTAAATTGTTAGTTCAGCCAAAAAGGAAAATTATGTCATTTATGTCTCACCCTCATGTCGTTCCAAACCCGTAAGACCTCCGTTTATCTTTGGAACACAGTTTAAGATATTTTAGATTTAGTCCTAGAGCCTTCTGTCCCTCCATTGAAAGTGTGTGTATGGTATACTGTCCATGTCCAGAAAGGTAAGAAAAACATCATCAAAGTAGTCCATGTGATGTCAGAGGGTCAGTTAGAATTTTTTGAAGCATTAAAAATACATTTTGGTCCAAAAATTGCAAAAACGACTCTTCCGGTCTGTTGTGAGCGCGTTCACTGCAGTGTAGTGGTGTCCGGTTCGCGAACGAATCACTCAATGTAACCGGACCATCTTGAACCAGTTCACCGAAAAGAAACTAAATCGTTTAAAACAGTTCGCATCTCCAGTAAGCATTAATCCACAAATTACTTAAGCTGTTAACTTTTTTAATGTGGCTGACACTGCCTCTGAGTTAAAACAAACCAATATCCCGGAGTAATTCATGTGCTCAAACAGTACACTGACTGAGCTGCTGTGAACAGAGAACTGAAGATGAACACTGAGCCAAGCCAGATAACGAACGAATGATTGACTCGTTCTCGAGTCAAGAACCGTTTCTGTCAGACGCGTCCGATTCGAGAACAGAGGAGCTGATGATACGGCACTGACATCCATAAAACCTTTCCATTGCAAGAGAAAAAGTGGGAAAAGATTCATTAGAGAATATACCAAAAATATTATAGAATACAAATTATTGGTTATTGTCCAGAGGTGTATCTTATTTCTTAGCCAATTAAAATACATAAAAAAAAATTTCAATTAGACAAATTTACATAAATATTATTATTATTATTACATTTGTCATTTCTGTCCCCCTCACTTCTGAGTTGATTTCTACTGCCCAGTAACATAACTGAATATAAAACTTTTGCTATATGCAGTGTTATCTTCATTTTAGAGATTTATTCATTGTGGAAAGGAGCCAAAAAAAAGTTTCTTTTAATGTTGAAGGTTGTAGACCCCTGTTCTATGGCATCACTGTGAAAACCACCCTTTGGAATCTTTATGAGTATACCATATAATTACAGTTATTGTGTGGTTATAATGGTTTGCAGAAGCTTTTCTATTCATGCAGCTTGCATTATATTTACTACAGGGACTGCCCCAATAAGGTCTGGTGCTTTACGAGCATGCAAAATGGGAGTCTTACTAAATCACTTTATGAATCAGTTCTTCAATAATTCAAAGCCACAACCTTCAGATTACCAAGAGCTCTTGAACATCTAAAATACCGGCAGCCCTGCATGTTTCTAGGGGTCCACTTCAAAAACTGCTTGCAGAATGTGACCATATTTGGGTGATATTTGGGTTGGACAATGACTGGGATTTTACTGAAACGCACATATGCTAGTAGGCTAGTATGAAAATTATGTAAAACTACAATAGGTTGTAAATTCATTCAGGAAAAAGAAGAAGAAACCCCTCATAAATTTACATGCATAAAAACTCACACATTCAGCCCATAAAACAAAGGAAATGAAAGTTAATTCAAAGAACAAATGGTTGCAGGTTCCTTTTATTTGTTTTCGGTTCAGACAGAAGCTGCTAATACAATGTAATGATACAATGAACAGATAGATGTAACTCTTAAACCATTTGTGATTATTTTTATTTATGTTAGACTTATTGAGTCGTTTCTGTTGGTTTCTGGATGTGTGAATGCGAACACAACTTACACAACTAGATTTATGTTATGAGATTTGGAGATTTAGACACCAGCGCAGGACTAATGCTAACAGCATAGGTGTTCAGTAATACAAAACCCCTATCACGATTAGCATTAATCCTGAACTGGGACGATTCAGAGCCTCGCTCATGTCATGATCTGGAGAAGGACCTGTTGAGAAGAAAACAAGAAAAATCAGATTGACCATAAATTACATTATTTGAATGCTTTTCATGATGCATTTCTAAACACTTGGATGCATCAGATTTTTTGGGTTTGAATTATGATAATAAAAGCAAACTGTCTGTTCATTTAGAGTCAATTCTAAAACTAAATTTAAATAATGTTGTCAACGTCATCTCCATTGCCCACACATCCCAGAAAGGTGATGATCTGTGACCTTTAAACGTTGGTAACAATGAGTTACGTATACATCTGTCTCTGCTCCATCTCCTTTTTTTGCTCTTATTCTCTGTTTTTAAAGGTTATTTGGAGTCCATGTGTTTTAAATATCACCGGCTGATAAAGGTTCCATTTCGATATTTAAAAACACAAACTAAAAACAGAAAGGAAGGAAATGCAGAAGCCACAGCATCATGTGGTTTTCTTCAGAGCTCTGAAACACATTTACCTGCTTGATTTCCTTCCTTGTTCTGTTGATATATACCTCCTTGACAGTTGCCAGTCCTCTGATTTAGTCTGCTGGTTTTAGTTGAAAGCCGTTTTAGCAAATCTTTGACATATTCCATTCATTTAAAACAGATTTCATTGACATTCTGTCTCTGTGTCACATCTTTCTCTCAAGCAACTCTACTGAGGCTTATATATACACACAGTACTTTAGCAAGAAGTGACTCATGTGAAACTCCCTCCAGTGGAAATTACGAAGGGGAAAAGTGTTTAGACTATCTATGCAAATAGAACAGTGTTTAAAAAGGATTCAAATTAGTAGTTCACTGTTATAAAATCATATCTTTGAAATCAAAAGCATTACGGGGAAGTTGCTGCTTGTTTTAATAATAGTAAAACTATGATTAGGGATTTTCTTAGATTGAGTAGTGTTAATTTTCTGTTGTAAATGAAAACTGCATTAACATTCAGGATGAAAATTTGATGATAATGACAGGTAACAATGATTCATGTATCATAAACCTGAAAGAAAAAATATATAGTCCCATCTTTTTGGATATCTTTATTTTTTACTTATCTAAAAACACAGATACAACTTAGGGGAAGAATTTAGTGTTTGTGTTGTACAGTCCTTTATCTATATTTGCTGTCTCATATTCAGATAAATTCCACTTACAATATCTGTTTATTTTTCTAGATTTTATCCTCATCCTAATCAATGATTATGGTGATTATTTCAGTTGGCATGAGTCAGTCCGGGATTTTCACCCTCTGGGCTAAACCCATTATTCACTAAATGACTGTCTGACATTTATCCTCTGATGACCTGCTAAAAGGGATAGTTCACCCAAAAATGAAAATTACCCCAAGTTTTACTCACGCTCCATATATATATTAGGGGTGTAACGGTTCACAAAATTAACCGTTCAGTTCAATACGATTCACTGGTGTCAGATAAATTTCCTTGATTTAAAAAAAAATAAAAATTTATTAAAACTAACAATGTTTTTTTTTTTCTTACTTTGAACTGATGGAGCTATTCTTTACCCATCTTCTATGGTGTTTTCTTAGCAGCATACTGTATAAAACAAAAACAGCTCCTTATTAAAAAAAAAAAGAAGAAGAAAATGTTATATTGATGTAGTAGTTATGAACAAATACAAAGATGTAACTTTTTAGATGGAACTCTATAACTATGTTGAGTGTGTTTTTACTCAATTGGTTCTCTATAGGGCTTATGTTTTTTGGAACAAAGCAGGAATTACGGTCTGGCTGAAATGGGCTCGTGAAGGAATATTGTAACGGGGCTCAATTGCATGTTCTTAAAACCTGCGTTTTCCACTACAGAGTAATGCGCTCGCTCACTCAGTACGCGCTCGAAGTTGAAGGCTCGTTGCAAAATGGCCAATGCGTTTAACAGACCAGAAATAGAAGATTCTCCAATAACCAACAGGTCTGGGTTTGGGTGCACTTTGGATTCCCTGTAGGCTATAATGGTGATGAAAGAATGAATGGTAAATAGTGAGGTCTCATATCCGCAGCTATAACATAAATGTAACGTAAATGTAACAATCGCCGAAGTGATGTCTTTTGCCCTGTTTGAATCCGTTGGAAATATCTGTCTAAATGCTGCGGGGATAGTTTGTTGCGTGTATGTTTCTCCTTTTTTTCGTCTTTTCCCAGATACTGACAAACTAAGGTGATGTCGGCGTAAATGAGTTGACGTTTTTTTTTTTTTTTTTTTTTTTTTGTATTCCCGCTGTTGTACCCTATTGTCATGTAGCAGATGCAACCGTTGTTTTTTTTATCCACCACTCTCTTGCCATCATAATTATAGTTTACAGGGAATCCAAAGTGCACCCAAGCACCAGACCTGTTGGTTATTGTGAGGATCTTCTATTTCTGGTCTCAGCGCGTACTGAGTGAGCGAGCGCCTGACTGAGTAGCCTAACATAAACATATTAGTTGGTGGGGGGTTTTTTCATCGGGGGTGTCAGGGGCATTGCCTGTTACATTGTTTGGGTTATTGGGCTTCCTTGTTGAACGCATAACATTATATTTCACACACTTTTTTTATTTTCCAAATATATTTAATTAGTCCAATGAACCGTTTGGTACTACATAATGCGTACCGCGTACCGAACCAAAAGCCTCGTACCGAACGGTTCAATATGAATAAGCGTATCGTTATACCCCTAATATATATATATTCAATTGCTTGGTAACACAAATTGCTAATCAGCAAATCACATTGCAGCAACTCGAAGTGGTGAAGATGACTGAACTTCAAACCAGGCATTAGAATGGGGAAGAAAGGGGAATTAACTGACTTTGTACATTGAATGGTGGTTGGTTCCAGATGGGCTGGTCTGAGTATTTAAAAAAACGCTGATCTACTAGGATTTTCACGAACAACCATTTCTAGGGTTCACAAAGAATGGTCCAAAAAAAGAGAGAATATCCGGTGATCGGCAGTTGTTTGAACAAAAATCAATCAAGGTATACAGAATTACAATTAAGGTATACAGAATACCATCTCTGAATGCACAACATGTTGAACCCTGAAGCAGATGGGCTACAGCAGCAGAAGACCACACCGGATGCCGCTCCTGTCAGCTAAGAACAGGAAACGGAGGCTACAATTTGAACAGGCTTCCCAAATTGGACAATAAAAGATTAGAAAAACATTGCCTGGTCTGATGAGTCTAGATTTATGCAGACCAAAATCTCAGAGGAATGCTGAGGAACATTTTGTTCTGAATCTATGCCATGAAGAAATAAGGCAGTCCTGGCAAAAGAGAGTCCAAACCGGTACTAGTAAGGTGTACCTAATAAAGTGATCAGTGAGTGTGTGTGTGTGTGTGTGTGTATACATATACACATGCAAATAGAAAAAGCACCAGCAAATTGACAAAACATCTGTATCAGTTTGACAACACACAAGCTGTAAATACTCACAACACAATCAAAAACAGAAATGTGCTGCAAAAGCATACAACACAATCAAATACAGAAACGTGCTGCAAAAACTCGCATCACAACCAAATACATGTAATGCCCCACTCAATTAAATTATGAAGAAGTGGCCTTGGATTCATTTGTGATTAAATCTCTCTAAATGTTCTTTGTTCTCTCACTAATATATATTAAATGAATTGCATTCTAATTGCTCAAATCTTACTTATCTGACTTCAATTTGTAGCAGTGAATGACGCGACATCGTATCATTCACAAGTACATTATGGAGTGCCACAAGGCTCAGTACTAGGATCGTTGCTTTTCACACTTTGCATGTTACTTTTGGGAGATATCATCATGAAACACTTGTGTTAGCTTTCACTGTTACACAGATGATACACAGCTCTATATTTCTTCGCAGCCAGATGAAACCTATTCATTTGCAAAACTAACGGAATGCAGAGTTGATATAAAAAACAACGTCTAAGGTTATGTATGTAACCCTGGTTCCTCGAAGGAACGAGACACTACGTCGAGAACATTTGGGGAACGCCTCCAGCGTGACGTCTCTGAATAACGTGTGTAATCTATGCAGTGTTAATTTCGTTGACTAAATATTTTCGTCATTATTTTCGTCACGAATATATTTTTGCCGACGAAAACGAAACGAAAACTAAAATAGAAGGCACTGATGGAGACTAAAACTATGACTAAATTGATTGACATTATCGTCAACGAATAAAGGACGAGACGAAAATAGACTGTGACGAAAATCAAATCAGCAGACGGGAGAGATGCGAGGAATGAGCAAAAGAACCGGCAAAACAGAACAGACTGCATGAGAGAAGAGAACCAATCAGAGCCTGACTTATTGAGACGTGAAGCGAAGGTTTTCAGTTTTTATGAGCTCCCGGGAAGTCGGCATTCGAAGAGGTGATAGGGACTTTAAGCAACAGCCTCTGGTGGAACGGCAACGCCATTCTGGCGTTGTATTGCGCCTGCGCGAATTTAACTGCTACTTTGTGACGTTCTAATTTAACGGTCTACTACGGGAGAACAGCTGATTTGCCAGAGTCGCTACAACGTGAGAGGTTAGGTAAATAAATGTTATGTTTTTAGACTTATTTACACCATACAATATTAAAAACTCCTCTTCTGACAAAAGATTGTCATTTAACGCCAAAAGCAATCCTTCTCTTGCTTTTTTAAATTATATATTTTTTTGGATCTCAATAAATGAATTAATGCTGCGTTGCGCTGTTCTGTTTTACCGTTGCTTAGTGACTTTTACGTTCTTGGCTACAGCGGTGTGACGGCAAACTTCCGGTCGCTGTAGCCGTTCCATTCGCAGCTGTTGCTTAAAGTCCCTACTGTCTAAAAGAGCGACAAAATGTCCACAGCTCACTTCACGTTTGACGACGAACAAAACAAAACAAAGCGTAAAGCACGCGGCGCGCTCATTCGTGGCAAGAACACAACCAATTTGAAAAGACGTTTACAGACGAGCCACCCGGACATTTTCTCAAATGTAATTTCACAACGATGTTCTTTTGTTTATTGAGCTAAGCAAAATTGGAATAGTGCAGTGCGTAGATGTTGTAGCATTAAATATTACGAACTGAAAAGTACTGTAAAATAGCCCCTTCTTCAAATTAGATGCGAGCACAATACTAATACGTAATATCATGATAAATACATTTGATTAATACTAATGTTTAGTATATTTTATAATGTTCTACTTGTTGACAATATCACAAATATTTCTATATTAGTCATGTGAAACATGAATGTTCACATCCTATCATTATACATACAAATCTAGCAATATTGTAGTATTTAAAACATACAATATTGCTAGACAAATGAATACCTTATAAAATCTTGTTACTTTTTTTATCCACCTAGCTGCCAACTTATTAAATATTTACTTTAAATGTATGCACTTATTGTTCAGCTCAGCTGTAAGCTTTAAGGTCCTGGACCTAACGTTATTTTTCTTTTATTGATGGTCAATTGGCAGCTAGTTATTGTTTACATTACCATGACAGTGTTTGTTGCTGCATAAAAGCTTTTGAATCGAAATAAAGACACAGTTGTGTTGAAATAAAGTTGAATTTGTGTTTTATATATTTTGGTTAAGTTTGTTTCCTATACCAGCTGTAAAAAAATGTCTAGTAAATCTGTTATTGATTTTAGTCTTATTTTAGTCGACTAAAATACCAAGCAATTTTAGTCGACTAAAATACCAAGCAATTTTAGTCGACTAAAATAAGACTAAAATTAAAACAAATCAGATGACTAAAACTTGACTAAAACTAAAAAGAATTATAGTCAAAAGACTAAGACTAAAACTAAATTAAAATTTCATGTCAAAATTAACACTGAATCTATGGAGCCAAAAGAGAATCAATAAAGATAAATGCACACACTACATTCACATATGCACACATAGGATTCATACATGCACACACATAATTCATAAATACACACACAGGATACACAAATGCACACACAAAATTTAAAAAGCACAGAAGATTCACAAATGCTTACAAAATTCAGAAATGCACACAAAATTCTGATGCACACACTCATATATCTTGATTTACAAACTGCTTGCGGTCTGTGAACTTCACTGCATTCCTCTGACTTGGCTCGACACACAAATGCCTTTTTTTAAACAGGGAATGATCTGCAACCAATCAGATATCTCCCTTGTTTGAGCCAATCACAAGAATGCACCCCACGTGGGGGATTGTTTACTTATAAGCCAATCAGCGAACAACTCACTTTCCTCAATCAGCGAACGACTCACATTCCTCAGCGAACGATTCCCTTTCCTCACACAGCGAACGACTCACTTTCCTTAAGGCGGGCGTACACGGTGCGAATTCGGATGGTCGGAAGATCGTATGTCCACGCACACGGCACGAGTGAGTTTATCTGAAAATCGTACGGACGAGATGATATACGACACGATTTTACAACCTGCGAATTCCAGAAGGAATCGCACGAAGTTGATAGACGCGTTCGACTTGAAGCACCGCTGCACACACAGAAGGATCACTGTATGACATTAAAGTACCGCGAGAGCGATAAGAGAGCACACATATCCAATGCATTCGAATCGCTCTCAAGGTACTGTCATACAGGTGATCATTCTGTGCAGTGCTGCTTCAAGTGGAACGCGCCTAATATACCTGCTCTCCCTCTCTCATAACTGCATATAAAATATTGATACGAGCCGTGACTGTTTCCTACACGTACAGGTTATTTTTCAGCAATAGGAAACCGGGACGTTTGGTTACCCTGTGTGTGTGTTATTGTATATGATTATAAATATCTGAAATAGGTATTACAATGTAAACATGGTTTGTGAGGACAATTCCTGTGCCCTCGTAAACCAAATGGCTTTAAAAAATACTATACGGTGTTTAATAGAAATTTTAATCATGCAGTTTCCGTGATGGATAGAGGTCGACAGTGTATGGGGATATACAGTATAGAATACCGTTATGTTTATGGAGAGTCCCTGTATACGCCATATGCGTGTTGGAAAGAGAGAACTAAAAAGGCATTGGTCCACGTTGCTAGAAACATCATACAGCGCTCGCTGTTCCTGTCAGACTTCAGCGAGTTTATCCTCCTGGTCAATTCAAACCGATTGCTCACGAACTTTTTAGACATGTTTAAAAATGATCGGGAGGTCGGGAAGTGCTCGTAAGCCACTCTGCTCGGCTCGTAATTCATTGCAAATGATATGAGCCGCGACCATACGAGAATATGCGATTTCCACACGATTGAAAAAAATCGCATGCAAACTCGTACGACAGCAAAAATCGCACCGTGTACACCCGCCTTTAGCGAATGACTCACTTACCTCACCCAGCCGGCTACTCACTTTGCACAGCCGGACACCGACACCCACTTTGCGCAGCAGGAGACTCACTTTCCGCAGCCGGAGAGTCACTTTCCTCTCGCAGCGAACGACTCACTTTCCTCACGCAGCGAACGACTCACTTTCCTCACGAGTCACGCAGCGAGCGACTCACGTTCCTCAGCGAACGATTCACTTTCCTCACCCAGCGAAGTTGAGCCAATGATTCCCTTTCCTCACGCAGCCGGTGACTCACTTTGCGCAGCCGGAGAGTCACTTTCCTCTCTCAGCGGACCACTGATTCTCTCTTCATGTAGGGACCGAATATTATAATTAAAGTGATAAATATTTAGATATATTTAAAATATTAAAAAAGGTGTAACATTTTTTTTTTTACTTTCTGTAACCCCCTAGAGTTTTACACTGTTCTATACTTACTCAATGCAGTACCGTAGTTTCGTTAACTGAGAGGTACTGTATGTTGTCGTTAACTGAGAGGTAGAGATTAGGAGAAGAAGAGTCTTTGCAGCTGGTACGCACTGAGGTGATTAAGTGCTGCATTTGAAATATTATAACTGCACAAAAGTGCTTTCAAATGTTTAAATGTTTACATTTTTCATGTTCATGAGTTTCAAAAGGGAGTTCATATTGATGTGGATTGAGAAGATATCTCTACAAACTCTGGTGAGTTTCTGTTAACAGAAACGTGAAGTTGTTGTGAACTGATTCATGATTGAAGGAAAAAATTTATATGTTATAGCTTACAAGAAAAAAAACAGTCAGGGTTAAAATGTTTATTGAATGTCTTTCTGTATTTCATTTTTGACACAATTTTTGCAAATGGATATCAGGGAAAACGGGTAGATTTTATTATTGTTAAATTTATTTCATGATGTCCCTGTATAAATATATAGTGGAGGAAAAAAAGAGATTTATACATGAAGTGAGTATTTTGAGATGCAGATAATCAACCTGTGTGTTAAACAGATTTAATTAAGTGGTTAGTGTGCTCACTTTGATTTTTAGCTGATGTTAAATTGCTAAAACAAACTAAAATTTGAGTGAAGCATGTGAGTGATGCTTCTGACAATTTATTTACTCGTATGGAGTTTGTGACTAGTTAATGTGAATCTTAAGAGATGTTAACTCTGAATTGTGTTGTTCTGTGTAGACTGTTTTTTTTTTGTTGCCTGAATACATCCTGTGACATGAACCACTGTGAGCTTATGTGAGCTATGGCGAGCCAGACCCTGTGATTTTTGTTAAGAGCCCATTGCTGAATTTCAACTCGGACCTGTCTGCATCGTTGGATTCTTTTCCATTACAGCTAAGCTGTTACTTTACACACACACTACCCGGGTAGTAGGATAGAACAAGGCCTTATACATACATTTCGTTTTACACTACAGACATCAATTTGCAAAGGAACCAGGAAGACTTTTGGACATTTAAATTTTTTTTTTCTTTTCTTGGACCTATTATGCACAACCTGGACTAAATATTATTTTTTCCCATTTCAGCGGTGTTGTGTTGGTACAATACAAGATATACTAATTAGTTTTTTTACTATTTGTTTTACTTTGTTATTTGTGCAATAAATGTGCTGGCTGTTAGCTGCTTAATATAATTTGGCCCAATTTCTTTTTTTTTTATCCTCCCAAGAGTCGAACCTAGACCTGTATTTATTCAGAGTAATATAACAGTGTTATATTGGTAACTTTTGCCGTGTTACACCACCTTTTTGTGGCGAGCCAGCCAGGAGGATAATTACAGCCAGAGCCCATTTATCTGACTAACATAGAAATATTTTTTTATTATTTCCTGTAAAGTTTTGCAGAGTGATTAAGCAAAATGAGCATTTCAGATATTGAGAGACGCTACAATGTCAAAACAAAATGTGCTGTGTGTGTGTTAGGCATTACTTATACAGATGCTGATGATGAAATTGCTGAAACCCTTACAAAATATGGAGTTGTGGTGAAAGTAGTGAGAGTAGCCCCCAGTACTGTGCAGTCAGGGCAGTCTACTGTAGTCGTAGAGTTTAATAAAGACACTCCAGTTACACTCATGGAGCCTGATTTCCCCCTAGAGATAAAAAATGTGCGAAACCCCACAGTTACCTGGCATGTAGATAGTGTCAAAGTGTTAGCCCCACTTGTTAAACAGTCGCATGCCCAAGCTGAACATTCCTCCTTGGATTCAAGTGAGACCAGTTGTGATGATGCTGGTTCAGATATGACATCATCTTCTGACCAAAGTACTTCCATACTGCAAAGATACAAAAAGAAATCACAGTCTAAAAGATCAAAAATGAAATCTGATCCAGTAGTGAGGAAAAAGGCTCCAAAGTCTGCACGGAATGCACTTACTACTGAAGAACTAAATCCACCTGAGGTGCAACGCATAGTTGTTGAACATGTCATTAAAAATGACGCTTCTGCAGTGCAAGCACATTCAAAATGGCTGCGTTCCTTCTCTGGCCGAGTTTCAAAACCCCCAGGTGAGGCCGACTTTGACACGTGGTGCCTTCATGTTGACATGTTGCTACAAGATTCTATCCCTCCAGAGGTTCAGAGGAGGAGGATCCTTGAAAGTCTGTTACCACCTGCCTCAGATGTGGTCAAGCAACTTGGTTCCACTGCCCCTCCACAGGATTATGTGAAACTTCTTGATTCTGCTTATGGACTCATGGAGGATGGTGATGAGATCTTTGCCAGGTTCCTAAATACTCACCAGGACACGGGTGAAAAAGCTTCTGATTATTTACAGAGACTGCAGACCATCCTTAGCACTGCTGTGAGGCGGAACGGAGTAAATCAGTCCTCTGTAAATCGGCACTTATTGAAACAGTTCCAGCAGGGGTGCTGGGATCATTCCCTGATACTTACTCTTCAGCTTGAGTCTTAAACAAAGACACCGCCTGATTTTGCTGAGCTGTTGTTACTGCTCAGAACTGAAGAGGACAGAAGAGCTGCAAAATTTGAAAGGATGCAGCGACACATAGGCTGTTCAAAGCATAAGGTTACGAGTCACACACAGTTTGTTACTGATGTCTCTGCTTATGGCGACCCTCGTGTGTTGCAAGCTTGCCTGTCTGAGACTGAGGCATTAAGAAAACAAGTGGCTGATCTGCAAATGCAGTTAAAGTCCTCCAAGTCAAAAAAAAGAGAAGGACGTGAGTCCGAGTTAGTGGAAAGCCCAAAAGTCATGCCAGTTAAAACAGAGATAAATGTGCAGCAGGTAGCCATGGTTCTGCTTTAGATGTGGAGAAGATGGCCATGTAGCCAGACTATGTGAAGGCTCCATTAACAAAGCCCTAGTAGACCAGAAGTACATAGCTTAAAGCCAAACAGGATGACTGGACAAGGAGAAACGGAATGCCATTAAACAGGGTTGGGTTTCAGTAAGGGGACATACTAGGGCCCTTTTCAGAAAGAAGTGTCCCAATGGATTGAATGAAGGAAGAATAGAGAGTCAAGCCCATTCAAGTAATGCAGCCAATGACAGTGAGTTAAATCCTGGCATTATAGGTCCCAGATGCACTGCTACAATTGTCATTGAAGGGAAGCCCTGTGTATCTCTTCTCGATTCAGGGTCACAGGTAACAACTGTGTCCAAGTCATTCTATGATACTCACTTGTCATCCCATCCAATTCTCTCTCTGGATGATCTCATTGAAGTCGTCAGGAGCTGGAGGGCAGACTGTGCCCTATTTGGGTTACATTGAAGTGAATATGCATTTCCCCGAAGATATCACTGGAAAAGCTGAAACTGTCACCACGCTAGCACTCGTAATTCCTGACTACAAATTCAATCGTGATCGTGATCGTAGCACCCCTAATTACGCACTACCTGGACTAAATATTATGTTTTCCCATTTCAGCGGTGTTGTGTTGGTACAATACAAGATATACTAATTTGTTTTTTACTATTTGTTTTACTTTGTTATTTGTGCAATAAATGTGTTGGCTGTTAGCTGCTTAATATCATTTGGCCCAATTTCTTTTTTTTTTTATCCTCCCAAGAGTCGAACCTAGACCTGTATTTATTCAGAGTAATATAACAGTGTTATATTGATAACTTTTGCCGTGTTACATTTCATTAAAATATTTCAATAAAATGAAATAATTGCCTATTGCAAATTTATGAATCCATGGTTAACTTTTTTTTCTGCAGTCACAGTCTGGGCTATATGTATTGAGACATTTTTAAATTTAGATTTTGTGAAAAAAATAATAAAAAATAAACCTGAATTGTAATCTAAACATCTGTATTTCCATACAATTTCATAAATAAGTAGGCTATAATATGCCGCACCACAGGCATATTGCGCTGTGTGAACGCGTTCATGTGATTGGCTTATAAGTAAACAACCACGTGGAGTGCGTTCTTGTGATTGGCTAAAAGAAGGGAGACATCTGATTGGTTGCTGATCATTCCATGCATTTGTGTGTTGAGCCAAGTCAGAGGAGTCTCAAAATTCACACACAAATGCAGTGAAGTTCACAGACCGCAAGCAGTTTGTAAATCAAGATATATGTGTGTGTGCATCAGACATATATTTCTGAATCTTGTTCTGTGCATTTGTGAATCTTGAGTGCATTTGTAAATGTTGTTTGCATTTCTGAATTGTGTGTGTATTTCTGAATTTTGTGTGCATTTCTGAATTTTGTATGCATTTGTGAATCTTCTGTGCTTTTTAAATTTTGTGTGTGCATTTCTGAATTTTGTGTGCATTTGAGTATCCTGTGTGTGTATTTATGAATCATGTGTGTGCATGTATGAATCCTGTGTGTGCATATGTGAATGTAGTGTGTGCAATTATCTTTATTGAGACTCTTTTGGCTCCATAGTATGTAATCAGTCCAATGGATGGGCGAGACATCATAGGCGGGTGACGTCAGAGACTTGCCTGTCTCTGCCCACTAACTGGACACAGAGAGAGGCACGGTAGGCCACCATGGCTGCCACGTAGACCCTCAGGGTGGAGTGGGTCAACCCTGTGGGGAGCCTGCAGGAACTCCAGCACTGTACCAGCCGGGCAGTTAACTGGGTCGAGCTGCGGTCTCTGCAAAGAGAAGTGAAAAGCTTCCACTTAAAGGCATACAGTTTCCTTATTGAGGCAGCTCTGGATTGGAGAAGGGTCTCAACAACCTCAGTTGAGAGACCGGAAGCTAAGAGTTGTGCCTCCTCAGAGACCACACCTACAGTCTCTAAGCTCCATGCGGGGGCACACCCTCTGCCTGCAAGAGGAGATCTCTCCTGACGGGATCCTCCCATAGAGTGCCGTCAAAAATAGAAATCAGGCCAAGGAACCATACCCGGCCCGGCCAGAACGGGGCTACTAACAGCAACCAGACTCTGTCACAGTGCACTCTCCTGAACTGGGAACTGGGAGCAGAGCAATCGGGGGGAAAATGTACAGATGAAGCCTCGAACACATCTGTACCATGGGGTCCAGCCCCAGTAGAGCTGGATTAGAGGAAACCAGAGGGGACAGTGCGATGTGTCTCGAGTCGCAAACATATCCACCCGAGTCTGGCCATCCTCTCCAACTCAACAGTATGTCTGCTCCCATATTAAGATGCCCGAGAATGTGGACTGTTCTCAGCGAGAAGCATCCTCGGGGCAGATGATATGCCATGTCAGATGAGACCACCTCGAGAACCTGCTTGGGGCCCACCAGAACTGGATTCTGTGGTCTCTCACTACAGTGTGCAGGACCCACTGAGACACATTTGGCAGTAGTTTTCACGCTGCCAAATAGTCTACTAAGGGAATCAGCCTCCCAAGACTGATCTCTGGTGTCATCAGAGCAGTTAGCTCGGTGCCCTGAAGCGGCGCACCACCAGGAGATGGCTGAACTAGCTGCTCTGGAAACCTCCCAGGAGGTCACGAGCCTCTTAGCACCGCAACGTTTCCGGGCGGTAATTGAGAGAAGAATTACCGGAGACCGCTGCGCCCTGCAACACAAGCAGGGTTGGCAGATCGATCTTCTGAGGGCACTGAGGAGAGACGGGTACCATGTAATGCAGTGTACACCGCTCTTCCCCAGAGGCTCCTTCCTTCTGAGGTCCTGAGCCATAGCATCAGGACTCTCGTAGCTGAAGTCTCCTAAAACGACGGTCCTCAGATCCACGTCATTTGCTAGGAAGACTAAACCAGAGCCTGCTCAGGGCAAGACCCCATGAAGCACACTTGGCAGGGGCTCCTACACCACCATTTGACCTCCTAAGGGAACCAGTCTTGCGAGACTGACCTCTCATGCACCTAGAGCCACTAGCTCGGTGCCCTGAAGCGAAGGACCGGCAGGGGACGACCGTACTTGCTGCTCTAGAGACATCCGTAGAGGTAGCAAGCCTCTTAGCACCGCTACGTTTCTGGGCGGTAACTGAGAGAAGCACTCGCCGGAGATCGCTGCACCCTGGATCACAGGCAGGGTTGGCAGAACGATCTCCTGAGGGGACTGAGGAGAGACTGGCACAGTGTAGTGCGGTCACTGAGGAAAGACTGGCACCGTGTAATGCGGTGTACACCGATCTTCCCCAGAGGGAGCTGGCCCTCAAAACATCCTAGGCCTCAGGTGTGAGGACGTTATGACGAAGGCTATCCAGCGAAAACAACGGTTTGCAGAACCTCTTTCAACTAGAAGACTTTGGCCTGGGAACACCACTTTGACTCTAGTGTCTGTGGAGTACAAAAGTGACACCCCCGGCACGAGGGGCTGGAACATACTTGGGACTGCTCCGCCCAGCATCCCCTCACCTCCTCAACCTCCTCAGAGGAAGAGAGGTGAACACGTGTTCTCACACAAGAGATTACATCCCAAGAGCCCTTTTACATCTAACTTCACATAGTCAGATAAATATGAAATTTTATTCCTCAGCATTAAATGTAGTCAACAACCAGACGAGTCAACATGGTTTGGTGTAGAAAAACTCAAATAAAAACAAAATAATGTAATTATTCTGCCTCGGCAGAGCGAATGTGTTTTTTTTTGGGGGGGGGGGTTGCCACTCAGTCACACAAACTACATCAATCTTCTTAGAGAAAGATGAATGCTGCAGCGAGCTCTGCCTCCGAGGGCGAAAAAATGCAGCGCAGGTTTCCAAGTCTTGAGAACATGCTCTAGATCTAGTGAACACAGGTAGAGATAGCACGAGCTGTCACCAACCCGTTGGCCAGATCATGTTCGATTCCTGCTATCGTGGTCGCAGCCATTCCTAAACAGTAATCTCAACATCAATCTCCTCAGAGAAAGACAGGGAGTGCATCGCGCCCTCTCACAGGGGAGAAAGTACCGCAAATGAAAGCGGGCTCCGGATCTGGTGGTTAAGGAAGAAGGTAGAAGATACTTGCCCGTCTACATTCCTTCCAGCGGATCCGAAAGCAAAACCCGCGAGCACAACCACCGCTCTGCCTCAGCCGAAAGCAGGGCTGGCACCGCGAGAAACGCCAGTGAAGGCTCCCCCTCAAAGGGAAAGTTCTGAGAGTGAAGCAAAATGCTTGCATTGCAGCTGTCAACTCCCTCGAGAGCTGACACTGCGCAATTCACTCTCAAGCAGACAACACACGAGCTGCGTGTGTCCCTACCCTTTTTTTTTTTTTTTTTTTTGCTGGCTGGGAAAACACACAGCTTGAACGCTGCCTGCTCTCGCCCAAAACTTCTCTTGATTGAAGCTTTGACAAATGGACTTTATCAGTGGACAAACAACACTAAATAAGACTCACAAACAGATAGCGACTGACACACACACAGAGCGCTTGCTGATAACAGAAGGCTGGTTACTGGTTTCGCCGCTCATGCTTTTATGCTTCCTGGTCTCTGACATCACCTGCCTATGACGTCTCACCCATCCATTGGACTGATTACACAAGTTAAATCAGAGACATCAGGCTGGTGGCGTACCCAAACGTTCTCAACGCAGCTTGAGTTCCTGAAGAGGAACTGGATGACTAGTAAACCTACTGCTTAATTATGAAGAAAAAAAACTGAGGTTTTAATTACTGGACCAAAAACCTCTGCATGTAAAAATCTTAAACACTGTTTAACACTTGATGACTGCTCTGTTAATTCCTCGACTATTTAATAGCAACCTCTGCTTTGAAAACCATGTTTCTGGCATCTGCTATCTTGACACACTTCCCATATCTTTTTTCAAAAGTGTGCTGAACTGTTTAGAAGCAGATCTCTTAGAAGTGGTGACTGCCTCCCTTCTTTCTGTGACATTTCCAAACTCCCTGAAAACAGCAGTTGTTAAGCTCCTACTGAAAAAGAGCAATCTTGATAACACCATTTTGAGCAATTTTAGACTAATATCTAATCTTCCTTTTATAGGCAAAATTATAGAAGAGGTCATTTTTAATCAGCTGAACAAATACTTAAACTCAAATGGTTAAGGTCATACTTAGAATTGACTTGATTGCAAATAAAAACAGACACTATTTCAACTGAACAGAGATGACATCACTGAATTCAATGATGAACTGCCTTTAACTATCATTTTGCATTATTGAGACACTGTTTTCCAAATGAATGTTGTTCAGTGCTTTGATGCAATGTATTTTGTTTAAAGCACTATATAAATAAAGGTGATTGATTGATTGATTGATTGATTGATTAGAAGGGAGAGGTTATTATGTGAGTCTAGGAGAGCACGAGTCTAAGTGGACGTCCATGACATGCAGAGTTGCCCAAGGCTCAATTCTTGCACCACTCTTGTGTAGCCTGTATATGCTTCCACTACGTCAAATAATGGGAAAGAACCAAATTGGCTATCACAGCTATGCTGTTGATACCCAGATTTACCTAGCCTTATCTACAAATGATTACAGCCCCATTGACTCCCTCTGTCAATGCACTGATGAAATTAATAGTTGGATGTGCCAGAACTTTCTTAATTTAAACAAGGAAAAAACTGAAGTCATTGCATTTGGAAACAAAGATTAAGTTTTCAAGGTAAATGCATACCTTGACTCTAGGGGTCAAACTACTAAAAATCAAGTCAGGAATCTTGGTGTGATTCTGGAGACAGACCTTAGTTTCAATAGTCATGTCAAAGCAGTAACTAAATCAGCATACTAACATTTTAAAAACCTTGCAATAATTAGATGTTTTGTTTCCAGCCAAGACTTGGAGAAACTTGTTCATGCCTTTATCACCAGCAGAGTGGACTATTGTTATGGGCTCCTCAGCGGCCTTCCAAAAAAGACAATTAGACAGCTGCAGCTTATCCAGAACGCTACTGCCAGGATTCTGACTAGAACCAGAAATTCTGAGCATATCACACCAGTCCTCGGGTCCTTACACTGGCTTCCAGTTACATTTAGGATTGATTTTAAAGTACTTTTACTTGTAAATAAGTCACTCAATGATCTAGGACCAAAATACATTGCAGATATGTTCACTGAATATAAACCTAACAGACCACTCAGATCATTAGGATCGCGTCAGTTAGAAATACCTAGGGTTCACACAAAACAAGGGGAGTCTGCCTTTAGTTACTCTGCTGCCCGCAGTTGGAATCAGATTCCATAAGAGATCTGATGTGTTAAAACACTAGTCACATTTAAAGCTAGACTTAAAACTCAATGAGCTCTGTGCAATGTACGAACTGATTGCACTGTATTTTCACAGTTTTTTATGTAAAATAATTGTTTGTTTCTAAATGTTTTTAAATTCATTTTAAATAAGTAAATGTTTTAATCATTTTCAAAAGTTTTAAAATTGCTTGTTTTATTTTTGTTATTATTTTTCTTCATGATTATTTTACTTTCTTTTAAGTAAAGCACTTTAAATTACCATTGTGTATGAAATGTGCTATATAAATAAACTTGCCTTGCCTTGTCTATTTGTAAAACTGCATTTTCCATCAGAAAAATATTTCTAAATTATGACCTCTGCTCTCAATGTCAAATGCAGAAATGTTAATCCATGCATTACTGACCTGAGTTCACACTTACACATAATAAACTGAGTATGGGTTATGCGTATTTGGCATGCTGTCTCAAGCGATCCCCCCAAGTCTTCTTCCCTGAGCTGCATTTGGAACAGGCTTTTATGTCATTATGTCATTAATGACTCACCCTCATGTAGTTCCAAACCCGTAAGAACTCTGTTCATCTTCGGAACAAAGTTTAAGATATTTTAAGTGTAGTCCAAGGGCTTTCTGTCCCTCCATTGAAAATGTATTTATGGCATACTGTCCACTTCGATGACTGGAAGAAAGAGCAGATTTGACAGAATAGAGTGGACCTACTCTCACTCATTCTAATGAGAAGGATTACTGTACAGTTGGTTTCAGAACAACAGGATCTATGGTTTTGGATAATGTTTGCTGACATCAAACCAGTAGGTTATGATTAGGCAATTAGTTAGTGACTTCAATGAGAGAGTGCATAATCTGGCAGGGGTGCAGTATTCGGCACAACACTGGACGCAAGTGGCGTGTTATAATCAGTGATGCTGTCTACACTGGATTAAAGATGGGCAGATCATTGTGTTTGCGGGTGATTTGAAATGGCTTGGCAGTTTCTGTTTGTTTGCTGTTGATGTAGCCCTGTTGGTATTTCTGAGCTGTCGTTTGGGCTTTTTTTAATCTGTTGAGGAGCGTCTTTGACAATGTGTTTGGTCACAAATGTCTTTGCTTATTTTGGTTTGAGCTTGCATGTTTTGGGTAGCGCTTTGTGTGATTTTAATGTAGATGCGCTGAGATGTCAATGAAACATGACAAATGTAAAAGAAAAGGTACCACAAAGGCCATGGCTAAAAAAATTTAGCAACTTCAGAAAGAACAGAAAGGTTTGGGAGACCAGAATATGTCCAAAATTTCCATGCATAACCAAGATTATATAAATTCATGTAACAGCATTTAAGTAAGTAAACAAAGCTCCATATCAAGACATTCAACAACCTCTTCAGCACACATTAAAGGGATAGTTCACCCAAAAATCATAATTATGTCATTAGTAACTCACCCTCATGTCGTTCCAAACCCCTGAGACCTCCGTTTATCTTCGGAACACAGTTTAAGATAATTTAGGTTTAGTCCGAGAGCTCTCAGTCCCTCCATTGAAACTGTGTGCACGGTATACTGTCCATGTCCGGAAACAGTGGTGTTTCTAGGATTTTTCTGTAACAGGGGCCAGTAAGGGGGCACATGTTATATTCAGGGGCCAAGTACAGAGTACATTCAAGCACACAAAATAATCTATTCAGTACTGTACAAATACATTTCGGCAGTCATTCCTTTTTCAAACGCTCTAATAGAAAAATATGAGCCAGTAAATTTATTAATGATTTCTTTTCATTTATTTATACTGTGCATAAAGGACACAATGCATCACGTTTCACATATTTCAAGGACTAATTTGTGCTGTGTCCAAGCAAACACAGCACTTCTGTGATGTTCTGATTTGCAATGATCTCTAAGCCACTATTTTTGCACAGTGCTTTTTCCAATTAGAGAACCCTGATTCTGACCTGAATATAGACATTGGGGCATTTGGGAGTGAAAGGTGGTGACAAGGGTAGCAAAAAACATAGTCTCCAAAGACAGAATACTCCAGCCACGTAAAGAATGTACCGCCTTATTGTTTCCATGGCGACACGTTGTAATTGTCATGTGACACAACACAGCCAAAATATATCTGTATGACACATGGATCGCTTTTATTTCATTTTTCCTGTTTTATTCAAAATATTTGCAAACACTCACTATATTATGAAATATCTGATATTCTGATTCTGAAATATGTGTAAGTAAATATATTTGGTAGCTGTAACACTTTTATATCAACTGTGTTGGTTGATGGGCGCCACCATGTTGGTTCGCGCTGAATTCGAGCTGTGGGTGGGATTTACAACACACACATTCATCCTCTCCTCCCAAAACAATAGGTTACTGTCGTAACCCCGGTTCTCTGAAACATCGAGTGGAGAGATCTACCTATGGGAAGGGCATCCGTACCTGACCTCTGCAGAAGCATCCAATTGCACCAAGTCTGGCTAGACAGACAGAAGCGCGCAGCCAATGCCAGGTAAGGCCCCGCCCCCTTACCTAGGGGTATAATAATGGCTGCAGCGCTGCTATTCTCCAGTAAGTATATTCGCTTCTCGTGTGGCAAGCGGGGCAACGCTGGTTGATCTCTCCACTCGATGTTTCAGAGAACCGGGGTTTCGACAGTAACCTATTGTTCTCTTTCATCATCTCGTGTTCGAGATCCACCTATGGGAGAGACATGGACAGCTCCCCGATTGCCCAATACACTCACAGTGAGGATCTGAAAGCCAGAGAAGGACAGTCGCCCCAAAGAGGCGGTGCCTGACACGTCCCATACTCATGAACCTGCAATACTGATGCACAATCGTGACTACTCTGCATATGCAGCACATGAAAAAATGTAGCATCACACACATGATAACCAATGTGCATATAATTACACCCAGAAAAGGACTGTAAAAACATGCTTAGTGACAGGGATGTGCATGGCCAGCCGGCCCATTCACTCCATCATCACTTCCAACAGGGTTGCAGGGAAGGGCTAAGCAGACCCCACCCCTAAAACCGAATGTTCTACCGAGATACTGGTGACATCGAGCCGGAAATAACGCACAAAGGTATGAGGAGAAGCCCAACTGGCAGCAGAGCAGATATCCTTTAGCGACACTCCCCTAAACAAAGCCCAAGAGGTGGCAATGCCCCTTGTGGAATGAGCTCTGATGCCCCCTGGTGGCTGCATTCCCTTTGATTCATAAGCCAAAGCTATAGCATTTACAAGCCAATGTGAGAGGCGTTGCTTAGAAATAGGATTCCCTCCATGAGGGGGTAACCAATGAAATAAAGAGCTGGTCGCTCTTCCAGAAAACACCGGTCCTGTTCATATATGTCCGTAAAGCACGGACAGGACACAGAGCATTTAGCCTCTCATCCTCCGGGGAGGATAAAGGTGGAGGGTGAAAAGCAGACAGCTCCAACACCTCCGAAGTGAACGCAGGGAAGCACTTCGGCATGAAGGCCGGATTAGGCTTAAGGGAAACCATATCTCCACTAAGAGAGAATTTAGTGCACGAGGGATGAACCGAAAGTGCATGTAGCTCACTGACACGTTTGGCTGATGCCAAGGCCAAGAGCAAAGCTGTCTTGAAGGACAGCAGCTTTAGGGAAATACTTCCAAGAGGTTCAAAAGGATATTGAGACAGAGCCTCCAACACCATGGAGAGATCCCACTCAGGAACAGTCCTCTTGATGACTGGCAAGCGGCGACAGGCACCCTTCATAAATCTGCGGATTAGAGGATGCTGCTCGACTGTTGAGCCCTCAAAGCCACATGACAGGCCGAAATCGCAGCCAAGTAGACCTTAATTGTGGAAAAAGACCTGTCTTTTTCCAAGAGGTCCTGGAGAAAACACAAAATATCAGGAACTGAGCACTGATAAGATGTGAGACCACACCCATCACACCACCCTTCGAACACTCGCCACTTACTGCCATACAAGGATCACGTAGAAATGGCCCTGGCATTCTGTATAGTAGCAATCACACGCGGCAAAGCCCAAGTGCGCTTAGGTTCATCCTCTCACAGGCCAAGCCCAAAGAGCCACCCTGTCCGGCTGCGGGTGATAAATCTCCCCGTTCACTTGGGACAATAGGCACCATGGCCCGGCATATAACAGAGGGATTATCTCCACCAGCCATGGTGCTTTGGGCCACCTGGGTGCTATCAGAATGAGAGACAGGCCCTGCCCCCTCAACCTGGCCAGTGTAGGAATTATCAGGCACAGGGGAGGAAAGGCATAAAGCAGCACTCTGGGCATCTGTGCATCTACCCCGAGGGGCGCGTCCACGTCTTTTAGCAAGAAGAACATAGGACAATTGTAGTTTTCGCACGAGGCGAATAGATCTATGGGTGCCTGTCCTGAATCTCATCCATAACACATCCACTATCTGCGGGTGAAGGCGCCAATCTCCGTAGATTGGGTTTCCCCTTGATAGAAGATCCGCGCATCTGTTTAGAAGGCCCGGAACATGAGTCGCGCGCAGGGGCGTCGCTAGGCCCTTTTTAGGGGGGCTTCAGCTTCACTTATGCCCAGCCCCCCTAAAAAATTATTTGATTAATTAATTAGTGATCGCTTCAGTCCCCTTTAAAAACTCATTTGAGACGGTGGCAAGCTGCATCAAGTTCCGGCTCCTCCCCTTATCTGAGTCTGCATGGATTCAGCGCGTTTTTCAATCCACAGGGGTGCCGAGCAGAGCGAACATCAGAGAGTACAAGGTGTGTGTGTGCGTGTGCGCGTGTGTGTGTGCGTGCGTGTGTGCGTGTGGTGTGTGTGTGTGTGTTCTCGCATCCAATACCAGTACGTCTTCGCTGCTTTCACTTTCAGCCTTTATCACAGTGTGACAGATGTTTTTTCTTCCAACAAAAATGAAGCGATTAACACCCATGAAAACATACTTTAGAAAACGATCATGATTTATTTTAATTTACTTTTTGAAATTGAAAACATATTATTGTGTATTTCGGCATTACATTATGCAGCCATGCAAAATAAATTATTAACGACACACATCATTGTCTGAAAGTACTAAATGGCACAGAGAGAGAAACATCATGTGGAGTTATTTTGTTTTCTATTATTAAACATAATTTTATATTAAGTAATAATTAATCATTAGTGTATCATGATACATATATTAGAGTAAGAGTAAAGGGATCTGTGATTTTTTTTTTTTTTTAAGTAATTGATTTATAGAAGTGGCAAATTGATAATGATGTTATTTTTAATAAATATAAATAAATATAGAACAGATTAAACATATTGCCAATAGACAATTACATTAATACATGTTTTGTCTATATTCTTAATGAATATTAGCTGGTTAGTTAAATGATTTGAAATGAAATAAATGTTCAGGGGCTGACTTGATGTATAACCAACCGTATTGTTGATTATAAAGGCTAAAAAGCTAAAAATTAATAATAATAATAATACTAATAATAATAATAATAATAATAATAAAATATAATAATTTATATTTCATTGTAGATGGATATACAACATTTTTTTGTCGTGCGGGAGTAGGTCTGCAAATGAGCAACAGTCAGGTGAGAATAGAACAGACAGCCTCACACACACACACACAATACCACTGTGTTCCCAAGATTCATTGCAGTCATTGAACCCTTATGTTGTTTTAATTTTCTGCCAATTTCCACGTACATTTCATAAGAAAAAGCAGTGGTATCATCAAAGGATAAACATGAATGTCCTAATACTGAATCAGGAAGTCTTTATTGTAAAAAAAAAAAAAAAAAAAAAAAAAAATATCTACATTCCCAATTCAAAATTTTCCTGTGACTGGTCACATCTAAAAAACTGTATTAGCTTTCTTTACAGTTTTATTTATGGCTCAGTCAGTACTCCTACTCCCATATATGAAATACAGGGAATACAATGGAATAGTGGATTGCAATAAGGTTAGTAGTATACAACCCTACCCTAATAGTAAAATAATATTTTTTAATCATACCCTTATTGGGGACTGAGCCCCCCTAAAATCAAAATCTTAGAATCGCCCCTGGTCGCGCGTAACGACAGGAAAACCCGTCCGCTCCACACTAGCTTGTAGCTTGTAAGCTAGAGCATGAAGTTTCGACGAGCACACACCGCCCTGACAGTTGATATGAGCCACTGTCGTGGTATTGTCGCAGCGTACAAGCACATGATGTCCCTGCAGGTGAGGCAGAAAATGATTCAGAGGTTTCCATACGGCCATAAGCTCTAAATAATTTATGTGCGCTGAACTTAGTCTGCTCGGCCACAGACCGTTCACCGTTCTGCCCTCCTGGGTGGCCCCCCAGCCTGTTAAGGACGCATCTGTCGTCACAACTTTCCGCATCATAACCATCCCCAGAGGGGTTCCCTGTGCGTAAAAGTCTGCGCTCTTCCAGTGGAGCAAGGCTGCCGAGCAGGCGCGCGCCACTATTACAGAGTGGCAAAGATCGCGCGTCGGGCTGAAATGTAGTGACAAAACCCATTTCATGAACGCTCTCATTCTCAGGAGTCCCAGCGGTATAACCTGGATAGATGAAGCCATAAGACCCTGCAGCATGAGGCATGTGCGACATTGTACTTTCGCCCCCTCTCTGAACTGCGACAGACAGTTCATTAGTGTAACAGAAATGAGTCGAACCAGACAAATTAAAGAGTCTATCAAAGCTGTGCATTGAAACACGAGCTGAATTCCTCAGGAAATCATAAATCAGTTCTAGAACCAAGCAAAATGACCAACCAACTTGTTCACACAACAGCTTTCAACATGAACACCACTAGAGCAATTATTTACAATTTCAATTCGAAGAAGAGAATGTCAAATTTGTTGTTCGTAATTGAAATGCAACGCTGGACATCACATGTAAACCCAGGAGATCAAGTTAAGCACTTCCATTGACTTCCCCACCCAGCAGAACCAGACTGAAATTCCTAAGGGGGGGAAGGGCTTTAAACCTCTGTCTTCACAGAAAAGTCCTTTGCCAGAGAATGGCAAAGAAACTTCTTTCGTACAGATATATGGACCAGAATGAACTCAAAAAGACTTATAAATGAATCATTCTATTGCTTAACTCCATATTCATTTATGTGTAACCCACACATTTGACTATCATGTATAATCACTTATTGTGTATGTCTTTTGATAACTATAGGATACATAGTCATGTCTAGTATTGATATAATCGAATTTTCTTGTTTGATATTGTCCTGACAATCAGTTATTTGTAAAATATATCATAATCGTGTTATAGGAATCATGTCCAAAATTAGACCCTGCCAGAGCAGGAACATTCGGACCACATGCTTGGTAAGATAAACATATGATTTATGATACCCCCCGAGCCAAGACAATATCTGATTGGTCAAGACAACATTTGAGGTGTGGCCAACAGGCCAGTTTAAAAACTGAGGACATCGTAAAATCTTGGCTTTTTTTTAGTTCTAGTCTTGCTTGTGCTATCAGTCATGCAGGCTTTTAGTCGGCTTTTAGTCTGTTTTTAGTCTCCAGCTATGCTGCTGCTATTAGCCATGTCTGTTTCTAGTCTCTAGCTATGCTTCTGTTAGCTTGTAGCTCCTAGCCATGCTGTGTAGTCATCACTGTTCTTTGAGCGCGGTTCCAGCGTGCCTGTCTGCTGCTACTATGCCACGATGAGAAGGAACACAACCTAGTCTCGTCAAACTTTATTTCTTTTCTTTTCCGTTTGAGAGTTTCGTGTTCTGAGTTAAGTTTTGTAACATCGAGTCTCCGACGCCTGACCTCAGGTGCCCGTTCAACTTCGACCAGCGCACATGACTCTGCACTTTCAGCCAACGCCCAACAACCACGGGCTTCCCAAGACGTCACTTCACTACTGAACTTCCAGCCAATCAGCGACACCGGGATACCCCTTTCAACGGGAGTCCCTTTCACAGGAAACGAAGGCAACGTATCTCCAGATATTTGTTGTGCTGGTGTATCTAATATAATTTTAGTCACATTGAGGAACTCAATGCGAGGGCTAATTACGTGATTGATGGTTGTTCATGTCTATGCAATTTAACGTATTGCTGTAAACTTGGGATTCCATATTTCCATTCTCTTAAACTCATCTTTCCCTAACTTTCGATCTTCCTGCAACTTGTGTGAATGTGTGAGTGCTTGCGTTTATGTGTTAGATTAGTTTATATGTCTTAGATTTATCTAATAAAGCCTTATTCATATTGAAAAGAGAAGTATCTTGTGTTTTGTGCTTACAAGTTAATGTCTTAAACTGCCGATCTTGTTACTGTGCTAATTGAGAGTGTTTTCACTATAGTTTGGATATTAGTATCCAGCGCAGATTTGATGTTAAACGGCTCTTTCAGTGAATCGCAGTGATCAGCCGTGAAACAGTGATTCTGTTCAAATTCCCTTTAAAATCTTAAATGATTCCCTTTGAGCTAAATTGACCTGTTTCCCTTACATTAGACAGAGAACGCACTCTTGAGAGAGACGCGATCGCATGGAGACTGAGTTCAACTCCAAACCCAGGAATATGACATTCTGACTGGGTGTATAATTGCTCTTGCTCACATTCACTCTGAACCCGAGAGATGTAATGTGCATGAGCACACGGCAGGTGTCCTGCAACACTTTATCTTTCGATTCGGCTATGATGAGCCAATCGTCTATGTATGTCAGAATCCTCAGACCTGACATTCTCATGGGTGCTAACCCCGCCTCCGCACACAGACAGAAACACCGGGGGCTTAGACTCAGCCCAAACGGCAGAACTGTGAATTCGTAACATGTGCCTTGGTAGGCGAAACGAAGAAACGTCCTGTGTGGCGGATAAATGCTTAAATGGAAGAAAGCATCTTTCAGGTCGACCGATGTGAACCAGTCGTTCTGTTTTATGGCACGGGCGAGCGAGCCATGAGTCAGCATTCAGAAATTGTATTTTCTCAAATGTTTGTTCAACACACGAAGGTCCAAAATAGGGCGGAGAGCGCCGTCCTTTTTTGGGACCAGGAAATAACGAGAATAAAATCCCTGATTCATCAGACTGGGGGGCACCACCTGAATTGCTCCCTTGTTTAGGAGGGAGGATATTTCCTCTTTCAGAATGTGTGAGGCGTCCGTGTGTGAAGAGAGAACGCCATTGAAATGCGGGGGTTTCATTGCAAACTGCAGTCTGTATCCCTGCATTATAGTACACATCACCCACTCGGGAGCCGAAACAGTTCACCAAGCCCATTCGTGACTCACGAGTGTTCCCACCCGAGCTGCAGCGGGGCTGTGTAAGCCCAGCTGGTTTATTTGTGATGCAATGGCGCCATCTAGTGGACACACCAGGGGCAACATGCAGGGGTTCAGACAGATTTCCTCTCTCCGCAGGGAGATGGACTCTCTCTGCGGAAAGAGATCCTCTCTCCGTAACGAATTCATTAGATTAATTTGTTTTAATGTTTTTTTTTGTTTTTTTTGTGTGTTTTGTGTTGGGGAAACACTGGGGCCGAAGCCTTTATTGGTTGGGTGAGGGGAACAGAGTGTATGCGGTGTGGTGACACTGCTTTTGCACTTTTCCCTTACAACAGGCCCCCTGAACGTGAGGGGGGAACACACACCGTTCATTAAACACATGGGCTAGGCAGCCACGAACGGAGAGGAACCGATCCATCCACGGGAGACCCTGCGTATTTTGAACGGGGGTCCTGGGACAGGAAGAGAGTCCGAAGGGCTCAAGGCCCGTGAACGCGGACTCGATGTCCCCATCAACCGAACATCAGGCAGGCCACTTACGTTTCGAGTCGATGGGGGAAGGGTTAGGTGGGAGTTGATTTTCCCCAGTGCTTAGCAGGTGGTGGGTTATTCTGCCATTGTGGGGGTTTGTTGCGGGGCCTTTCCTTGCCCTGGTGGAAGTGTCGTCCCATGGCTGGAATGTTAGGCAAATGCGCAGGGGGTGCCTGGCGTGGGGCCGCCTTCCTAGGGAGACATAATTTGAAGGCGGAGGCTGATCGATTGGTCGATATGTCCTCCTGAAGACACGAAGGTGAGCAGCGTAATCCAACCGAACTGTGTCAATGCAGAGATCACGAGAAACGAATGTCAACTGGAGAATAGCAGTGCTGCAGCCATTATTATACCCCTAGGTAAGGGGGCGGGGCCTTACCTGGTATTGTCTGCGCGCTTCTGTCTGTCTAGCCAGACTTGGTGCAATTGGATGCTTCTGCAGAGGTCAGGTACGGATACCCTTCCCATAGGTGGATCTCAAACACGAGATGATGAAAGAGAACACGCTGAAGTAGGTCACCGGTAAACTCGGAGAGGGGCAGAGAATGTTCTGGTATTGCTCAAACTAAAGCCATTCACAGTCAAATTTCAAGAAAATATAATATAAAGCCAAGACCTCTGCTTCTTCTCCCAAGTTGCATCGACACATTACTGCCACGAGTGCCGCCAACTGTTTGGGGTAGGAATTGCATCTGTGATCGTTGTGAAGAATTCTCCGGTTGCTCTTCTCATCTACGATTGATGGAACGGGGGCCAATCAGGGGCCAGTCAGATTTAAGCTGGGGCCAGGGCCCCTGTGGCCCCGCCTCTAGAACCTCCCCTGTACGGAAAGGTAAGAAAAACATCATCAGAGTAGTCCATGTGACATCAGAGGGTCAGTTTGAATTTTTTGAAGCATTGAAAATACATTTTGGTCCAAAAATAGCAAAAACTACGACTTTATTCATATCCATGTCTGTTGTGAGAGATTTCAAAACAAAGTTTGTGATATCAGGTTCGAGAACGAATCATTCTATGTAACCGGATCTTTTTGAACCAGTTCACTAAATCGAACTAAATCGTTTTTAAAGGTTCGCGTCTCCAATACGCATTAATCCACAAATTACTTAAGCTGTTAACTTTTTTGTGTGGGTGACACTCCCTCTGAGTTCAAACAAACTAATATCCCGGAGTAATTCATTTACTCAAACAGTACACTCACTGAACTGCTATGAAGAGAGAACTGAAGATGAACATCAAGCTGAGCCAGATAACGATCAATAGACTGACTCGTTCTCGAGTCAAGAACCATCTCTGTCAGATGCATCCGATTAGAGAACCGAGAATGACACACAGAGTGTCTGAATCATCGCCAATGACGCCATTATGTCGAGGGCAAAAGAAGCGGTGAACCATTTTCTTCAACTGGT
Source organism: Carassius auratus (assembly GCF_003368295.1). Lineage (NCBI taxonomy): Eukaryota > Metazoa > Chordata > Actinopteri > Cypriniformes > Cyprinidae > Carassius > Carassius auratus. Next base: position 15,796,275 of record NC_039243.1, read on the forward strand.
TTATTGAAATTAACTGTCCGACAGAACTACTGGTGATCCGAAAACCGATGCAACCGGTTCTTGACTCGTGAACGAATCAATGTTTCGTTCATTATCTGGCTCGGCTGTGTGTTCATCTTCAGTTCTCTCTTCACAGCAGGTCAGTCAGTGTACTGTTTGAGTAAATGAATTACTCCGGGATATTGGTTTGTTTTAACTCAGAGGGAGTGTCAGACACATTAAAAAGTTAACAGCTTAAGTCATTTGTGGATTAATGCGTATTGGAGACGCGAACCGTTCAAAACGATTCTGTTCGATTTGGTGAACTGGTTCAAAAAGATCTGGTTAAATCGAATGATTCGCTCGCGAACCAGATATCACAAACTGCTTTGTTTTGAACTCTTTCGCAACACACAAGGAAGGGAAGACAATGATGAATAAAGTCGTAGTTTTTGCTGTTTTTGGACCAAAATGTATTTTCGATGCTTCAAAAAATTCTTACTGACCCTCTGATGTCACATGGACTACTTTGATGATGTTTTTCTTACCTTTCTGGACATGGACAGTATACCGTTCACACAGCTTCAATGGAGGGACTGAGAGCTCTCGGACTAAATCTAAAATATCTTAAACTGTGTTCCAAAGATAAACGGAGGTCTTATAGGGTATGGAACGACATGAGGGTGAGTTATTAATGACATAATTATGATTTTTGGGTGAACTAACCCTTTAAGGCAGAGGCCGATATAGCAGCTCTGTTGGGACATCAAAATCCAATGAAGTTTGAACTTATTTGAACATAAGTGCCCCGTATGGAAGCAGCTGTAGTGCTGGTTCAGGAAATACTGATCATATTCTCCATATTATGGATAAATGAAATGAAATTACATATTTACTGATTCAATAACAGTGTCTGTCATCTTTGCCTAAAAGGGAAATTCAGGTGTTTGATAGAAACCCTCTGCAATATAATTATTTTATGCAATCCTTTGAAAAGTGCTGTGGAGAGTAAAAATGAAAGCCTGGGTGATCGCTCATACTTTCTTGAACAGGACCAGAGGTCATCCAAGAGAGATTATAAACATTTGCCAACCAATGCCAGTTGATCATGGGTATTTAAGGGCCAAAGCTTTACTACAAAAGCATTCTGGACGGCCGTTCACAATTTGTTTGTTGGACTGTAAGTTTTTAGGTGAAGACATCTCTTTGTTAGCTGTCATCATAATAGGAATAAAGGAAAATTAAGAAATTAAGTTACAGTTTTTCTCTTCAAGATCTTCAATTCATTTAAGAAATGTATTAAAAATTTGACTGAACTCTTTATTTTGACAATCTTCCATTTCAAACAATTTTCCCCTGAGGTGTTTATCTACAGAATCTTTTTTCAGCACATTCCGCTTGACATTAAACATTAGAGTATGTTTTCAGATACTACTGATATCTTCTTTGATTCGAATTAAGCAACATCTCTGGTGTACGTAAGCATCTACTGTGTGTATGGGCCAAACATCTTTGTTTGTCCACTTGTGCCAGATTTGTTAGATGGGCTACTCTTGTAATACAAACACATTTGAGAACTATGATGTTCTCGCTTTTGTAAAGGTTATAGAAAAAATTCAAACATAGCTTTTACATATGGATTATCTGTCCGCAAATCTAATTGACAAAAACTGAATTATGAAATGCAAGTGCCTGTTCATAGGAATTTATGAAAAACTACAGCATAAAAATATCTCCCCTACATCTAGAGCTCTTGTTCATATAGCTGATGACGATATTCACATTTTTATTTGTCGTACTCGTTTGTTTCAACTTTTCTACTTGACATTAAAGAGTAGGCCTATCCCTTACGAAAGGAAAATATATTTACCAATATATTTCTTAGAATATTTTGTGATATATTGTAATATATTATTTTCCATTTTTATTTTCTAATATTTTATATATTTGAGTACATTTAATAATATATTGATGATACATATATTATATAATATATTGCAAATGATATATTCAAATGATTGCCACTTTCAATTTATTGCAATATATTGAAAAAAAAAAATATATAAGAATATATGCCTAATATATTACATGATATTTTCCAATATACTGCAATATATTTTTGTTTCATAAGGGATTTGTACTCCACTTTGGTCATAAGCATAAGCATCTACCGTGTGCTATGATTTTTCTGCTTTGTCCACTTTTGGTGGATTTGCTAGAGGGACTATGTCACCTTGTTGTAATGTGATTACATTTAAGATCCATAAGATTGCACTACATGCCCTTGAATAGGTTATAGACACACTCTTTTTATACAGGAAATATGTTTGAACAACAGAAATATGTATCAGAATAACAAATACCTAATAGTGAAATCCTCACTTCTAAACTATTGTGAAAACTTTTAATGCTGATTTGGCCCACCAGCCGTGTATCTTTTTCATTGTTTTTAGATAAAGACTATTCTCAGAGTTTGGTCAAACAGAAAATTAGTCCTGCCATTTTCTGTTATGACTGTTACACTTAATACAAACCCATCTATTACATTTAAAGTTAGAGATTAAAAGTCAAGGATGCCATGGAAACTATTTCCTTTGTCTGTGTCTCTAAACATCACACTGGTAAATAAACCAGAGATGACATGTAGAAAGAATTCATTGAAAGGGGCATGTTTTAGTCCATTTTAGATGGTCTGCACCTACACATGTTTTAGATGTTTTAGGTATTCATCAGACCAAAAGGTCTGATTCGGGAAACAGATACGACTGGAACTGCGTGTTCTCATGACTGACTTTATAATTGATCTACTTTTATTAAAACAACACAGTGCGAAATTACGGTCTTCAACAGCATGGGCCCCTGAAATGTAGTAGGCCTATGTATTTATTGTTTTCACAAAATATATAAACATTTAACTAGCTTAAAATATTAGATTTTACGTGTTTACAAAGTTGTCATGTCTGACGTTTACAGTTTTAAGAACATTTGATATAATTTATAGTATTTTAAATTTCATAACATATATTTCAATAAACCTTAAGGCCTGAAAAATAGGGTTAGCATCAATCCAAATTTCATCTATTAGCCAGAAAATGCAAGTGAGCTGAAATGTCTTTACTGAGATAATCTACATGATGTGAAACTAGCTCACAGTTACATTCGTTTTTTGAATTGATGTTTATGTTGAATAGTGTTTGTTACTGTTCCACATGTTTAACACCACATTACTCACAAATGTTTTTCACTGTAGTAGGCCTGAAGGTTTTATTTTTTATTTTATTATATTTAAAAGCCTTTGCATTTAAGCTAACTGAGACTTGTTATAGCACATATATCATTGCTCTTTTGGTGTTTTTTGATTGCTTCCAATGTCCACATTTGTAGGTCGCTTTGGATAAAAGCGTCTGCTAATTGACTACATGAAGGTAACTCTCAAACCAGACCAAACAAAAGCTTGAGCCTTAGTTGTAGCAGTATGAAAATCATTGTGTTTTTCCTTTCCGTGACTTGTTCATGTTGTTCTGAACCACCATTTCATTTTTACATTTTTTCATTGTACCATACAGATTGTGTTGTATTGTCATGTGTGACTGTAAAAAAGTTCTGTGTGTGAGTGTCTGGTTTATTAGTGAGCTCTTTGTGTTCTCGGCTTCTCTTTGTTCATATACGTCATTATTCTTTGAATTTGCTCGACACAATTTTCGGGTAATGTGTGTGTTTATATTAATATAGAATGCTGTCACGGTTCATGAATTCACTCTCTCTCTCGTCTATCGTGTTGTCGTGTTGTTACGTCTATGGGCGTGGTCACTGATCAGCGATGATCAGCAGCGCCAGCTGGTTTCAATTGTTTGTGGCCTATATAAGTTCAGTAACTGGTGTTTCATGTTGTCAGATCGTTGTTTCTCCCCGGTGTGCTCCCGTACCTGTTTCCTGTGTCCTAGTTCCTGCCTGAGTCTTCCTGTGTCGTCAAAATGAAATGGTGGTTCAGAACAACATGGCCAAATCACGGAAAGGTAAAACACAATGATTTTCATACTGCTAAAACTAAGGCTCAAGCTAATTTTTGTTTGGTCTGGTTTGAGAGTTCCCTTCATGCATTCATTTAGCCGATGCTTTTATCCAAAGCGACCTACAAATTATAACAATTATAACAATTATTCCTAAATGTGTGACTTAATCATATAATAACTTAATTAATAATATTGATAGTTCATCGTCTAGCTGACTACGTCTTGTATTATTATTATTTTTTAGTTTTTCTAAAATCCTGTCAAATGTGCACAAACTACTAGCTACTACTAAATATTGTAGAAACATAATTTTCTGTAAAGTTGCTTTGTAACGATTTGTTTTGTAAAAAGCGCTATACAAATAAACTTGAATTGAATTGAATTGAACAAATGTGGACATTGGAAGCAATCAAAAACACCAAAAGAGCAATGATATATAAGTGCTATAACAAGTTTCAGTTAGCTTAAATGCAAGGATTTTTTAAATAATATAATAAATAAAAAGAAAACAGATAAAATAAAAATTTAAAATAAAATAAATAAATAAATCCTTCAAGCCTACTACAGTGAAATACATTTGTGAGTAATGTACATGTGGTAACATGTGGAACAGTAACAAACTGTCAGGGATCTGGCAAGCACGGGCCCCACCAATCATCAACTCTCTCAGTCACCTGACTATTAACCAGCCACACCTGCCACATATCACGGATCCAATCAAGAGCACTATACAGTAAATACACTCACCTGCACCTCAGTTCCCTGTCAAGCTTCAATTTCAATTTTATTTGTATAGCGCATTTACAACAGCCTCCTGGCTGACCAAAGTGCTTTACATAAGAGCAAGAATATTATAAAAAATAGACTAGACAAAAATTTAAAACCACCCATTTCAAAATTTAGCATAAGACTAAGGAAAATAAAAAAGTTTTTAGCAAGGACTTAAAAATAGAAAAGGAAGGGGCCAGTCTGATCTCTAAAAGGCCGGAAATGCACGCTCCCCTCCAGCACGAAAGATCCTCGCAGTTGTCTCCCAGCGCCTTCAAGTCAGACGTAACGTATACTCACCTCAGTGTTATGCTCAGTGTTCTTGTTCTGCTGTTCCCAGGACTGCACACTTGAACTCTTAATAAATAACACCATTCTGAATTCACCTTTACCTCTGTGTCCCAAATGATACCTGACACACACACTATTCAACATAAACATCAATTCAAAAAACTCAAACTCAAAACTCCAAATGTAACTGTGAGCCAGTTTCACATCATGTAGATTATCTCAGTAATGAAATATCTGCTCACTTGCATTTTCTGGCTAATAGCTGAAATTTGGACTGATGCTAACCCTATTTTTCAGGCCTTACATACACACAGTAGATGCTTACGTACACCAGAGATGTTGCTTAATTCGAATCAAAGAAGATATCAGTAGTATCTGAAAACATACTCTAATGTTTAATGTCAAGCGGAATGTGCTGTAAAAAGATTCTGTAGATAAACACCTCAGGGGAAATTGTTTGAAATGGAAGATTGTCAAAATAAAGAGTTCAGTCGAATTTTAATAAATTTCGTAAATGAATTGGATGTGCTCACCCTGTTCTCTTTCCCCTGCAAGGATTAGCATGAACTTACAGAGAAGTCTTAAAACAAAAACAGCCTAACAAGCAAAATGTGAATTGTGTCATCAAAGCTTTCAATGGAACCGTTTGATTTGTTTCGTTTGTAATATTTTTAAGGGCAAAACAGCTAGACTTAATTCTTGTGTTGATGCTTCATGTGATCACACTTTATGGACAGACACAAAAGTTGCACTTAAATAAATGTCTTGAAGAGAAAAACTGTAACTTAATTTTCCTTTATTCCTAATATGATGACAGCTAACAAAGAGATGTCTTCACCTAAAAACATAGAGTCCAAAAAACAAATTGTGAACAGCCGTCCAAAATCTTGATATGGCTAAATCTTGTGATGTAAGAGAAATGTCATTTATCATGTCGTATATCATGTCACTTGCATAGAAAATTCATTACCAGTTTATCAGGGTCAAAGGGAAATGATGATAATAGTTGAAACATCCTTAGCTTGTACATTTCTTTCATTTTGAAAATCACAGGTGTTGGTGCTTAAATTTTTTTTGGTAAACCATTTAACAGTACATGATGCCTACAAAATAGTCAAATAGTCAAAGTCTATGTTTTCTGTTCTAGGTAAGAACATTTACACCAAGTGTTATAAGTCGGGTAAATAATTTGAAAATAGTAGTTCTGTAAAATGAGACAAGTTCAGTCATACAGTTAAAAAGTTTTTGGATGTAGAAATTGTTTTTGTCAATTCAAAAACACATCCAAAGAGTTTTCCACTCATGTGAGAAAAGCACTTGGGTGCATAAATGATCTAAATAAACAATGCTGGTTATCAGGTTATTTAAAATAAATGAAAGACAATAGACAGTCTGCCTTGCTTTAGTGACACACAATGTGATTAATCTTTTAAGCAAAAATGTATATTTGTTCTTTTACAGTACACATACTATCTACAGACTAGATTAAAAAGAAAAAATTTCTTACATAACAACAAAAAGTTAAAAAAAACACAACAATAAAATTTTGATCATACTCAAAATTTTAGTTTACTCAGATGTGTTTGTGTGGAACGTTACTTTAAAAAAGTAATTAGTTATAGTTACTCACTACTTGTTCCAAAAAGTAACTGAGTTAGTAACTGAATTACTCTATATAAAAGTAACTCGTTACCAGGGAAAGTAACTATTTGCGTTACTGTGTAAAAAAAAAAAAAAAAAAAAAGTTGCTAGCTACATGTCAGAGAATATGTACTATTTTTAGCAGTTTTCACAAGTCAGTTGAAATGAGTAGAACAGACAGGTACATAACTTTCAATATTTATTGCACGTCAACAGACAGCAAGAGTTTTATCCTGCACTTCAAGTATTATCTTTGTAAGAAAAGTTTTTTTGGCCACTAGCTTTGTAGATGCGTGTCACACATTACATGTACACATTACATGCACGTTCTTGCCTTTGACCACAATGAATTTGAAGTAGTGCTTATATCTTCACCTTGAAAATGCCAACTTTTCACCGGATTGCTCCTGCCTCGCCATCTCTGCCGCGAATCTCTTTGTAGCTGTTGCGTGTGTGTGTGTGTTTGGCGCCGATGGCACAGCCGCGTGTGCCGGCATGTGTGTAAAAACACTGGCTCTGATTGGCTACCATGAAACACATGACTCTGCCTTAGCCAATCACAACCACTTATCTCGTCATTAACCCACCTGCTCAAGTAGGTATCGCTGTGTGAGCCAGGGGTCCGTTCGGATTGCATAGTTTATTAAATCAATGCATAGTAACGTAACGCATTTAACGTTCAGTAACGTTAATGGCGTTGTAACGACGGGAAAAGTAATTAGTTAGATTACCGCGTTACTGAAAAATACCGTCGTTACCTAACGCCGTTCTTTTAAACGCCGTTATTCCAAACACTGTCTAAGACATATAAACTAATCAAACACATAAGCACACGCACTCACACATTCACACAAGTTACAGGAAGATAGAACGTTAGGGAAGAATGAGTTAAAGAGAAGGAAAATGTTGAATCTCCAGTTACAGCAATACGTGAAATTGCATTGATAGGGCCGTTGCCCCAAATTTTGGGCCCTGGGTACAAACCATCTTGCTTGGGCCCCTGTACCAAATGCCATAGTAATACCAATAGGTGGGATATTTTGAAGAAAGTCGGTAACTAAACGACTGATGGACTCCATTGACTTCCATAGTAGGAAAAAAAAAAATACTATGAAGGTCAATGGGGACCAGCAACTGTTTAATTAACAACGTCTTTAAAATATATTCTTTTGTTCAACAGAAGAAAGAAAATCATACAGGTTAGGGACAACTTGAGGGAGAGTAAATGATGACAGAATTTTCATTTTTGGGTGAACTATGCCTTTAAAGTTTGAATGTGCACCCGCAGCAGAAGCACCATAGACAGTAAAAGAAATGGAGACAGCGACCCCATTGGATTCAATGGAGACAAGTGAAGTCAATTAGAAGCACGCACAAACTGAGCTTGATGATGTAAATGTCACGTGAGCCACCTGTAAGTCTTCTAACCGCTGTGCCAAGAGAAATCTGAATCACCCACCGAATCTGTTGCTTTTTTGGACTCTCTATGGGCTTCTCCCTTGACGTCATGCCTCCACGTCTCCCCGATTGCCTAATAAGCCCTATTCGGATGGGACTAGTTTTACAGGGGGTCGTTAGAGAAATCTGTGTTTCACAGACATACTTGGTGATTTTAATCCCGTCCGAATCTGACACGAATTCTGAGAAAATTAGTTTTTGTTTTTTTTATACCAAACCAGTGCCTAACTACAAGTTTAGTTTTGCACAGGTACTTTTTTATTTGTACATAAATGCTTTACAAATGTTAGTGCATGTACATGTATGTATTTGTAACCCACCTAATCAGAGGGGGCTAATAACTGGCTACAAACTGTAGTGTAGGCTTCATCGCTTAAGCAAGCAGTTTTATTACAAGTCACAGATACAAACTTTCACATAAAGTAATAAATAAAACACTGAGACAAACTTAAAACTAAAATTAAACTAAGAAAGAAAATAACACTTGACATATGCCACAGGGCTCCAACAGGGCATAACTATCGGTCTGAAAATATACAACCACTAATTGAAATCCAAACCCAAATGTAGCACAGCAGTCACAGCACTCAGAAGGAAATGTGGATCACCAGAAACCACAGAAAAATCCCCACCACCTCACCAGTGCCAGTCACACCCATCGAGAAGACCCTGCAGCTGCCATTAAATCAAGAATTAGGACAACTACAACAAAAAGAAAGAAAAATAAAGATCTTAATACACGTAATACAAAGCAAACACAGGCCAATTCACCACAAAAAAATATAGTAACAATAGTCGTGCTAGTCCTGCAACACAAAAGCTTATTGTAAGTACCTTGAATTAAGCATTTACATCAATAAATTCTTTAATCAAATACCTTTAAAATAACTGGATCTATAAAAGAGGAATTAAAACCAAATGGATGGCTCTCCTTTAAGAGACTTAGAAAAGAAATCTTCATGCAAACCACCATCTTCAAAATGTTTATGACAACTCAATTCTTAGTGCCTTTGATTATTCACTCACATGATTAATTAGTTCTGAAGACCGTGTTGCCAAGCAAATCACCAGTGATACAAGCGGGATTCTGAAACGAAATAAAACCACTTTTCTTTACACCACATAGTTCACTACCATCCTCATAATAAAAACCCATAAGTTAAGTACTGCCTACCGACCTTTAATTCAATTAAGATAACCCAACACACAAATTACATATACAACAAAACAAAGTCTTTGCTCAAACTAAAACTGCTCTCATAATTTAAATTCAACAATCACTATTAAAAATGGTTGAGCACAATTTACCTGATCTTAGTGCACGCTGGTTTATACCGTCAATAGAGGAGCAAGATGTAAGAACGCTATAGTACTGTGACTATTTATAGCAGGTGCAGATGTAATTAAGCTACCCCACAGACTTATGGGAAGTGTAGTCCTGAACTCCATCACCCCGTTACAATCCATCCCCCCGTCATGGATCGACGCCCCGTCAATAGCCCATGGTTTCACAACCATGGCCTAAACAAGCAACTTTGGGGACTGCTGGATGGCCTTATCACAAGGAGAGCTCCATGATCATTAATGCAAGTAGATTGCGGAAGATGATATGGGTTACGATGACATCCTGCAGTAGATCTTAGAGTATGTCTTGGTTCGATATCCAACTGTGAAGCTAGTGGCATAACACTTGGATTCCTGTTTGATCCAGAACATATGGAGAGTAACCAGTAGACTGATGTTCTGTAGTATTATAAGCAAACACAACTTGTGAAAGAAAATCTGGCCAATGATGCTTCTTTTCAGTGGGAAGTCAGCAAGTCATGCATTGTCTTATTAAATATCTCACATTTACCATTTCCTATATGGTGTTGTGCGAGTTTTAACAATAAAGCTAGAAATTCTAATCTCATTGAACTGTAGTTTTGCATGTTTCGCTCCGCTGGACACAGACTTCGACTTGCAAAGGCAATAGGCCTAAGTTTGCCCTGGTGGTCTTGTGACAAAACTGCTCCCAATCCTTGATGGCTTGCATCCACTTCCAAAACAAACGGTCTACTGAAATCTGCATAAGCTAGGTCGGGGGCACTTGTCAACAACTCTTTTAATGTTTGGAAAGCATGCTCGCAATCTTCTGTCCAGCTTTTGTTCACACACATCTTTGATGACTTGCCTTTTTGATTACTGGTGACTTCTGCTACAAGACAATTCAAGGGACCAGCAACACCAGAAAACCCCTTAATAAAGCACCTGTAATAACTGGCGAATCGCAAAAATGACCGAAGCTCTCAAACATTATCTGGTCGTCTCCAATTTGTCACAGTTGACACCTTATCAGGATCTGTTCCCACACCTGCAGCAGAGACAACATGACCCAAGTAATTAACTTCAGAACAAAAGAAGCAGCATTTACTAAGTTTAATCTTGAGATTTTGTTGCCGTAAACGATTTAACACCAATTCCAAGTGCTGAGAATATGTTGATCTATGGAGGCAGAAAAATTATCACATGATCCAGGTATAATAGTAGGGATTGAAAGCTCTGATCACCAAAAATCCTTTCCATTAATCGCTGAAAAGTGCTTGGTGCATTGCATAACCCAAATGGCATCCTGTTAAACTCAAACAGACCAAAAGGTTTGCAAAGGCAGTTTTATACTTATCCTCTTCTGCTACCGGAACTTGATTATAGCCGCTGGCCAAGTCGAGTGTCGAAAACCATTTTGCACCAGTCAACGCATCCAAAGATTCTTCTATCCTTGGTAAAAAAAAAAAACTCTTTCGTCTTGAGGTTTAGTTGGCGGTAGTCAATGCACATTCGCAGAGAGCCATCCTTCTTTTTAACCAGTACTATAGGGGAAGCATAAGGGCTGCAACTCTCCCTAATGATTTGGCCATCCAACAGCTGCTTAATATGAGCTTTAACAGCCTCAAACTGACTTGGGGAAAGTCTACAGTAGCGCTGGCGCACTGGAGTATCGTCTATTACATCCTAGATCACCGTCATTCTTTGCAAAAACATCATTATATCGGGTTAAGAGGTCCTTCACTAATCCCTGTTCAGATTCAGAAAGCCCTGGTAATTCCACTTCAACTGAAGATTCTGATGAATTAAAAGTACACGTTGAGATTGAACTACAATAACATGCATATTATCCCCTTTTTCAAAACAAAGACCCTCGTTTTGTGATGGAATCACTTCAGCCCTAACCAATGTTCCCAATCTGGCTCTTGATGGCAAGCTCACAGAAACAGTACTAACATTCACCACAGGAACCAGGACCAAACCTTGGGCTAGCTGGATCAACGCAGGAGAAATCAGAACCCCTGAAGGTAACCCATTAATTCCTGATTCCTGTGGTTCCAGTAATGCAACCGTATTATCATAACCAAAACCTTTTGGACAAAGGGCTGGTACTAACCTTAATGTGCCTGCTGGGATTTGTAATGGATAGTCAGGCTGCACTCGCACATGACCAATAAACCCAGCAGTAGAGGTATTCTCGACTCTTTGGCATTCCAATAGGGCATCTTTCCATCCTGGCTCTGCTTGCTTAACTGAAGATGCTGAAAATAATGCTGGACCATGCAGTTCAAACAACTCACTATAACATTGGCAAATAACATTCATACCCAACAATCCTGGGGTAAGCACCCTCCCTTGATGTAAAGCAGCCCCAACTGGGTCTTTAACTACCAGAACACCTCTTCTTGGAATAGTTTGTCCCAACATGAACATATCAGTCTCATTTCTGATACAGAAAGAGCAACACAAACAGTCTTTACTCTTATACTCTTCCTCCAGGTGGTGGCGACAACTGCTCTTATAAAAAAGTAAGTGTCATTGAATCATTCAATCAGGAGATTTCAATTGTGAAACAGAACTTTATGAATTGAAACATTGACTCCTTTATTGATATTTTTTTGTTAATTTTGTGTGTGTATATATATATATATATATATATATATATAATGCATGCATGCTGGTGTCCTCGTGGGTCTCAAGGAAGGGTGCGTTGAGGGATTCCTGCGCTACCAGAGACGTGAGCTGCCAGACCTGGGGTCCGAACCACACTCGTTACCCGGCAGTCAGCCCCTTCAAGCGCCGCAGCCAGTGAGAAGGATGCAGCCGCTGGAAGAAGCCGCCACCCCTTGTGCCCCGTAGAGGGAAGCGTGTTTGGCCGCCGAACTCTGCCCTTACCTGGACCCTTCCTTCCTCAACACTGCCCCACCTACACGAACCCCCGTAGCACCCCGTGAAGTTTCAGAAAAGATCCGCTGTTCCCTGAACTGTGCGTTCACACCACCACCATCGAGACCATCAAAAATCGCTCTGGTCTCCCTGCTAACAACACTGCAGAAAGATTTGTGATCACTGATGCTCTGACATAGATTGAATGCTTATCTTGTATTTAAAGTGGCAGCAAAGCAAACAAGCTTGTTAATCTTGTGCAGACTAACCAAAATGAGGGTAACGCTATATAAGTGTAATTAAAGTATGCATTCATATGTGTTGAGGGCTAGATTGTTGCTGGAGTGTGATGAGCAGTGAATGCAGCGAAAGTTTCACAGTAGATGAGAAACCGATAGCTCCCTCGTGACCTTTTGTAAACTGTATTTATGACAAAGAACTGCACATATACAGATATTCTAACAATCTGCTTAGAAGTCAGTTTTCTATGCATGCATATACATGCACTAACATTTGTATAGCATTTATGTACAAATAAAAAAGTACTTGTGCAAAAATAAACGTGTAGTTAGGCACTGGTTTGGTATAAAAAAAATAATTTTCATGCTGTACAGGGCCCCACCACCCCTTTCGAATCAATGTGAGTGGTACGACCCGCAGTTCAGGTGCTTCTGCTGCGGACCTGCGGTGAATCAGTTAAGCCCCTTTCACACTGTACTTCCGGCAAATACACGGGTAAAGTGTTGCGGGAATTGTTCCCTGGTTGCTAGATTTTGCACTTTCACACTGCCAGTGATTACCCGGGATATGTGCATGCTTTCACACACAACCCGTGAAGATCCCGTTACGACACGTGACATCAGGGCGTGACGTGTAATGTACGAGTTGAAAACATTAGGCACGTTATACTTTCACTGAAGCAAGCAGACGATCTCTGCGTCAGCACGGAAAGTGAGGAACAAACTGATCTCTGCTTCATTACAGTTTACACATATTATTTCATCGCGAAAGTTGATCTTCCTTCAAAACAGCCTGTAAAAGAGTCGCACGATAACGCGTGTCATCACTTCGACACGGCATTAGATCTGGCTTTTGTTCACACAGCACTCATCCCGGCAATGTTACTAGATCCCCGACCCGGGATCAATGCGGGAATCAATCCCGGGACGTGGTTGCTTTCACACAGAAGGCGACCCGGAAATGTTTCGGCAATATGCCAGTTCCGAAGTGCAGTGTGATAGGGGCTTTAATGAGACAGGAGCTGGAGTTAGCCGTGATATGAACTAGGAAGACAGGGGACGGGTCATGTCTTTCCTTAAGAAAGGAAAATCAGGTGCGCAAAAATGAAAAGAAAAGAAGATTAAAGAGAGAAAGGCAAACGAGGGCAAGCAGTTGCTCTCTCAGTTTTTTGAAAAGAAAGGTGAGCTCTAAAATGCATCATTGAGCATTGCATTGTTTTAACATAAATATCTACTCTTGAAGGAGTTCTCCCCAGAGTCAAAAGTTTAAAGAAAACACTATATTTCCCTCCATTGTCGAAATCTAACACCCGCGAAAACACAGATCGTTAGCACCTATTTTACCGCATTGCTATGCAAATAGCTTGCACACGCTCTTACATTAAATAAAAGATTGTTCTCAGTTTAATGCACATCTTAATGATTAAAAATGACTTATTTTAAAATGTAATTCAAAGATTGAATGTCTAGTTTGGCGGTTAGTGTCCCCTGTGATTCTATAGTCTGCATTTATTTTAAACAGACAAATAATCAGCAATTAACTTGTACTTAGCCTACATTTTAAAAAAGGTATCGTGACAATAAAGGATATTTTAGCAACCATTTGAAGCCATATATTTCACTTAACAAATTTTACTTAACATCTCAAGAAAGTTGGAAGGATTTGACTATCACTTGTTCATGCCTTTATCACCAGCAGGGTGGACTATTGTAATGGGCTCCTCACAGGGCTTCCCAAAAAGACCATCAGACAGCTGCAACTCATCCAGAACGCTTCTGCCAGGATTCTGATGAGAACCAGAAAATATGAGCATATCACACCAGTCCTCAGGTCCTTACACTGGCTTCCAGTTACATTTAGGATTGATTTTAAAGTACTTTTACTCGTATATAAGTCACTAAATGACCTAGGACCAAAATATATTGCAGATATGTTCACTGAATATAAACTTAAAAGCTAAATAAATAAACTGGCATTAACTTGGCTAGCTATTTAAATGAGAGGGCTTTATCGTCCAAAGGCAGCTACAATACTAACATTTAAATCTTAATTTCTTAATTTCAGACATTTATAAATTTAGGTGTGCACTGATCTTAACTTTTCATGACAGAATCCAATACTAATTTTAATGTATTTTAGGCAAAAAATCAAGAAAGAATTAAAATATGAGTGCATGAGGAATATGGTTAGTTGCTTTATTAGCCTATATTTTGATAAATTAGACAATATAATTTCAAAACCTGAAGCAAAAACAGAATGGTCGGACTTTAGCTTTGTCAAATTAGGCTACATAAAACATACCAAACAGCAGAAGGGCTGAATTAAAAAACAAATTCACTCTCTGTCAGCAGGTGGGGTTTAAGGAACAGCAGTGAAGCACTGTTACCTTGATTACCACCAGGGCCATAGCTGGGATTTGCAGGGCCCCAGTTCAGGTTGTACCAGTGGGCCCTGTTTGAAATAGTTCAATTTGTATGTTAGTTCTATTCATTTATTTGTGCTATTTACATAATGTTAACGTTTTTTTCAAGTTCGTAGGTGTCCAGGTACAGAAACCAAATAATCAAATGTAAACTAGCACTGCGCACTGTAAACAATTAAATATACAGTCAAACCAAAATGTATTCAGACGCCTTCAACATTTCTCACATTATCACAGTTTATTTGCTATAGTTTAAATAATGATAATAAAAATATGACAATAACTCAGAGTTAAGGTTTGTCAGAACAAATTAATTTTGAAAATGTCAGATAACTTTGATATAAAGGAATGTAATGGATTGCAATCATCCAAAAATTCTGACAACTGTTAGTATGACAATATTTACAGAACTATCAATACTTTGTTGGCCAATTATAAAGCAATGCTTCATTTTGTTCAGTCTGTGGTATAAAAAGGTCGCTTTAGTATTTGAGTAAAAACACTTAAGCGTAACATGGTCAGGTCAAAGTGTGTGAATACTTTTTTTTTTTTTTTTTTTTTTTTTTTATCAATTTTACTGGTAGTCCAGTCTATGAATAATTTATGGGTGTAATATGTCACAGTTTACTTCATTTTGCTATACTCACTTACATAAATAAACTATAGTGTCCTGCACTCACTAGTAAACAAATATCAAAAATTATATCTGGTGTCTAAATACATTTTTGTATTGACTGTGGATTTATTCTTGTTAAAACTACAAATAAATTCCATCAAAAGTAGTGAGAGATTTTCTTTCTTTCTTTCTTTCTTTCTTTCTTTCTTTTTTCTTGGATTAACATTACAGCAGCTAGTAGTTAAATAAGTTGATGTCACTTTAAGAGACAATGCATCCAATTATAACGATAAATATCGGATTAAGTTCGCCACTGTTTACTTTCACTTAAGAAAGTGAAATTTACCAACAACTTTTTCAAGGATACTTTTCAAGATGTGTATTTTGACATAATTTTTTATGTATTTGTCTGTACAAGAGCAGGAAGTGGCAAATTCGGTGTTCCAAGCACTTAGAGACAAATCTCTCTGCATGCACGAATTGGGCTTTTTCTGTTTGCATGTTTAAACTGCAAATTATATTTGTCCATTCAGGTGCAAGAGGATGCAGATGAGCTCGGTTCAGTTTTGCTGTCTGTGAAAAGCGGCTCTCTGCTTGCGCAACGAGCATGGTGTGCAAGTACCCAGTTGAGTTTTTGAATGTGTCTTGTGTTTGAATGCTTTAAACTCTTGAATGTTTGAATTGGCCAAGCTTAAAAACACATGCAAATGATTAGCTTTCATTTCGATACACTGCATGTCATCTGTCTTGTGCATCATTTTAGCCTGGCCTCGGCCAGTTGTTTGAGATCGCAGGGGTCCCCCCTCAGCCGTGGGCCCTATAATCATCACCACATTTCACAACATTAGTGACGGCCCGGATCACCACCGTAAACACAATGCATTATACTGAGGCAAAATGAAAGGAAAATGTGGTCTAATCTTTCACAGCCTACCAGAATATTGCTGCTGACCATTTCCACCCCTTTTAGACCACAGTGTACCCATCTTCTGATGGCTACTTCCAAGCAGGATAACATGCCATGTCACAAAGCTCAAGTCATTTCAAGTCAACTCCTTAATGATGAAAAGGAATTCATAGTTGTTCCACAGTAACCAGATCTCAATCCAATTGAGCACATTTGGGATGTGGTGGAATGAGTGATTCACATCATGGACATAAAGCTGACAAATCTGCAGCAACTGCATATTTCTATCATGTCAATATAGACCAAAATCTCTGAAGAATGATTCCAGCATATTGTTTAATCCATATCAAAGAGAATTAAGGCATTTCTATGAGAGTAATTAAATGTTAGCGGCAGCATTTGTCTCACATTCAAATAAATGTCATGCACTATATATAAAATGTTGATATTGCTTGCAAGGGCACACAGGTGCACTCTTTAAAAAAAAAATAATAATAATTTATGGGACCAGTTATCAAGTCTAAATAAATGTATGATTGCACGTTACTTGTAACGGACCGATGAGACACGAGTCGTGCTGATCCATATGCAAGTTTTTATTTAGAAACAGTCAAACACAAGCAGGGTCATACATCAGTAAACATATGTTAAGGGCAAGACACAAGAGTATTCGAAGAGCATGCTTTGGTCGTCGATCTGTGATCACTATCTGAAAGGCTTGACAAGAGGGGTAATCAGAGTACATGAATAATAGTCCAGGTAGGGGCAAACAGAGTCCAAATGTCAAAACGATCAATCCAAAAATACAGAATCCAATCCAATCCAAAAATACAGAAGCAAGAATCAAAACACAGGTAAACAGGCTAGGCAAGACCAAGACCATGAAACTAGGCTCCGTAAAGTAGCCATCAGCTATGACTGCAATAAATGCTAAACAATACTTGGCCATCTGAGCAGGAATTGAACAGTTATTATACAGGGAGTCTGATTGATTGCAGCTGTGTCATTAGTGTAGTGGATCATGGGATAAATAGTCTGTGGGATATGTAAAAAACCACCAGAGCAGGACAGAAGACCACAACGGTGGAGCAGATGGAGCAATAGACCACAACAGCAAAGCAGAAAGCCACCGGTGTAGGGCAGGCAGGACAGAAGACCTCCACGGCAGAGCAGACAGAGCAGGAGTCCACCAGAGCGGAGCAGACATGGCAGAAGACCTCCATGGCAGAGCAGACGGAGGGCTCAAGATTATGCTCCTACAGGCTTATTGTGCATAACCAGATGCATCGACTGAGACTGGACTGTTAGACATTTCTGAGAGTTCAGGGATTGCTTTCTCAACTGGTTCAGAGACAGACAAAAGTTCAGAAGCGGCTTCCGTGGGCATGTCAGGACAGGGCAAGAGTTCACAGAACACCTCCATAGCTGTGAGAGGACAGAATGAGGATTCACTGATGGCCTTCATAGCCATGACAGGACAGAAAGAGAGTTCATTAATGGCCTCCTTAGCCATTACAGGACAGTACAAGAGTTCACAGGTTGATACCACTGACACCTCTGGAAGTTCTACAGCAGTACCCACAGAAAACAAGGGAAGTTAATTAATAGTCTCTTTAACAGGTTCAAGTTTTCAAGTTTATTTGTATAGCGCTTTTTACAAAACAAATCGTTACAAAGCAACTTTACAGAAAATTATGTTTCTACAATATTTAGTAGTAGCTAGTAGTTTGTGCACATTTGACAGGATTTTAGAAAAAATTAAAATAATAATAATACAAGACGTAGTCAGCTAGACGATGAACTATCAATATTATTAATTAAGTTAATATATGATTCAGTCACACATTTAGCAATAATTGTTAGTTCTGTTTGTTGATTCAGGGTCAGCATCATCTGAGGTCCTCTGAGGGTCAGCATCATCTCTTCTCAGGTGTTCTGGATCCAGACTGGAGCTTGTGTAAATCCTAGTTACCACGGGATGTAAATCCCGTGGCGAAATATAGAAACAAAATACAGACATCATTAGCATAGCTGCTGATCCAACAAAGTAAAATTAGTTTAACCCAAGCTAATGAATAAAAAAGCACCTTTGATCAGATGCAACTACACTCACAATTTAAAAGATACATTATTCGAATGCTTGGCGAAAGAGATGTGATTTTAATCTAGATTTAAACAGAGAGAGTGTGTCTGAACCCCGAACATTATCAGGAAGGCTATTCCAGAGTTTGGGAGCCAAATGTGAGAAAGCTCTACCTCCTTTAGAGGACTTCGCTATCCTAGGAACGACCAAAAGTCCAGTGTTTTGTGACCTTAGGGTGCGTGATGGGTTGTAACGTGGTAGAAGGCTAGTTAGGTACGCTGGAGCTAAACCATTTAGGGCCTTATAGGTAAGTAATGATAATTTGTAACTGATACGGAACTTAATAGGTAGCCAGTGCAGAGACTGTAAAATTGGGGTAATATGATCATATTTTCTTGACCTGGTAAGGACTCTAGCTGCTGCATTTTGGACTACCTGTAGCTTGTTTATTGACGAAGCAGGACAACCACCTAGAAGAGCATTACAATAGTCCAGTCTAGAGGTCATGAATGCATGAACTAGCTTTTCTGCATCAGAAACAGATAACATGTTTCGTAGCTTGGCAATGTTTCTAAGATGGAAGAATGCAGTTTTTGTAACATTGGAAATATGATTTTCAAAAGACAAATTGCTGTCTAATATAACACCCAGATTTCTGACTGTAGAGGAAGTAACAGTACATCCGTCTAGTTGCAGATTGTAATCTACAAGATTCTGTGTAGTGTTTTTTGGTCCAATAATTAGTATCTCTGTCTTATCCGAATTTAATTGGAGAAAATTATTTGTCATCCAATCTTTTACATTTTTAACACACTCTGTTAGCTTAGATAATTGGGAAGTTTCATCTGGTCTCGTTGAGATATATAGCTGAGTATCATCAGCATAACAGTGGAAGCTAATTCCGTATTTTCTAATAATATTACCAAGGGGCAACATGTATATTGAAAATAGAAGGGGACCTAGGACGGATCCTTGTGGCACTCCATATTTTACTGATGATAAATGAGATGACTCCCCATTTAAGTAAACAAAATGGTAGCGATCGGACAGGTAGGATCTAAACCATCTTAGAGCCTGCCCTTGAATACCTGTATAGTTTTGTAATCGATCTATGAGTATGTCATGATCTATGGTGTCGAATGCAGCACTAAGATCAAGTAAGACTAGAAATGAGATGCAGCCTTGGTCTGACGCAAGGAGCAGGTCATTTGTAATTTTAACAAGTGCAGTTTCTGTGCTATGGTGGGGCCTAAAACCTGACTGAAATTCTTCATACAGATCATTTTTATGTAGGAAGGTGCTCAATTGGGCAGACACAACTTTTTCTAAAATTTTAGACATAAATGGAAGATTTGAAATAGGCCTATAATTTGCCAGTACACTAGGATCTAGTTTTGGTTTCTTAATAAGAGGCTTGATAACCGCCAGCTTGAATGGTTTTGGGACGTGACCTAAAGATAACGACGAGTTTATGATATTGAGAAGCGGTTCTTCGGCTACAGGTAACAGCTCTTTCAGTAATTTAGTGGGTACAGGATCTAATAAACATGTTGTTGGTTTAGATACAGTGATAAGTTTATTTAGCTCTTCCTGTCCTATGGTTGTAAAGCACTGCAGTTTATCTTTGGGTGCGATGGATGAAACTGAAGTGTTAGATGCTGTAGAATCTACATTCGCTATTGTATTTCTAATGTTATCTATTTTATCAGTGAAGAAATTCATAAAGTCATTACTATTTAACGTTGGTGGAATATTTGAATCAGGTGGCGTCTGGTAATTTGTTAACTTAGCCACTGTGCTAAATAAAAACTATGGATTGTTTTGGTTATTTTCAATGAGTTTGTGTATATGCTCTGCCCTAGCAGTTTTTAGAGCTTGTCTATAGCTGGACATACTGTTTTTCCATGCAATCCTAAAAACTTCTAAGTTAGTTTTTCTCCATTTGCATTCAAGACTACGAGTTACTTTCTTGAGAGAGTGAGTATTACTGTTATACCATGGTACAGTACGTTTTTCTCTAACTTTTTTCAATTTGATCGGGGCAACAGCTTCTAATGTATTAGAGAAAATAGTGCCCATGTTGTCAGTAATTTCGTCTAATTCATGTGTATTTTTGGGTACAAATAGCAGTTGAGATAGATCAGGCAGGTTATTTGCGAATCTTTCTTGGGTGGCTGGAACAATAGTTCTGCCCAGACGGTATCGCTGCGACATATAGTTAATATCAGTTATACGCAGCATGCACGATACAAGGAAATGGTCTGTAATATCATCACTTTGAGGTACAATATCTATAGCAGTAAGATCGATTCCATGCGATATAATTAAATCTAGTGTATGATTAAAACGATGAGTGGGCCAGGTGACATTTTGCTTGACTCCAAAGGAGTTTATTAGGTCAGTAAACGCAAGTCCTAATGTATCATTTGCATTATCAACGTGAATATTAAAATCTCCCATGATTAGCGCCTTATCAACTGTAACTAGAAGGTCTGAGAGGAAATCTGCAAATTCTTTTAGGAATTCTGTATAAGGCCCTGGTGGTCTATACACAGTAGCCAGAGCAAGAGATACATTAGATTTCTTTTGCATGTCTGACAGACTAACATTTAGCAGAAGTATTTCAAAAGAGTTAAACCTGTATCCTGTTTTCTGGGTAACATTGAGAATATCACTATATAATGTTGCAACACCTCCGCCACGACCAGTCTGACGGGGCTCATGCTTATAACAGTAGTTTGGTGGAATAGACTCATTTAGACCAAAATAATCATTTGGTTTTAGCCAGGTTTCAGTCAAGCAGAGTACATCAAAACTATTATCTGTGATCATTTCATTTACAATAACTGCTTTTGGTGTGAGTGATCTAATATTTATGAGCCCAAACTTTAAAAATTGTTTTTGTTCATTTACTTTACATTTTTCTGGTTTAATTACGATAAGATTTTTTCTAGATCCTACATTATATTTATATTTATATTTTGACCTCACTATTCGGGGAACAGACACAGTCTTAATAGGTTTTACAGCGCAAGTACTTTTAGCATTTAAGCGGGTGGAACAAAACTCATCATAATGGTTATTTGAGAATTGTCTTACTAGTCACATGGAGCGAAGTGTCCTGGAGATGTTGTCAGAGAGAAGCTCCGCTCCAATTCTGCTGGGGTGTAATCCATCAGCGCGAAACAGTCTAGGACGCTCCCAGAAAAGATTCCAGTTATTAACAAATAGCAGTTTCTGTTCTTTACACCATGACAACAACCATTCATTTAAAGCAAAAAGTCTACTGAACCTTTCGTGTCCTCGTCGATACGTGGGCAGTGGTCCTGACACGACGATCGTCGCCGCGGGCGTCGTGCTGCGAACCGTCTCGATCAGGCTCCTGAAGTCCCTCTTCAGCGTCTCCGTCTGCCGCAGCGTGGTGTCGTTAACCCCGGCGTGAACCACGACCGCTCTGGGGCTCTCGTCGTCCTTCAGGATCGCGGGTATCTGCGCAGAAACATCGAGAACACCAGCACCAGGCAAACAATGAGTGTGTACTTTACCTTCAGCTAACGTAGCACTTACGTGTCGGACGATGGAGTCTCCGATGATCACAGCGTCGCGTCCTGTCTCGCGGAGGGGAGCGAAGCGGTTCTGAATGGAGATCTCGAAGGCAGGAGGGGGAGAAGTCGTCGCACGGGACCCAGCTCGTGTCCTCCGCTCGTGTCCTCCGCTGTGGATGCACCCAGGGTCCGTGGTGTCCCGGCGTCGCAGTGAAGGACATCTGGGAAGATCGCGTCCTGGGTGCCCCGGGCCTGCGCAGAGAAACACACGGAGTAGACGTGGTGGGACTGTTAACAGCACGCTGTATACTTACCCCGGACTTGTGAGCGTCAGCCCGGGATGATTCCAGCGCGGCTCTCCGCTCTCTCAGCTGGGCCTGCCTCTGTTCCAGGTCGCGAATCTGCTTCCCCACGGCCTCGAGCTCGAGCTGCACAGAGTGGAGACATTCATCCGCCATTAAAGCAAGTAACAGTGAGTACAGCAGTGGTAATGTGTGTGAATAGAGTATTAGCAATGTAAGCGCAGTTAGCAGCAACCACGCTTGCTGATGCTAACTGGCTAAAAGCTAATAGCGGACCCGGGAGATCAAAATAAAACTAGTGATAGCGAGGCGCTCTGATTGTTTTTGTTGTAGAATACAATAGAGGATATATTCACGCGTTATATAAAACGGAAACGATGATGTATAAAATGGTTCCTTGACTGTAACATATTAAAGGCTGAAAGTGCGTGGCTGGGCGCCACCACCATGCAAGGAACTGAACCACAGCCTCAGGAACTTCTGCAGCATGGACAGCCTCCCCTGTAGAAGCTGCGGCAGATGTCATCACTTTGGGGAACACGGAAGTGTGTGCCACTACCTCATGAGATTCTGCAGCATCATCCGCCACCTCGGGAGACATTACCGTGGCTGCTGCCATCTCAGACAATTTTGTGGTGAGTAACGCAGCCCAAACGCAGCATAAATTGATCCCCAGCATGGGAAGCACTTCAAACTGGGGAATCAGTTCAGGAATAGCTAGGGAAAATTACTGGTTTAGGAATACCAGCTGCTTTTACTGACCACAGCGGTGGATCTTCCACACTGGATGCCGGGGTATTGAAAAACTGACCTCGAAGATCTGAATGCAACAAATGGGAAGTAAGGTGATTTGAACGCGGGCCTTGTTTATATACGTGAGCTTATAATATACGTGCTGTGTCCATACCTAGCATAAATGTATGGAAGCTTTTATTTAGAAACAGTCAAACACAAGCAGGGTCAGACATCAGTAAACATACGTTGAGGGCAAGACACAAGATCTGAGAGCATGCGTCGGTCATTGATCGGCGAACAATATCCTTGACAAGAGGGGTAATCCGAGTACATGAGCACTGCAGGGGCAAACAGAGTCCAAAAGGCAAGATGATAGGGCAATCCAAAAATACAAAAGCAAGAATCAAAACACAGGCAAACAAGCTAGGCAAGACTAAAACCATGAAACTAAGAGTGGCTCCGTAAAGTGGCTATCAGCTACAGTATGAGTGTGATAAACTCTAAACAATACTCTGACATCTGAGCAGGAACTGAACAGGTGTTTTATAGGGAGTCTGATCGATTTCAGTCGTGTGTCATTAGTGCAATGAATCATGGGAGATGTAGTTTGGGGTACAGTGTGTAGTGTGAGAGTCTGTGTGGTGGATAATGACCTCTGGTGGTGAAGAAACAAAAGATTCATCCCACATTCTAATTTATTATATAATTAAACCTTTTAAGTTGCAAGTATTATTTTGATGACATGACCATGTTTTTGTTCTGTTGACATAATAATGTTGATCACAGTCATGTCCACAAGTCTTTCATTTGAAATCTGAAATCAAGCCTTTAGTCTTTAAAGGGGGGGGGGGGGTGAAATGCTTATTTTCACTCAATATCCTGTTAATCTTGAGTACCTATTGAGTAGTACTGCATCCTTCATAACTCCAAAAAGTCTTTAGTTTTATTATATGTATAAGAGAAAGATAGTCTGTACCATTTTTTCCCGAAAAAACACGAGCGCCTGGAGGCGTGACGTGTGGGCGGAGCTAAAGAATCACGAGCGCAAGTCGGCTTTTGCATTGAGAGCGTTTGGAAGCTGTGACATTATAGTGAGGAAAAAAACATCATCCAAAACAAACAATGGCTAAAAGTCAGATTCAGCCGTATCCTTAAGAAATAAACGATATGAAAATCCAGCGTCAAACTGGGCCTTGTTTGTAAAACAAGCATCTTCGAAATGCAGGGAACAAACAAAAACACTTGCACAACTCCGTTGATGATCTGTAAAAATAAACTCCATCCACTGGTCCCTTAATGCTGTTTTTTTTTTTTTTTTGGTAATCTGTGCAGGGTTGTCTTGCCTGGCAACCAAAAACACACTTCTTTTGTGACATTTCGCTCTCGCTCTGATCAGTGAATGTCTCTGCTCTCAGTGCTCTTCTCTACGGGAGCGCGCGCTCTTCCGGTAGAAGTGCCCTTAGGACCCATATAAGGAAATTCCGCTCCATTTAACGTCACACAGACCCATACTCGAAAAAAACTTTCCGAAACTTGTGACAAACCATAGGGAGTATTTTTGTTCTTCAAACGTACAACTTAATTTTTTTTAACTTTGTCCATGTTTAGCATGGAAATCCAACTCTTTAACAGTGTAAAAAACTCAGTATGCATGAAATAGCATTTCACCCCCCCTTTAAGCTGGAATCAGAGTAGAGTCTGGAGTCAAATGTTACAAATATATACTCATCCTTAAAAATCCTATCTACAGCGTTATATTTTAAAGCACAAATTTTGAGTATGGGGCACCATACTTGGGAACACCTCACGTGACTTTTCACTTTCAAATAGATGTCAAATTAATAATATTTGTTATGTGTATATCAAAAATAATCTGTAAAACCATGATGAAGCCACTAGATGCTAAATAATCTAATTCTAGATATAATTAAACACAAATTAATCACATATCCATTTTAATTGAGAATATACCACCCCAAAAGACCATTTAAAAACATTGTGTTTGATGATTAAAGCATTATAGAATAGATCTAGAATAGAAATGACAAAAAGCAGCTTTAGAAATAAATATTTTGATTCAACAGCATAAATAAAGGTAATAGATGGGCATGAATAGGTTAATAAATTAATATTTAAGAGGAAATATATTTTTAAAATAAATTGACCCTCAAAATAAGACACTAAAACCTCCAGTAGGTGGTGTCAAGTCACCATCTTAATGATTGAGAGAGTCATTCAGTCATTCATTCAACCAACTCCTTCAAACGGATTAATTCAGAAATAAAGCAAGTGACTGTCTTTTAAGGATTGCTTACTTAATAATTGACTCGATTCCTTCACAAATGTAACGTAGATTAATTCAAGAACGAAACACCGCTGTGTTTCTGAGACACACAACAGTTACGCTGTGGCTAAGGCCGGTGACACACTGGCTGCGTGGCGTCTCTGCTACGTGTCAGGAGCGTGGCGGCTGTCTCGCCATTTTCTGTGTCTTTACACACCAGAACGAGAGTTACGTATGTAACTGCGGTTCTATGCGTTCTGGATGACCGCCACTATCTCTCGTTGCAAATGCATAGGTCGAGTCTAATACAAACAATGTCCCTCGTGACCAGGAAGACTCTGGGTGCTCACCTATTTAACCCCGTGACTTCCTGCAGACTGTCCCTACCGGAAGCAGCCACATTGATCCTGTAGTATCTGGCAAAGGTATTTGTTGATGACCACGTAGCTGCTGCACAGATGTCACTTAGAAGGACCCCTTTTAATGCAGCCCAAGACGTTGATATGCCTCTTGTCGAATGGCATCTCACCCCCAAATGCACTGGATATTCATTAGATGTGCAAGCGTTGGTGATAACCTCAACTACCCAGTGCGACAATCTCTGCTTTGAGAGGGGCTGACCTCTTTTTGGGCCCCATTGACAGAGAAAAAGTTGGTCTGATTGTCGAAAAACTTCTGTGGCCCTCAGATAGGCCCGGAGAGCTCTTACTGGGCACAGCAGTGTGCTTCCACTTTCTTCCAGAGTGTTTGACATCGGAGGATGAAACACTGCCAGCTCAATAGCCTGATTTATAAAAAGGGCAGAAAGCCACTTTGGGAGAAATGCTGGGTTGGGCCATAACGTCACAACTGAGCCATCTGCGTTCCAACGCATACAGGATGTGTTAACTGATAACGCGTGAAGTTCACTCACCCGCTTAGCCGAAGCAATGGCCAAGAGAAACGCTGCCTTCAATGAGATCCACCTCAGATCACTCTGCTCTAGAGGTTCAAACGGGGGCAATGTAAGAGACTTTAAGACTAGGCCCAGGTCCCATAAAGAAACCCTAATGGCCTGAGGGGGGCGCAGTCGCTGAGCACCTCTAAGAAACTGAGTAACCAAGGCATGAGAACCCACTTGCTGACCATCTATTCTTACGTGATGTGCTGAAATTGCAGCCACATAAACTCTTAAAGTAGCAGCTGCTCTCTTCTTTTCTAATAGTGACTGCAGAAAACTTAAAATCCACTGATTGCTCCCTACTCCAATCAGAGAAAAGCTTCCCTCGATAGGCATAAGCACTCCTGGTGGAAGGTGCTCTAGAGTTCAATATGGTGTTCTGGACCCCTTGATCGCAGGCTCCAAAGAGTGGTTCCGGCCCCTCAGAGGCCACACACAGAGCTGTAGGCGTTCTGGATTCGGGTGCCAAATCTGACCTTCCAACTGCTGGAGGAGATCCTTTCTCCTGGGAAGAGTCCAAGGATCCCCGTCTAGGAGCCTGTACATCACTGGAACCCAAGGTCTGCCCGGCCAGTTTGGCGCCACTAGCAGCAGCCTGTGGTGCTTTTGAAGAACCCCGATCAATGGTATCGGGGGAAAGGCATAGAGTAACCGATCTGGCCAGGTGTGGGCTAGAGCATCCTGCCCCAGCGGACTGGATTCCTCTGCTAGTGAGAACCAGAGACGGCAGTGGGTTGTTGTCGCCGAGGCAAATAGGTCCACTTCTGCCCTGCCAAACCGCTGCCATATCATCTCTACCACTTCTGGGTTGAGCCTCCACTCCGTTGATGGAATTCTGCGGCGCGACAAGAAATCTGGAACCACATTTAATACCCCCGGAATATGCATTGCTCTGATACTTGCAAAGCGAGGGAAGGCCCAAGTCAGCAGTTCCTGCGATTCTTGAAGGGATTGGCTGGACCTTGTGCCCCCTTGATGGTTGATGTGATAAACCACCGATCTGTTGTCCGACCTGACGATAATATGCCTGCCCTTCAAAAACGGAGCGAGGTGCTTCAGACCTCGCAGAACTGCACGAAGTTCTAGGGTATTTATATTCTCGCCCTTTTCCCGAGGACCCCATTGTCCTGTGACTGCTCTGTGGTGCCAGACTGCCCCCCCCAGCCAGTAAGGGACGCATCGGTCTGGACTATCTCCCTTCGAGAGGGAATCATGCCCAGAACAACCCCCTTGGTCAGATACAATCTGCTCCTCAAGTGGAGACTGTTCATCCATCTTTGAAAGGGGCATAGTGAAAGGAGACCCAATGGTATGACTGCCGCTGCTGCCGCCAACATACCTGTGAGCCTGAGGAAGCACCTGAATGGAAGTCTGGCATGCCTCCGAAACCGTTGAAGGAGTAGTAGTATATTGTCCACTCGTTGTTCTGATGGAGTGGCTTTCATTGACTGCGAGTCCAGCGTGAGACCAGCAGGAACCTCACAGACTGACTTGGAATTAATCGGCTCTTGCTGAAATTCACAGAAAGGCCCAGTTGAGTAATATGTGCGAGCAGCTGTGTGATTTCTAACACTGCCTACTCCTGAGAGAGGGAGCAAAGGAGCCAGTCGTCCAAGTATGGAAGCACCTGTAGCCCTGTGGCTTGGATTGGAGCCAGTGCGGCCGCCATGCACCTGGTGAAGACTCGTGGCGATAGAGAAAGGCCGAATGGGAGGACACGGAATTGATAAACCTGGTCCTGGAATGCAAATCGGAGGAACGGCCTGTGTTGGGGAGCAATTGGAATATGCAAGTAAGCATCCTC
Source organism: Carassius auratus (assembly GCF_003368295.1). Lineage (NCBI taxonomy): Eukaryota > Metazoa > Chordata > Actinopteri > Cypriniformes > Cyprinidae > Carassius > Carassius auratus. Next base: position 15,824,494 of record NC_039243.1, read on the forward strand.
TAGGTCTACCGTAGTAAACCAGTGCTGCTGCTCGACCACCTGAAGAACATCGGTTATGCACAACATACGAAATGGTAAGATCTTCAGGAACTTGTTGAGGCCGCGAAGGTCGAGTATGGGCCTTACACGGCCATCTTTCTTTGGAATGAGGAAGTAAAAGGAGAAAAACCCACCTAGCCGTTCTGACCAATTTACTGGTTCGATGGCACCTTTCTCTAGGAGTTTTGCTATTTCTTGTTTTAAGGCAAGTGAACTGTTGGGGTCTGAGACTACGGTCCTCCTGACCCCTTTGAAAGCGGGCAGCCGCCATCGGAACTGCAGCTTGTACCCCTGGGTTAGTGTTGCTATAACCCATGGGTCGGAAGTTGTTGTTTCCCAATAACTGAGCTGCTGATAAGAAAACCGTCCGACAGCCGGCCGCCGAACTTCAGAACCTACGTGCATGGCCTCTAGCATCCCTGGTGGGCCGTTGGCCAGGTGCTCTACCCCTAGGACCCTGAAATACTTGCTGACCCCGAGCCCGGGGCCGTGGAATAGAATTTTCTACACGTGGTGATCTCGGAGGCTGGCCCTTGTGAAGAGCACCTGGGCGTGTTGAAAACGTAGTGCGTGGCAATTCACACCCCCCAGAAAGCTGTCGGTAATTTACGTGAGCCTGTGGCACTCTCCTTAGGTCAGCAAACTGCTGCCTGGTCTTATTCACCTGGACACTATGCTCCAGTGTCTCCTGTGCAGCTGGCCCAAACAGTTGCCCCGGAACTACCGGAAGGTCCCTTAGTGTTCTCCTACATGCCTCAGACAGAGGTGACTGTGCAAGCCAGACTTGGCGGCATGCTTGTGTGAGCGTCGACATAAGCCTTCCCAGCTCTCTTGTCATGAATGCCACTGCCTGAAGGGAGGCATCACTTAAGTTTTGGTTAAAAGGATCACTCCCTGATGATTGAAGGGACTGAGACAGGGCCAACCTGAGATGGGAGAGAGAATTGCGACCCATTCGTGCTGCAGTGTTATATGCCTGGATAAGATGATCATCTGTAATTCTGCATTGAGGCCAGGGGCATCGAACATTAGGCCTCAATACCTCCTCTGGAGAAAGAACAAACGAGGCAATAAACGGATCAACCTTAGGCATTTGACCCAAGCCTTAAGTGTCTGCATCCTGCATCGCAGCCAATGCCCTGTTTGCACTAGTGGGGTGCATAAGCGACCTAGGGTTAGCCCAGCATCTTTGCAACTCCTCGATATAATCCTTTGATGGTGGAATTGTAAGAGGAGAGGGATGCGCTGAACCTCTGAAAAAAGCACTAGAAGAGGTTGCCACCGCCGGGGCTGTGTCAAGACCCAAGCGAGCCAATGCAGCCTGAAGAGCTTGCTTCACCAGCTCTTGCTCTGACTGTGGACCTTCTGCCGATCCATGACCAGCTTCCTGGGAGCCATCATGGGAGAATTGCTATTGATGATCAGATATAACCTCCACTTCTCCATCATCATCATCATAGAACTGGCTCTGAGAAGCCGCCATTGAAAGGACATCCTCCTCCCCAATGGTTGACTCCTTAGCAGGGCTTTCGACTGAGGATACTAAAAACATAAAAACATATTTTCCTATTATATTTTGCCTGGAAACGCTTCCAACACGTGCGAGTGAAAAATAAGCGTCGGTTCTATTTCTAGCATGCACGCGTTTTTGCGGATCTTTTTCTCAATAACTAAATAAACACAACAAATACTGACTGCAATGTAAAAGCAGCACTTAAGAACACATTTGATCACAGCATTGTAAATGTCTGCACGAACTCTGAGGTTCGACACTCCAGTAAAGAAAAGTCCACCCACATGGAAATAACCTATATGAACATATAGGTTTTGATATAGGTTTTTAATATATGTGACATATATAAAATTGGCCGTTTAACTATATGTTAAGATATACATATACATCTGCATATATGTACAGATATGTACATATAATATAGGAAAACAGCCAATTTTATATATGTCACATATATTAAAAACCTATATCAAATCCTATATTAAAACATTAATGTTTATATAGGTTATTTCCAAGTGGGCAGTGTAAACAGCATCACTGATTATAACACGCCACTTGCGTCCTGTGTTGTGCCGAATTCTGTACCCCTGTCAGATTAAGCACCCTCACGTTGAAGTCACTAACTAATTGCCTAATCCTAACCCCTCCCCCACACCTACTCTGGGAGTCTGCCATTTTAAGGGCTGTCTCAATGGCAAAATCCTTCCAGTGAACTGGAATGTTCGCTCCCTGAAAAATCCCACAATGCACTGCAACAACCATGAAGCATCAGTGCTCACCGTGCTCCCTTACTGGAAATTACATCACTTTACATACAGGGGCAGCTGTGGCCTAATGGTTAGAGAGTCTGACTTGTAACCCGAAGGTTCATAGGTTCGAGTCTCAGTGCCGGTATGAGTTGTAGGTGGGGTAAGTGAATGAACAGCACTCTTCCTCCCTCAATACCCATGGCTGAAGTGCCCTTGAGCAAGGCACTGAACACCCAATTGGTCCTCAGGCAGCTGAAGCAAACAGCTGCCAACTGCTCTGGGTGTGTGTTTACGGTGTGTGTTCCCTACTCACTGCTGTGAGTGTGCACACATGGATGGGTTAAATACAGAGCATCAATTCCGAGTAAGGGTTATCATTCGTGGCAAATGTCACGACTTTCACTTTTTTCATTTTTGAAGCACAAAACATAAACCACACGAGCCAACTCTATATATTGACATGCGATAGAATATTTGAAAAGACAAACAGTTTTTATATATATATATATATATATATATATATATATATATATATATATATATATATATATATATATATATATATTTCAAATATAAACACATATCCCTACACAGGTAATAGGGTACAAAAAAGATGGTTCAAATCTACAGTGCCTGGGAGAGGACATGGTAAGTTCACTTAGTTTTGTTGTAGCCATGACATTATAACTAGTGGGATTGTGATATGTCGTGGCCACAAGATATTAATTTGTGGGAACATCATATTATGTCATGGCCACGAGATCATTTTGTTGAGGTAACGACATCCTTATGTCGTGGCCTCGAGATGCTATGTTGAGGGTAACAACATCCATTTCGTGTTGTTACGACTTCTTATGTTGAGGGAACGGCATGTTTTTCTCGTGGCCACGTGACCATAACAACCCGGATTATCAGAGATGTATTCATTAATATTTTATTTTCAATTACGAATTTATTATATTATTTATTATGGAAAATATGTAATTATTAAATTATTATATTAACCATATGCCTTGGCTACTGGACTTTATTACATGCGATCGTCAGCATTCAAATGAAGTTTATAATGAATAAATGTTACATAAAGTGCATAATATAAGAAAACCTTTTTATTATTATTAGACTATTTTTATTGGTTATATTATTTATTTTTCTATATTCTTTATTAAAAAACATTCTGAATACTTTTGTAAATAATAGACCACTGTAAAATCTCGACATGCAAATCAAGCTTTGATTATGCTGACTGCAATTTTTGCTGAAATGCATTTTAAATTTAACAACAAAAGTTGATTTATTTCACTAATTCCATTCAAAAACTGAAACTTGTATATTCTATTCATTCATTACACACATACTGATATATTTCAAATGTTTATTTCTTTTAATTTTGATGATTATAACTGACAACTAAGGGAAATCCAAAATTCAGTATCTCAGAAAATTAGATTACTTAAAACCAATACAAAGAAAGGATTTTTAGAAATCTTGGCCAACTGAAAAGTATGAACATGAAAAATATGCACATGTACAGCACTCAATACTTAGTTGGGGCTCATTTTGTATGATTTACTGCAGCAATGTGGCGTGGCATGGAGTTGATCAGTCTGTGGCACTGCTCAGGTTATGAGAGCCCAGGTTGCTCTGATAGTGGCCTTCAGCTCTTCTGCATTCTTGGGTCTGTTATATCCCATCTTACTCTTCACAATACCCCATAGATTTTTTTTATGGGGTTAAGGACAGGCGAGTTTGCTGGCCAATTAAGAACAGGGATACCATGGTCCTTAATCCAGGTACTGGTAGCTTTGGCACTGTGTGCAGGTGCCAAGTCCTGTTGGAAAATGTAATCTGCATCTACATAAAGTTGGTCAGCAGCAGGAAGCATGAAGTGGTCTAAAACTTCCTGGTATATGGCTGCGTTGACCTTGGACCTCAGAAAACACAGTGGACCAACACCAGCATATGACATGAAACCCCAAACCATCACTGACTGTGGAAACTTTACACTGGACCCCAAGCAATGTGGATTATGTGCTTCTCCTCTCTTCCTCCAGACTCTGGGACCCTGATTTCCAAAGTAAATGCAAAATGAATTTAATCAGAGAATATAACTTTGGACCACTCAGCAGAAGTCCAGTCCTTTTTGTCTTTAGACCAGGTGAGACGCTTCTGACGCTGTCTGTTGTTCCAGAGTGGCTTGACACAAGGAGTGCGACAGCTGAAACCCATGTCTTGCATATATCTGTGCGTAGTGGTTCTTGAAGCACTGACTCCTGTCCACTCTTTGTGAATTTCCCCGACATTTTTGAATGGGTTTTGTTTCACAATCCTCTCCTGGGTGGGTTTATCCCTATTGCTTGTAAACTTTTTCTACCACATCTTTTCCTTCCCTTCGCCTCTCTATTAATGTTAATGTGCTTGGACACAGAGCTCTGTGAACAGCCAGCCTCTTTTGCAATGACCTATTGTGTCTTGCCCTCCTTGTGCAAGGTGTCAGTGGTCGTCTTTTGGACAACTGTCAAGTCAGCAGTCTTCCCCATGATTGTGTAGCCTACAGAACTAGACTGAGAGACCATTTAAAGGCCTTTGCAGGTGTTTTGAGTAAATTAGATTAGAGTGCGGCACCAGGTGTCTTCAATATTGAACCTTTTCACTGTATTCTAATTTTCTGAGATACTGAATTTGGGATAATCCGTATCTGGTTCGGACAGTTTTTCCGCGCTAGATCTGTTAGGATAGCTACTCTCACAGAAAAGTTGGGTACAAACCTCTGTACCATTTTGCCATTCCCAGAAAGGATCTTACCTGAGACTTTGTCTGAGGTATTGGGCAATTCTATATTGCCTGGATTATTTGAATTTGAGGTTTAATAACTCATGGCCGATCACATTACCTCATACGTACTCAGTTTCTGTTTTTGCCATGGCACACTTGGAAGGATTAATGGTGAGCCCAGCAGATATAATGTGGTTAACGACAACATCCAGATGTTGCAGGTGCTCTTCCCAAGTCGAACTGTAAATGACAATGTCATCTAAATATGCAGCTGTAAAGTCCGTCAAATTTGAAAGTACCTGATTGATGAGCAGTTACATCAGCTCCATGAAGGCCAAAGGGCATCTTACAGAAATGATAAAGGCCCCAAGGGGTCCAGAATGCTGTCAGTTCCCGGGACCTTACACTCAAAGAGACCTGCCAATAACCTTTTGCCAAATCAGTAGTAGTTCCACAATCTTCATTGCTAACATTTCATCTAGCTCCACACGCAAAGCTTCCGGGAGTCGCTCCGGTATTCTATAGCTCATACGTTTTGGGCAAGCACCTTCTCAGAGCACAATGTCATGCTCAACTAAGTCGGTATGTCCTGGTCTCTTCTGAGAAACTTGGGGATCACACAACCTCTGAATTTTAACCTGTTGACATTGAGACAAGTGACTCAGTGAGAGACTAGACTGGTAGATACTGGGCCTCCACCTCTTCCTCATCCTCTACTTTTCCGAATCTTAAATGCCTCTGCATCCCTTGATCTGGAAAGCCACTCTTTGAGCAAGTTAACTTGCAAAGTCCATTTCAAGCTTCATATGTAACCGGCCCCAGCTTCCTCAGTACTTCAAAAGGACCCTGCCATTTGGCAGACAACTTACTCGCATCAGTGGTCAACATCACCAATACCCTAGTGCCTGGCTCAAAGTTTCTTGTCCTGGCTTTCTGGTCATACCAGGCTTTTTGCAATTTTTGCACTTCGGCAATATGTTCCTTAGCCAATGCACCCATGGCTTCCAGCTTCTCATGCATCTGAACCACATAGTCAACAATCAGAGTGGGACTTACACAATCTTGTCCTCCATTCCACATGTCCTTCAGCAGTACCAGCGTTCCCCGCACTTCCTGTCTGTATAGTAACGCAAACAGGGAAAAACCAGTCGAGGCCTGAGGAACTTCCCTGTAGGCAAAAAGCAGATATGGGAGCCATTGATCCCCAATCATCATTCTTATCCACCAGAAACTTACGAAGCATTTGTTTCAGAGTTTGATTGAAGTGCTCTGTTAACCCGTCAGTTTGTGGGTGATAAGGGGTGGTCCTTACTCCCTTTATACCCAACAACTTATACACCCATTTTAATACTTCTGATATAAAATTAGATCCTTGATCTGTGACTATACTTTTAGGAAAACCTACTCTAGAGAACAGTTGTACAAGGGTGCAAGCTACTGCTCAAGCCTTAATGGATTGGAGGGGAAAAACCCCTGGATACATCATCGTCTTCATTAAGTGGCTGTAGACGCAGCTCTGTCATAGCCCTTGGCTGTTCTACAACTGGACCAACAACTGATGGTGAGCCTAGAGCAACTACATGCTCGCCCCCTTGATTCGACTGTGTATATTGAAGCCCAGAAGGTTGAACATTGGTTGGTGTATTTGTCGTATGTACCTCTTCCTGAAGAAGCGTGAACTGATGTTGAAGTGCCCTCCATCTATTCTCCTGCCATGCTGTCTCTTGGTCAAGTCGTTTGTCTCTCTCTCGCTGCATTTTCATATGTGCACCGAACATCTCCCGTAACTCTTCGACTGTAACATTCTGTGAGTCACCTGAAACTGGTGGAAAAAGGTACACGGAGGCAGCAGGCTACTGCAAACGTTTAGGGGTTTATTTCCACAGAATGGGGTTTACAAAAGTAAAGCAAATGTTAACCCAACTGAGGTAAGCCAAACACGAGTCACTGCAATTGCCTCTCAAACATTTACAGAGGTCTAGGGACTACAGGACCTGTCCTCACACAGAACACGCTTCTTATACAGAAAAAATTAAATTTATACATTGGTGTCCAGCACCAATTAACACAAAAGGGGGATACACAAACATATAATGGCCATTACACACAATAAACAAATATGAAAACATCAAATACACATGAACACACACTTCAAATAATACTGTCAAATGACTCCACTTAATAAATGTACTTCATATAAATAAAAAAAGAAAAGCAAGCACAAATAGTCCTTTGAGCTCCCCCTGAGCAAGAACCGGAATGTTGATGGCCCAATCATTGGCCGGAAACCTATATATACAGCTGATATATATGACACCCATTCATGGGACTCAGATGTAACAGCCAACAAAAGGAATGGTAAGTGTAAACTCAAACTTAACGTTAAAGAGTGTGCACACTTAACTCTAAAGTTTATTAAACTAAAATAATGTTGTTGTGTATTCTTTACTGTAAACAAATTCTATTTGATAAAATACTCAACTAACCTGACCTAGGCTCACCAACATCCACCACAGGGTCTTGCTTTAATACTTTGAATCTAATGCAGTGAAAATAAATTGTAAGTCTGACTCATGTGGCCAATATTTGTGTGTGTGCAAAGACTGTTTCTTTGGTGAGGAAGCAGTTAAGATTAACAGCCAAATGAGTGATTTATTGTGGCAGATCGATGAGTTATAGGGAGGGGACGGGTGGAGAAACAGGGGACGTCCCTACACGCTGGAAATTCACAGCCCACGCTGCTCACCATATGATTGACAAAAAAAAAATCCAGTATGCAGGATCTGTCCCAAGCATAACAACAGGTAAGCATGGACGGCAAGCATTATGTGTGGATAACGACCGGAAAAAAACTAAATAAGGGCACGGATTATACTATGCTCGTAAACTTTGAGTAGCTATTAAAGAAACCCATTCTTCACCCCTATCCAAATGTTCAACCATGATATATAAGCGATTACGTCACTTCACTTTTTGCTGCATAAAAAAAAGCAAGAAAGAAAAAAAGTTTAATGAAGAGATCTCCAAGGTTTTGAGTACATACTAGAGTTAACTGATCCAAATGAATTTTTCATTACATTTACACTACCAGTTAAAAGTTTGGAAAATGTGTATATATATATATATATATATATATATATATATATATATATATATATATATATATATATATATATACATATATATAATCACTTCTGCCCAACAAAGCTGCATGTAATTGAATAAAAATACAGTTAAAATTGTGAAATATTATTTAAAATAACAGTTTTCTACGTAAACACTGTATATAGTAAAATGTAATTTAATCCTGTGATCAAAGCTGAATTTTTGACATCATTACTGCAGTCTTCAGTGTCACATGATCCTTCAGAAATCATTCTTATATGCCTAGAGTGTTTTGGTGGCTGCTAAGATGACTTGAGTTAACTTGTAATCAGCACATTGCCATATGGATGCTAGGGTGTTGCCTTGACATTTGTTTTTTTACTAGTGTGGTGTTGTGCGGTTAAGCAAATAATGTGCAAAACTTCCTGAATCAGAGTCACAATCACAAACACTCCTTTTGTCTGTATTTTGTACAGTCCATGAACTCTACATGTGCTTCAGCGACTTAAGCTTGCCGTTCTGTCTGTGATCTAAATTTATTAAAGAGTACAGGAGTGGGCACACCACAGTAAACCAGAGAGAGTGAGAGTTAGCGGAAAATGCATCATACTATTGCATGTCCTGACTTCATGTATGCATGACATTTAAAGATCAAAGATAGTTTCTTGTAAGACAATTTCATCACAGCTGCAACACTCAGGTATTAATTTAGAGAAACAACCGATCAATTCCTCTTACCAATTGTTTCTGTATTTAATTCGTTTCAAATACACAGTAGTCTAGATGCCAAATAAATTGCGTGCCGGATGTCCCTTTTACTCTTGTGCATCTTTAGGGACTTTTTGTGTTAACTGCAAACAGCATTTTGTCAAAACAGTGTATTTTTATTAGATTTAATAGTACCTATTAGTACAATCGTACCTATTGTACTCAAATATAATACAAAAAGAGTTACTCTCAGGAATTTAAAGACAAAATAATCCCCACTGAATCCAAATATTTAATCCTAGTGCCATTTAAGCATAAAATTATGCATTCTTTGTTAATATGAATTCTTTCTGTTGTTTTTTACTCTTTTTACTATTTTCCATCTGATTTTCACCATTTTCCGTAAAGATACAAAATATAAAATGTTTTTTTTTTTTTTTTTTTTTTTTTAGTTGAACTAAAATATAGTACATTAATTTCATTAAAAAAAAAATTTTCATTATTGGCTGACATGCGAGGAGCACCAGAAGGTTAAAGGGATAAAATAGTAAAATTAAAGAATTTTTGGTAGCTAGGGTTACACCGTATAATATTTTTGTGATGTTTGTGTAACTTTTTTAAACCGACACACGGTCAACTTGAACTTGAACTACATTATGTATTCTGAATAATTTTTGAGTAAAATCAGTAAAAACAACAGAATGTAAACATCAGTAATGATAAATGAACTGAAAAATATACTTATAAAATATTCTTTATTCATGATTCTGGAGAGAAAGTCAAACATATCACCTGGATAATTCTCCCCAACCAGAGAAAGTTCACAATCATCTTAGCATCTTATTCAGTGTTGCCAACTGAGCAATTTTGTTGCTAAATTTAGCAACTTTTCAAACTACCCAAGCAACTTTTATTTTCCAAAATCACCTAGCAACAAATTTAGCAATTAAAAAAAAAAAATTGGCAACTTTTAGCAACTTTTGATAAGTGACTTAAACAATAAAAAGTTACAGATTTTCCGTCCAGATTAAACAAAACACATTTTCCATCCAAATTACACCTAAAGAGGAAACCAAAAATGTCTAGCTGCACATACATCACATAAAATAATTTAGCTACTATTTGCAATCGTTCAATTAAATAATAATAATTATAATAATTTAATAATTTTTAATTTATGATATATTTTGTTAGTAGCTTGTCCCTGCATTTTGTAAATGAAAATGAAAAATATACTAGTAATTTTCCAGGACATTATCCAATATCCATCTGAACCCGAAAACACAATGTGTCATTAAAAATGCAGGTAAAAAAACAATACAGAAAGTTTGTTCTTATTAACATGATTGTGCCCTAATTTTACAGACTGTTGAGAATGTATAGGTTATTAGTAATGTTTTAGCTATAAAAATAAAGTAAATAAAAATAAAGTTACTTATATTTTAATATTATATTGTTCATATTGTTCTACAAACAAATGTAACATATATATGTTGTTTTTTTTGCTTAGATTTGATGTTGTGACACAATTTTGTCATCACAATGTCATTTAGCAACATTTTGTCGACCTTTCCCTGAAAATTAGTTGGCAACGGCTCATTCTAGACATCAAGGAATTCCCTTAATAAAAACAATAGCTTTAATTATGCTGGAACTTTTGCTGATGAGGGAAGTACAGATGCTGAAAATTGCTTGTTGTCACTTTTGCTATGATATCTGAATGTGAAATGTTATAAAATGTGAAAAGCGTGGAAATGTTTTTCAGTCAAACTGAAACATGTCATACGACACAATACAAATGAGATCATACAATGATGTCTAGACTTGTCTAAACTTTCATTTTATTTGTTCAAATTGCTTATTCATTTAGAAGTGAAGTAAATGGTTCATTGACTCATTAGGCTTCTTCGACTTGAAACGGGTCCTTACCATCAGACACATCGGTGTGTGACAAAGAACCGCAAGAGCTTTAGAGAGCAAATCACTCTCACGGTATGTTGATGTCATGCAATGATCGGTCTGTGCAGTGCCACTTCAAAGTCAACGCGACTATGGCCAGTGGTTCAACGTACCAAATAGTTCACCAAATTCGTTCAAAACGTGGATTAAGAATCTAAATGACACTGTGGGTTGCTCAGGGATGAACAGTTCTGATTTGTCTTTATATTTTGGTTTGCAAAATTAAGCAAAACATACAACATTGTCTAAAATAACACAATATCAACTTCTTAATGAACTGTTGTAGAAGAGGAGTATCACATTTGCACTTAGCCTACAGCTCATGTGATATTTCTTAACTATGTGATGTTAATATGAGACAAATTTTCAAACAGTGGCATTTTGACCCATATCTTGAATTTTAGGGTCATTTTCTAGGCTCCATCACGCAGCCAGTTGTTGCTCTGCCTCAAATTAGTCATCAATCCACTGTATGAAATGGCAGATGATTCACATAGGTCTGGATCGGGGCAAGTGCATCAAATGCATTAATAATTTTAATGTGTTATTTTCTTCATAATTAATTATTCGAATAAACGTGATAAATTTCCAGTCCTACTTTGGTTATATTTTTTTATCAATATATGATTTATTAAGTTGTCTATTTTGAATGTGTACCATGTTTTAGTTGTTGGATTTTTGGGTTTTCATGTTGATATGTCTTGTGGTAGCAAAAGTTTTATATTGTGATTAATATGCAGAACTATATATATTGCGGCGTGTTCAAAGTATTCCAGTACGGTTTGAAGCTAAGATGCACATGATCAGTTCTGTTTAAGGTTTATAGTTAAAGAGAACTACATGGATTTAGTTCCTGGTTTAAATGGAGAATAAGGTGTTGGATTTGTTTCTTTATGTAATGAGGTATGGTTATTTGTTTGCTGTCATGTCTGAATGATGTTATGTGTGTTTAATCATCAATGTATCTTTATTCATTTAGTTTTTGATTTGATGTATGTTTGTTTAAATAATGTTTTGTTTTCTTTATACAAGCTCTTATGGTGATTCGTGGATGTCTCACACAATTTAACGTTGATTACTGCAAATCTATGGTGACGGATCTTTAAATAAAGCTCATTATGAATCATCAGTCAAAGAGTTCAACATTTTTTAAGCCAGGAAACTGCAGGGGGCCAGTTCTCCTCTGTCCTGATGAAACCAGCATGGTGTGGTTTATTTCAAGCATGCAACACAGGGGCAGATATCTTGTCTGGTTCCTGTGGTCTTGTGCCGATGGTGGTCAAGGTGATGAGGTCTTCGTAGGAGATCTGTCTCTGGGGCGCATTTAGTTGTCATGGTCTCCGCTGACATTGCAGGGCTGTAGAGGTCATCTCCTGGTGCTGATCCATCTGGACTGGAGGGGGACTAAAGCGGTCATATGATGCAATTTAAATTTTTTCTTTATCTTCGGAGTGTTACAAGCTCTTTGTAAATAAAGAAAATTTGTAAAGTTACAGAGACTAAAGTCTCAAATCCAAAGAGATATTCTTTATCAAAGTTAAGACTTGTCCACACCCTCCTAAAATGCCTTGTTTAAACACGCCCCTATGACATGTCTACATCACGATGTGGGAAGATTTGCATAAAACCATCCAGATGTTCACACAAAGAATTTATTCTCATTGTAGTATTGTTGTTGCCGTCATGTTGTGCAGTCGCTGTGTTCCATTGTGAAAGCGAAACTACCTTGTTTGGCTTTCCAAAAGAGGACACATCATGCCCTGGAGCTGATCCGTGCTGGTCACTGAGGTTCACATGAGGTCACATGTGGTTGCCACAAGCCCCCGGCAGAATGAAATGTTCTTCAGTACATGCATATAATCAAAACATTGAGTGAAGCGTCTGTTAGATGAACCTAATGAAAATATCAATTTCAACAGGCTTTTGATTTAAAAAAACAAATAATAGTAAATTGATCTGTTTCGACTCACACTAATACAACTATCATGACCATTCAAATGCATTATTTAAGATAATTAAAGATGTGTAGACCAGGGCTAGATGTGTTGCAGGTTTTAATAAATACATAAAAATATAAAATTATTAATATTAATATTCTAATTATCATTTATGTTAATATAAACATTTAACATATAAATTATATTAACATAATTCTTTAAATAAAATTATTTACAAAAGTACAACATTTAAAATGTTAGCATTATTATATATACATTTAGTGTAAAATTATTATAAATAAAAGATTTACAGAATTCTTTTAAATAAAAATATTTACAAAACAACAATTATTGTATATACAGTAATATAAAAATATATACAGATATAACACTATTTTAACAAAATTCTGTCCTAAATAAAATGTACAAAAATAAATAATAATTATTATATATACTTATATAAGTAGTATAAAATTATTATACAGTTATTATATTAATAACACATCTTGAATCTCTCGATGTGTGTCATTTATTAATATATTGTTCATTTATATGCAATTGAAAAATAATAATAAAATAATAATAATAATAATTTGCTGGTCAATAATATTGTTAAATTCAATTCAAGTTTATTTAAGTTTATATGTATAAACCCCTTCTCAGGTGTTCTGGATCCAGACTGACGTCTGTGTAATTCCTAGCCCATGGAAAAAACAGAAAAACAAACAGAGACATAAAAGCCCTTCTTAATAACTTAGGTTATATAGAATTTTTTTTGGACATGGACTAACAAGGATGCTGCTAATTTTGCTAATTCTGTGCTGTCTATAGATGTAAACCTTCTGAAATAAGACAACAAGATCAGGACAAAGATTTGTGTACCTCACAAGAAACAAAAAAAAAGAGATGTACAGCTAATTTATTTTTCCATGGTTACTTATAATGTTTGAAGCCAGAATATAACAGCTGTTTAAGTGCCAATAAGTAATATTATAATATATGAATAACCGGTCCACAAAATGATGTATTTCCTAGTCTCACTTCATGCTACTGCTACATGCTGCACAGCAGCTTCATCTATTGGTGATGAAGGGAATGGCACAAGAGTAGCATTTGTTTTGAAAAAATGGCACATATTAGATACTGGTTAGTAAGAATAAAGCTGTTAGTCACATCAGTCAAAGACATCTCATGTGAATCTAATTAAATTACATTATTATTAGTGTCTTATTTATTGCATAAACTTGTTTGTTGGCTTGTAATGTCTCAGTACTTGAAACTAGAGTCAACCCAGTGGTTAACATGGTTTTACAGAAGAAATGACAATAAAAAAACTTAAAGCTCTAACACTAAAACACTAATTACCACATCCACACACTTAGTAGACAGTCTTATCTTCCATCATACCCAAAACCAACCATCAACATTTATAAAGACTTTATTTGAAAACTCTAAGAGGCACATCATATGTGGGAACACTAAAAAAACTTACTCTCACAGTGTGTATAAAAAAAAAAAAGATTTAAAAAAAACAACGGCCCCAGGAATTTGATGGTATCGTATCAGTCAAACCAACAGATCTGAAAGTTGCAGAGTCTAAACCTGTGGTTTATTGATAAGGAAGTTTCAGTCTTACCAAGCTCACAATGTCTCAACAGTGCTGAGATGTAACACATATGTACACTTCAACACTTACGATACAGAATGTAGCATGAGCTCAGACAAGTCTCTACTCGTTTCATCTCAGTTAAAGTACAATTTACACATGACAAATGAGATCTTTTTACTTTACTAGTAGTGTTTGCTAAGATAAGAAATGAATATTGCCTGTTGTTAGGGTTACGGATTTGTTTCGAAATTAGGTATTAAGTATTATCTAGTACCACAACGTTTGCTCTCTTTGATTCCTCAAAGCAATTCCCTTGTTGAGGAAATTTGTGGAATAAAGGGTTATTATAGTAATTAAACCATAAAGATTTTTTTTTTTTCTTGAAATAAAGTAAACTTTCATTGAAATCAAATCTAAAACACCTTTACAATTCATTCAAGGCAACATTTCTCATTTTGACTTAGTAACTTGATATACTAATATAACTAAAACCAAAATAAAAATGATACAAGTCATATTAAAAACAATGAATAAAACAAAAATGCAACAACAATCCCTAAAACGTGTATGAAATGAAATAAAAACGAATTCATAACATTTAGGAAGCCTTTAATAGTATCACAAGGATATTAAAAAACAGAACTCTTAGTAGAAACTTTTACATGGGCACAGGCTGCTCATTTACAAAAAAAAATGTTTAAAAATTATTATTATTATTAAATATAATTAATATTTGCAATTGCCAAAGAAAGTGTAATTTTCTGTTTCTACTGAATTTATCTCCACACTGAAATAAGTCAATAAACCTCATTAAGCATTTGTTGAACTGCCCCTTATCATTTTCAATAAACAAACTCAATTAATCAGAGTAACACATGAATGAATCACTATTAAGAAACTGTCTAGTTTGATGCTGTCCATTAATGTTGCAATCAAAACAAAAGACAGAGTGTCAAGCTCAAAATCCTCCCACTGATAATTATAGAAAACACTCCCTCTTAGATTTTATCCTCTGTCAGCTAAACGGCGTTAACCACTCATGCCAGCTCTCAGATCTGAGTCAATGCACACAAGTCGACCAAAGCCTCATAAGAAGGTAAGACATACTGCTACTTTAACAAATAAATCTATACTCAAAAAAAAGACAAAAAAACGCACAAATGACAAGATCAAATGTTTATCAGATAGTTTTAGTTTGTGAAAACGCACACGTGCAGTGAACATATTCTACATAAGCAGCGCTGAAGGTGTGTTCACCTGCCAGGAATGCATTATGGATGTGTGTAAACAGGTTGTGAATGGAAGAACAGCTGTGGGTGAAAAATGTGTTAAAGCAAACATTCCTGCAACTCACCGTTGCTAGGAACATGCATTGAATCACGCCACTTGGGCTCACGTTGTTACCTGTATTATTTGCTAGTCCACTGCAAAGGCTGTTCAGTGATTGCTAGAGCGCTGGGTTTTCTGGTAGCTGCTTGCTGTCAAAAGAATCAACTGTCAGGTCTCTGTGAACTTCTGGTCTCTAGATATAGGTCTGTACCTATTTTCCTTTTTCACCTATTTTCTAAAAATTGTGCATTTGTTCACTCACATGATTTGAAGAATGAATCATGCCTGGAGCTCAAATGCTGCATTTACTTGATAAATTTTAACATTTAGAGGAATAGTTCACCCAAAAATGAACTTAATGAACTTACTGCATGACTTAATTTCTTCTACTGAACACAAAAGCCAATCTTTTGAAGACTGTTGGGGACCAAACAGCTGATGGTAGCCTTTGACTTCCATAATATTGATCCCCATTTTATGAAAGTCAGTGGCTACCAGCAACTGTTTGTTTAACAACATTTTTCAGAATATCGTCTTTTGTTTAGAGGCTTGAGCACTAGCACTACTAATGGCAAACTAGGCTCCTTTAAATGTTTATTTTTTAAAACATTTTAATCCATGGGTGGTTGCATAGACTGCTTAGACTAGTTTTACAAGTTTTTTTCTTTAAGACTGGTCCTAACTTTTTAAGCCAGTTACATAATGTAGGTTGGTGTGTAATGTGAATCTGAAAAGTAAGACTGATTATCCCCTCATAGGTTAACTGTTATTTGGTCAAACTTTAAGTTCTTTAGTCTTAAAGGGAACGTTTACCCAAAAATCATTTTACTCACCCTCACATTGTTCCAAACCTGTGTGAGTGTCTTTCTTTTGTTACACATTTATTTTGAAGAATATGGGTGACTAAAATGGACACAAACACCAACAACTGTTAGGTTACATTCTTGCTTGCTCAGCAAAAGAAAGAAAGTCATAAAGGTTTGAGGATGAGCGAATGAAGAACTTTTCATTTTTGGGTGAACTATCTCTTTAAAATAGTGTTTATGCATGTCCGCAACTGATGCTACTTGCATATTAAGAATTTAGTTTTTATTAAGAAATATGCAAGTGTTGCATATATATATATATAAAAACAATACAGTAAAAAAATATGTTTTACATTAACATATGATAATTCTAAAACTGTTCTGGTAAAATATTATTAAACAAGCACTTAGGTAAGCTTATTGAATAAAACGTTGTCTACTTGTATTAAAAGAAACACTGTCCAATAAAGTAAGTTTAATGGAAAGGGGTTTCTTGGGTTTCACCTTTAAGCAGAAATGCATGAGTCAATCTTGAATGTCCTTGATGACTTCTGGTAACCTACAATGTATTTAAATTCAACCAGTTTTTAAAATAAACCAAGTACTTTTTAAAAAATAATAATACAAAAATAATTAGTAAAAAAAAGAATGTATTGTGAGTGACTTGGTCATACTTCATTTCATTGAAAAGCATTTCAAAATGCTTCTGAAAAGAAAAGAGGAAATTGCATGCAACTTCCCCAATTTGACCATAGAGATGTGTTTCTTAAGCTAATGAAATGCTTTCCATGATCATGAACCGTGTTTTAAAACAGTTTGCACATGAATGTTTCTCACCTGTTTTATTACAGAGAATCAATGTCTGCCAAAGATCCGATCAATGTCACCTTCAACCACAGCGATTCCTCCCTCTACCCCAGCGAGGGCATGCGTGTGCTGCAGATGATCGTGACCGTGATGATCTTCGTTGTGGGCATTTCTTTAAATGGTCTGGTGGTCTGGGCATTGGGGGTTCGAGTTTGGTGCCGCAAAGGAAGAGCTGCCGGTGAGAGACAGAGTGCCGACAGCTTCCGGATCTATGTGGTGAACCTGGCACTTGCTGACTTGGTGCTGTTGTTACGTACGCCACTGATGCTGTCCTACTTGGTGAACGACTTCAGTTGGACATTGGGGGAACCTGTATGCAAGCTGGTGATTTATTTGCGTTGCCTCGGATTGTATGCGAGTGCATTCTTGCTGTGTGCTGTAGCAGTGGAGCGCTGCTTGTGTTTACTTCGACCAGTTTGGGCTCGAATGAAACGGCCTAGTTGGGCTGTACCTCTGGCCTGCAACATAATATGGGTTTTAGCAGCGGTGTTCGCTATACCCTACATCAACACAGCCAAAGTCTATCATAAAGGGGGCCGCAACTCCTGCATAGAAAGTGATTTGGAAGGAGGACAAGCCTTAAATGTATTGGAGACTGTGGCAGGATTCTTGCTACCTCTAGTGATCTTTTTGTCGTGCAATGTCGCTGTAATTTTTTGTGCAAAGAAGGCTGAGAGCGCAATGTCTTCACCTACCTCATCGACTGGGCCGAGTTACTCATCCCAGCGTCTGACCCGTCTCTATCGCGTACTCTTCCTCACCATGTTCCTCTTCCTCACATGCTGGGTGCCGTACTTCACCTGCCGCTTTTTGAGGGCCCTCTCGTACGGTCGCCCAGACTGGGAGAATCTCAAAGTAAGAGCGACGACAGCTGCATATTTTGCATTGTTTCTGGTTTACATAAAAAGTGCGCTCAACCCAATCCTGTACGTGTTCGCAGCTCGTGGACTCGGACGCACAGTTCGTGCCTCACTTGTCTCAACTATTGAGAGAGTCTTCAACGAGGAATTATCAGAGTCTTTACGAAGAAAGTCCTTACGAAGGAGAGACTCTCAGTTTTAGGGGAGCTTGAAGAGTGTAAATACTGATCTGCAGAAGGTTGAAACCAACTTCTGAGATGTAGTTTTTCCAGATCTGCTTGTTAGACAACTGATGAACATTGACTAAAAGCAGAAAACACATTCAGTATAAATTTCTACACAAGATACTAAGACTTCATTTGACGGACATCAAAAAAAAAATTTACCAAGATTCATCCTTTTATTGATATGATTGTTTTATTCTTGGATTTAATTGTGATGCATTAATATGTAGCACTTTAATTTTTTCATTTTCATTTTCAATATGTATCAAGCTTTCCTTTCATGTGACTAAAGGCTGGTCATTACAGGCTTAAATTAAGCATAGCGTTTGTTCTCATTACATTCTTATGTAGTATAAATGTGCCAATTTACCATATAGAATCTTTACAGATAGCAGAAAGTTCCCGTTAATGCTAAATCTTAAAATGAAAATTGAATTCCAGTGCTTATGTTGATATTGCTGCATTAATGCTTAAAATGAATGTAATTTCTGTGCCTACTCCTCTATGCAAACTTGTTATTATTAAATAAACAAGCAGTTACCTTTGGTTATCAGCTGTCGTTTGTGTGTAAAACTTAAGAAACAACCTCCTCCTGTGATAGTCATTTCATGGATGAGCAGTCATTATGAGCAGCTTGATCACTGCTTCACGTCCTGATATTGCGGAGTTAGATGTGTTCCAGGGTCAACATATTTTGTTGACCCTGGAACAACATTTTACTCCAAAAATGTATTCTTGAACATATCCCTACACCTAAACCTAACCTTAACCATGAGTAATCCCTAAAATCAGAGGAAATGATAGATTAATGACACTGATGTACAAGCCCCAAACAGTGATTTTAAGCATACACTTCACAAAATCTATAAACTGGTTCTTCAAATCTGATTGGTTAATCACTCTCTGTTGTTCCAGGGTCAACAAAGATGTCTCACTTGTTAAAATCAGGTTCTGCATCACTGCCAGAGGATTGGGCACGATCTTCATGAGGTGCCCCTGAAGGACCAATCAGTAATTCAGGGTTTATGATGAAAAATTTGAGACTTTAAGACCTTTTTAAGATCAAGTAAAACTTTTTAAGGAATAAACTGAAAGGAATGCAATATGTCAGCATTTCATGTAAATGTTGAGGGAGTACTTTAGCAAGTATTAGCAAGAGTTTGAAAATACAACTTCCAACAGATCTCCATTACTTTTTAATTCATTATTGGCTTCCCAAATACTAGAATATGGAAATAACTTTTACTGGAACTTCTAATCACACTGCAAAAAAAAGTGATGTTCTTTATCAATATTTGAGTTCTCTTTTCCAGTGCAAATGACTGAAGATTCTCCGATTTACTTGAGAAGCAACATGAGAGAAGATAAGTAATCTTGTTTTCTAAGAAATGCATTGAATTAATGAGTTTATGATTAAAACAAGAATAATAGTCATTCAAATTTCTTAACCAAGTTCACTACATTTTAAACAAATTCTAAAAAAACAAATTTCTTCATAATCTTCATTTTGCATTTCAAGTAAAGGTGTATTGAGTTAAGGATTTTTAAACATTTATGTAGAAGAACAAGAAAAAAAAAATGTGAGGAAGATATTTGTTTTTTGCAGTGCATCCATCATTTAATGTCATGACTTATGACCACTGTTGGGAACGTTACTTTAAAAAAGTAATTAGTTATAGTTACTCACTACTTGTTCCAAATAGTAATTGAGTTAGTAACTGAATTACTCTATAATAAAAGTAACTCGTTACCAGGGAAAGTAACTATTTGTGTTACTGTAAAAAAAAAAAAAAAGTTGCTATACTGTATGTCAAATAATTTTTTTTTAGCAGTTTTCACAAGTCAGTTGAAATGAGTAGAACAGACAATGGCTCTGATTGGCTTCCATGACACATATGACTCTGCCTTAGCCAATCATAATCGATTATCTCATTATTAACCCACCTCCTCACTAGCTGTGTGAGACAGGGGTCGTTCGGATTGCATAGTTTATTAAATCAATGCATAGCACCGCACCGCATTTAACGTCCAGTAATGTTAACGGCGTTGTAACGACAGGAAAAGTAATTACTTAGATTACCCTGTTACTGAAAAAATAACGTCGTTACCTAACGCCATTCTTTTAAACGTCATTATTCCAAACACTGTCATAAGACTTTCTGCCTTGTTTTAAGACCTTTTAAGGCCTTTTTTTTGTAAATGGGCTAATAAAAACCTTATTTTTAAGACCTGCAGAAACCCTGGTAATTCATCACACAGTCCAAAATCAAATCACCTGCTTGGCCTGGTTTAATGGTGCCATTGAACACAGTTATGTGGCTGCAGTGTGTGAAAACAACCAGCCTAAAATGGTAAAAATCCCCTTGCTCATTGTTTTATAATATCAAATCTCTCCACACAAACAGTTCCAGTCTATGACGACTTAAGTCCCGCCCATTTGTGATGCTGTCTGCCCTATTAGCATATACACAGCCATGAGTGAGAAGCAGCGGCCCGCCATTACTGTTCTCTTGCTGTAGCTGCTGGAGGTACAATGTCAGTGCCAAAGAGCTATTAAAAGTGTTGTTGGGATGCACCAACGAACATAGGTGTCTCCGAGGGCCACTGATGGCACAGTGGTCAAATTTCATTTTCGAAGGAAATTGTCTGGAAAAAAAACTGAATAGTCCTATACTTTGCGCTAACATTTTACACCAGACTGCCTCACAAACGAGGGTCAGGTCCTTCTGAAAGGGGAATCGATACCAACGCTTCATCCGCAAACGTCCAGACTCCAGGCAAAGTCAGCATCACGCATCATATTTTGTTTTCTAAAAGAACCTTCTTGGCTAAGGCTATTGTCTCTGCCTGTTTTCACTAATGCTGCCTTCAAGTGCTACCAGAATGATCGTGAATAGGAATGTGCTAGTTAAAAAAACTGCATTTGGAAGCAATGTGTAAGGTCAGTAACCGTTACACCCCTATGCCCATGAGCAAGAGCTCTTAAAGTCCCTCCTTCAGAAATACGTAACGAGTTCTGATTGTGCCAGTGGTTCCTGTGTTGTGATTCGACAGCAGCTAAGTGTAAGCTGCCCTCCTGGAAACGCGATTGGACTGGTTTTGGAGTAGTTTTGAGAAGCAAGTGGGCAGGATTTGTTTTAAAAACCTGACAATTCTGATCTGAACGCTCGTGCTGGAGATGTACTTCTAATCACAGAACGCCTTTACTGACGAGATGCACATGAAAAACGCGTTTGATTTTTTGCCCTACCATCTAGTTAACAAAGCTAAACAGCATTGCCCTTTGTGTAATAAGTTACAGAAACTGTTAAACGCACCAACTTAAATAATAAAATACACTTACCTGTTGTGGTCCATAAACAACGCCTTCTCCAGACAAAAAGGGAACTGCTCCATCTTTCAAGAATAATCTTTGTGCGAATCCGGCATTAAACTGATTGAGATTGAGGAAGCTGTACTCAGATAAATGTGCTGCACATAGTTTTACATGTGGATTATAATTTTTGGGAACCGAGTTTAACATAAATTGTAACCATTAATCTCCAAGTACAGCATCCCTGGGAAGCCCAAACAAAGATGATTGGACTCCGAGATGACAATAACATTCATTACTGCAGGAAGCAGAGGGATGTAGTCCAACGTGGTCGTTCATTGTAGGCGAATTCTTTTAAATAAAATATCTCGCTTGGCATTGAACTTTGAGCTTTAGAATTTTAAAGATATTCTTTATACTCTAACAACAACATTACGCACTAACTAAAGTTTAAAACATGGGATCACGAAGAACGGGACCTTTAAAGCTCTGCACTCTTCTGAGAAGGTAGCAGGGTTGCCAGGTTTTCACAACAACATAAAAAACAACCTGCTGGAACAGTGTTAAAGTAGCCCAATTCCGTGGAAAAACTTGGAACGGAGGTGGCAGCACCAGCTCATTTTCATTTAAATGGGACATACACTTAAACAGAGCATTTTGGCTCATACCCAAAAAGTGGCAATTTCAAGAAGTTATAAAAAAACGTATCTGTGGTGTATTTAAAGATAAAATTTTGCATACCCACTTTAAGATGCAATTACACTTAAAAACACCCATTCCAGTCACAAATTTCTTTTGATAACAAAAGCACATTGTGAATCACTTGCACAACATTTACAAAAAGTACCCTGTTCAGTGTTGAAACTCTTTTCCTGAAAAGATTGCATAAAGTCTGTCTGTATAACTTTGTTAATGTTGCATATAAGATGAGGTCCTGTTTCTCAACATGTGTTTCTAGTTCTGTACACACTAGCAGTGGTGGGGGACATGAGTCAGATGACTTGACTTAACTCAGACTTAAGTCACAAATTTTAGGACTTGAGACTTGCTTGACAAATATTTATGAAACACTTGACTTTGAATTGATATTCATAACTTGAGATTTGACTCAGACTTGAGTTAAATTACTTGAAATAACTTGAAATAAGTATTTCGTTCAATAAATATCTGTTTGTTTTTGAACACACTTCAAACCAACCAAGTGACGCAGCAGGCAAATATAGCTGAAATCACAACATGGCCATTGTCTTTGACTTATGTGTATTTGATTTTAGTAGACAATGTCATGATTATGAATCAGGAGTTTTGTGCAGATTAACATCTAATGTAGAGCTAGTATGGGCCGCTCAGTCTCTATTTCATAATCATCCTGTCTTACAACAGAAACAAAAATATGTACCAGTGAAAACAATTTTATTGAGAATTTGACTGCATTAAAATACAGTTTGTGAGCACTATCAAATGTATTTTTTGCAAGTGGAATGCACTGGAAGTGATTATGCACTGTTTATAAGGAAATGTCCTTCATTGGTGCCTGTGTACAATACATTGGCTAATAATTGGTCTTCAGTGTTACTCTTTGAGTGAAAAGCCTATGGATAATTTATGGGGATGCCTAAAAGAAAAACAAATATAAAGTTGTGACCCCAACCATGCATACCAAAAAATTATGTACATTATAAACAGGTGCAAGGTTTGTTGGATTCAATTATTAAAAATGTTTCTTGTTGTTGTTATTCTTTTGATAAAATTGAAGGATCTAACTTAAAGGGATACTCCTCTCCAAAATGAAAATTATCATTAATCACTTACCCCCATGTTGTTCTGAACAGGTAAAAAGCGATGAGCTGCCTGTGTTCAGTTTATATTCTCCAAAATGGTGCAACGGTGATGTGGAGTAACACAGAGGAGAGGACTTGTTCAACAATTGTTCAAGTTGTTATTTTTGTTTTCTTCAGGGACAAAAAATATTCTCGTCAATTCATAACATTACGGTTGATCCACTGATGGCAGAAGGACTATTCTGACGATGCTTTTCATACTTTCCTGGATAGTCATCCATAATCATTGTTTGGAATAACGCCGTTTAAAAGAACGGCGTTAGGTAACGGCGTTATTTTTTCAGTAACGAGGTAATCTAACTAATTACTTTTCCCATTGTTACAACGCCGTTAACATTACTGGATGTTACATGCGGTGCGTTACTATGCATGAATTGATTTAATAAACTAACTATGTAATCCGAACGCACCCCTGGCTCACACAGCGAGTGAGGAGGCCTTTAACCCCTTACCGGTCAACCCCAATTTTTGGCATGGAGACAGAAATGACATACACAAAATAAAAATGTTTTTGCTTATGATTCTTTCTGACTAGATACATAATCAACATTTGTCCACAAAGCTGACACTTCAAAGTTTACTGTTCACTAATCAGAATCACTCAGACTGTTATGATAATAGAGATATATAAGCTGATGTGTTCATGTCCCATAAAAGTGATTTTTGATGAATACCATTTGGTGCCATAAAAACCATTTTATGTGAATTGTTTAATACTTTTTCATGGTTTTCTTCAATGTTTGAGGCATATTGAAACAGCTGTACCTAAATACTTTTCATGCCTTTATGCTGGACTAATTTCAGTTAGATTTACATCTTATTCTATGTAGTTTTCATTTTTATTTATTTAACATTTTTATTGTATTAACAACTCATATTAATGCATATTGAAATTTTGTTTTGTTGCAAATAAAACTCCCATAGTCCATAACTACTGTAATTTTAAGTTATTTTTTAATATAAATTAAGTTAAATCATCAAACATTTGTATGACTTGACAGTGACTTGCATGACCCAAGCTACGACTTGACTTTAAATGCTTGATAAAAGTGGTGAATTGACTTGCTTGATTCTCACACAAAATTGACTTCCTTGAGAATTGAAGGTTAATACTTGAGACTTGTGACTTGCACATGTGTGACTTACTCCCACTTCTGCACTACCACTAGCATGTATTTCTGAGAGGATATGGTGAAGAAGGTGTCAAAACCTCATGCTATAGATGTCATTAGGATAAACAGTATGCTGTTATCACAAAAACACAAGCAGACTCGGCCTGAGAACATGGCCAGACTTGGCTGCTTCGTCAACCAGAAATTAAGCATTAAGCCTTAAGGCTAACTATAGCCTTATAATTATATAGTCAGTATAATTATGTACTGTAATACAAAAACACTACTTGTGGTCATAGTATAAACCATAAGTGAATAGCAAAGTAATCAAATTAATACTGATATTACTCAGATCACAACCAAATGAACAAAACAGCTCAAAGGTGATTTTATTTGGGAGAAATGTCCCTAAAATATGTCCCATTTCACACAAACTCTAAAGAAAAAAATTACATTTTGAATAAAGAAAATAAAGCCTATTTTCAGAAACATTATAATCTTCAGCATTATGACATTATCTTCATGGCAAATTAACATTTTGCATTTCCCTTGCAAATCATCATTACAGCAATACAACAAACCTTTTTTATGATTTCCATCTTTTCCCCAATGTTTTTATTGAAGTCAGCAAAAGGGCAGCAAACTATGGAAGCCCATTGCTATTTAGTTTTAGCTATATTTTAGTCATCTGAATTTTTTTAGTTTTTAGTCAAATTTATTAAACTGAATATTATAAGATTTAGAATAATCTAATGAATTTAGTTACAGTGTAATGCATTTATTAAGCATTTCTCTAAGATTTCCAAACTGATTATGTATTCCTGGAGAAAACATCTATTAACCTGTTTATATTAATACACTGAACAAAATTATAAACTTAGCACTCTTGTTTTTAACCCCATTTTTCAAGAGCTGAGCTCAATGATCTAAGACTTTTTCTATGTACACAAAAGGCCTATTTCTCTTTTAGATATTGTTCACAAATTGGTCATAAATCTATGTTAGTGAGCACTTCTCCTTTGCCAAGAAAATCCATCCACCTCACAGGTGTGGCATATCAAAATAATGATTAGAAACCATGATAACTGAAATAATTGAACAGGTGTGCCTTAGACTGGCTACAATAAAAGTCCACTCTTAAATGTCCAGTTTTACTGTATTGTGGGGTCCGGGGGTCGGGTGTGCGAAAACCATTCAGTGTCTGGTGTGACCACCATTTGCCTCATGCAGTGCAACACATCTCCTTCACATAGAGTTGATCAGGTTTGTGATTGTGGCCTGTTGAATGTTGGTCCACTCCTCTTCAATTGCTGTGTGAAGTTGCTGGATATTGGCAGAAACTGGAACACGCTCTCATATACGGCGACCCAGAGTATCCCAAAGATGCTCAATATGTGACATGTCCAGTGAGTATGCTGGCCATGCAAGAATGGGGATGTTTTCAGCTTCCAGGAATTGTGTACAGATCCTTGCAACATGGGTACCATGCATCATCATGTCGCAACATGAGGTGATGGTCGTGGATTAAAATGCACAGCAATGGGCCTCAACGTTGCACAACCAGCATGCAGGTGAGCTTCCCTGAGATGTTTTCTAACAGTTTTACAGAAATTCTTTGGTTATGCAAACCAATTGTTGCAGCAGGTCTCCAAGTTGCTGGGCTCAGATGATCTTGGAGGTGAAGATGCCAGATGTGGAGGTCCTGGGCTGATCTGGTTACACGTGGTCTGAGGTTGTGAGGCCAGTTGGATAGTCTGCCAAATTCTCTGAAACGCCTTTGGAGACAGCTTGTGGTAGAAAACAGCTCTGGTGGACATTCCTGCAGTCAGCATGTCATTATAACACTCCTTCAAAATTTGTTACATCTGTGGCATTGTGCTGTGTGATGTAAGGGAAACAGGTCAATTTAGCTCAAAGGGAATCATTTAAGATTTTAAAGGGAATTTGAACAGAATCACTGTTTCACAGCTGTTCACGGAGACGCGCCTGCGGTTCAGTGAACGAGCCGTTTAACATCAAATCTGCGCTGGATACTAATATCCAAACTATAGTGAAAACACTATCAATTAGCACAGTAACAAGATCGGCAGTTTAAGACATTAACTTGTTAGCACAAAACACAAGATACTTCTCTTTTCAATATGAATAAGGCTTTATTAGATAAATAAACTAATCTAACACATAAACGCACGCACGCACTCACACATTCACACAAGTTGCAGGAAGATCGAAAGTTAGGAAAAGATGAGTTTAAGAGAATGGAAATATGGAATTCCGAGTTTACAGCAATACGTTAAATTGCATAGACATGAACAACGATCAATCACGTAATTAGCGCTCGCACTGAGTTCCTCAATGTGACTAAAATTATATTAGATACACCAGCACAACAAATATCTGGGGATACGTTGCCTTCGTTTCCTGTGAAAGGGACTCCCGTTGAAAGGGGTATCCCGGTGTCGCTGATTGGCTGGAAGTTCAGTAGTGAAGTGACGTCTTGGGGAGCCCGTGCTTGGTCGTTGGCTGAAAGTGCAGAGTCGTGTGCTCTGGTCGAAGTTGAACGGGCATCCGAGGTCAGGCGTCGGAGACTCGACGTTACAAAACTTAACTCAGAACACGAAACTCTCAAACGGAAAAGAAAAGAAATAAAGTTTGACGAGACTAGGTTGTGTTCCTTCTCATTGTGGCATAGTAGCAGCAGGCAGGCACGCTGGAACCGCGCACAAAGAACAATGATGACTAACTGCATGGCTAGATGCTACAAGCTAAAGCTAGGTAGCAAAGCTACAAGCTAAAAGCTAAGAGCAGGCATGAC
Organism: Carassius auratus; assembly: GCF_003368295.1. NCBI lineage: Eukaryota > Metazoa > Chordata > Actinopteri > Cypriniformes > Cyprinidae > Carassius > Carassius auratus. Next base: position 15,852,055 of record NC_039243.1, read on the forward strand.
TGATAGCACGAGCAAGGCTGGAACTAAAAGCCGACATGGCTAATAGCAGCAGCTAGGGACTAAAAGCAAGGCATGACTGATAGCACAAGCAATGCTCGAACTAAAAGCAAAATTTCATGGGGTCCAAAGTATTTAAACTTCCTTGTTGGCCACCCCTCAAATGTTGCCTTGACCAATCAGATACGGTCTTGGGTCTGGGGTATCATAAATCATTTGTTTATCTTACCAAGCATGTGGTTCTTGCCTCACAGGGTCTAATTTTGGACATGATTCCTATAACATGATTATGATATATTTTACAAATAAATGATTGTCAGGACAACATCAAGCAAGAAAATTCGATTATATCAATACTAGACATTACTATGTATCCTATAGTTATAAAAAGACATACACAATAAGTGATTATACATGATAGTCAAATGTGTGGGTTACACATAAATGAATATGGAGTTAAGCAATGGAACGATTCATTTAGAAGTCTTTTTGAGTTCATTCTGGTCCATATATAATGTACAAAAAGCAGTTTCTTTGCCATTCTCTGGCAAAGGGACTTTTCTGTGAAGACAAAGGTTTAAAGCCCTTCCCCCTTAGGAATTTCAGTCTGGTTCTGCTGGGTGGGGGAAGGCAATGCAAGTATTTAACTTGATCTCCTGGGTTTACATGTGATGTCCAGCGTTGCATTTCAATCACGAACAATAAATTTGACAATCTCTTCTTCAAATTAAAATTGTCAATAATTGTTCTATTGGTGTTAATGTTGAAAGCTGTTGTGTGAACAAGTTGGTTGGTTGGTTATCTTGCTTGGTTCTTGTGGCACTAGAACTGATTTATGACTTCCTGAGGAGTTCTGCTCTCGTTTCAATGCACACAGCTCTGATAGACTCTTTGATTTGTCTGGTTCGACTCATTTCTGCTACAGTGATAAACCTGCATATTTTATTATGGCCAGCCTAAAGATTACCTGTGCAATAATCATGCCGTCTAATCAGCTTCTTGATATGCCACACCTGTGAGGTGGATGGATTATCTCAGCAAAGGAGAAGTGCTCACTAACATAGATTTAGACAGATTTTTTTTTACAATATTTGAGAGAAATAGGCCTTTTGTGGATATAGAAAAAGTCTTAGATCTTTAAGTTCATCTCTTGAAAATGGGGGCAAAAACAAAAGTATTTCGCGTTTACATGATTTACTTACATTATCCCAAATGTTTTGAAGAAGGTTTAAAACAAGAGAAATAAGCAATTTTAACCAGTGACACAGACCGTGTTCATAGTGTCATTGTGTTGTCTGCCATTGATGTCATAACCCCTCAATTTACAATTTTGTTTTGTAGAAAACATGGAAACATCAAAGTAGCTTTAATATGTTGTGCAATTTAATAGACCATTGGCAACACACAGAGTAGCATTATAACAGGACTTTCAAATGTATCTAGTATGAAAAACATACTTTTTTTTTCTTTTTGTGTAAGAAAAAGTACAAATTTAACTTTTCTTCAATTTGCTACTTAATCACACATAATCATTGAAGTTGATCAGTTCTGTATGCTAGAAGAATAATGTTGCATTTAATAAGAGAGGAATATATACATTCTCTGTATATAAACAGTAGATTTTGCCGCTGTTACTGTTGTTAATAAAAGTTGATTTTGTATGCATCTTAACTCAAGCTTAGTGCTTTACTGTCAAATCTGTATAAAAATAAACAAAAGAAAAATAAACAAGAAATGAACATGAAATTTTATTAGTGACTGCACTTATTAATGCAAAACAATACTATTTTTTGTTTTTATTAAATTATCTTTATTTTTAATACACACCAAACCAACCCCAATGCTACCATATCTGCTCCTGGCATCCCCATCTGTAGAACTTATTGGCACTGGTGCCACAGCTGTTAAATTTTAGTCTGGAGCCCTGTGGTAGCGTTGGCTCGTTGGCTGGGCGAGACAGTAAAGCAGGAAGATGCAGTACTGTCTGTTCTGACAGCTGGAGAAACTGGAACAGATAAGAATAAAACAACAGTGAGAGATTAAACAACAGTCACTGACTGTTGAAATGAAGCCAGCAGTGTGTCATCAAATCAATGAAGCGTGCTTAAACCTCCTGTGACCTTTCTTCTATCCTTCTATCCAACTATCCATCTGAACCTGAAGATTGCTAACAACTGAGAGCATGTTCTCCTAAACACACAAAGGTTAACAGCCGATGTCATGATCAACTTTTTATCTTGAATCTGCTTGTTTATCACTTCAAGCGTCTTCCTGTCATGCTCAGACTTCTTACTTTCTGCTTTGAACTGAGGGGACACATGCATAATATCTTCATGTTTCTTTGGAGGAACAGAAAGCTGTGCACACTTAGCGAGAAACATACAAAAACATATTGTGAAAGGACCCAAAATCAGTGAAACTTAAAAGATGTTTGGCAGAATGTTCCTCTGTTCTTTAAGGAAACTGAGATGCTTCTGCAATTCTTCTTTTTCTTTCCTTTTCAATTCCAGAGCAGATATGAGTCAAAAGCATAAAAAAAAAATCACAATCAGACTGTAATGATGTAGCAATCTGCCCACATATAGAATTATTACACAATATATTACTCACAGAACAGACAAACCGAGAATGTCCTCCAGAGCCAGTATACGGAAGAAGTGGTCAGCAGCTTCCAATTCCCCTTTTTCTTACTCTCTCCAGCGATCACTGAGGTTTTAACAAAGCCAGAGGATAAAAATAAAAAAATGTCAGTAAAACAACATATCAATATAATCAGGCAAAATATAGAATTTGAAATAAATATTTCAGCTAAAAATGCCAATTCTGTCATGACTTGATGATAATTCCTTACATTTAAATAGCACTTTTCTAGGCACCCAAAGCACTTTACATAGACATTACTCATCCACCTCCAGTGTGCGACAGCAGCCATATTGCGCCAGAACACCCACCAAACACCAGCTTACTGGTGAAGTCAATCAGCAGTTATGGGGATTGTTAGGAGGCCATCATGGTTCGAGGCCAATGGGCGAATTTAGCCAGGATACCGAGGTAACACCTCTACTCTTTTCGAAAGACATCCTGGGATTTTTAATGACCACAGAGAGGCGGTTTAACATCTCATCCGAAAGACTGTGCTTGTTGACAGTATAGTGTCCCCATTACTACACTGGGGGGCTAGGACCCACACAGACCACAGGGTGAGCACCCCCTGTTGGTCTCACTAACACCTATTCTAGCAGCAACAGTTTTCCCAGGAGGTCTCTCATCCAGGTACTGACCAGGCTCAGCCCTGCTTAGCTTCAGTGGACAACCGGTCTTGGGTTTTCCAGGGTGATATACATATAATTGTAGTTTCCTCCAAGCATTAGGAACCTAGGTGTGCTATTTGATCGCAATCTTTCCTTAGAAAGACACGTTTCTAGCATTTGTAAAACTGCATTTTGCCATCTCAAAAATATATCTAAATTACAGCCTATGCTCTCAATGTCAAGTACAGAAATGTTAATCCATGCATTTATGACTTCAAGGCTAGATTATTGTAATGTTTTATTGGGTGGTTGTACTGCACGCTTAGTAAACAAACTACAGCTAGTCCAAAATGCAGCAGCAAGAGTTCTTACTAGAACCAGGAAGTATCTGGAATAACCTACCTGTCGCTCCTCATCCTTCCATCTCCTGTCATTTTGCATTATTGAAACACTGTTTTCCTAATGAATGTTGTTCAGTTGCTTTGACTCAATGTATTTTGTTTAAAGCGCTATATAAAGAAAGATGACTTGACTTGACGTGACTTGACATTATTATTCAATTCTATATAAAAAATAAAGCTGGATTTTCTTTCCCTTAAGAAACTGTATTGAAAATTTCCAATATTACTTTTGACACTGGACTTTAAACTTTAATTATAACACATTTACTGTGTGAACGGTACAACAGATAAGTTTTATTTTTTATTTTTTTCTAAATTTGTGTATCCCATTTGATGTGGTTTTTAATTACGTCAATATAAATACTCATGAATTAGATTTTTGCAAGATATTCAGGGATTAACCATCAAAATTTCACAAGTATGGGCTATGTTTAAAATACATTCTGGGATGTTTTTAAAGCCTGAATGTCATGATAAAGAGTATTATAAACATTCTGCTTCTTCTTTTGAGGTTTACTGAAGACAGACGTCTAACGACAGGCGTGTTAGAAAATGTTGACAGAATTTCAATTTTGGGGGTAAAGAGGAAGCAAATGCTTTTCAAAAGCCCACTGATTATTTTGGCAAACTTTCAGAAACAAGAAACTCTTGATAAATGCATTTCTGAATAACCTCATCTTACGCAACAAGTCTTCTAAAGCATTCAAGTACAGACATTTCCCATCATTTCTCAACTTACCACTGTTTTTCTTAAGTGGCTTCGGATGTGGGTCTTTAGGACTGGGTTTGAACATCTGAAAGAAAGTGTTGAGCAATTTTGTATTGTAGATTAAATTTTTATTTGTATTATTATATTTGCTGAATTAAATCTTAAACAATTTTTTAAAGTTCTGTTTTGTCTGTTGTGCTCAAGCACATCACACTCTCATAAAATATCATGTATTTTGTAGCATTTCTGTTTTTGACAAACATCCTTGCACTGAAGAAGTCTTGTTTTATCCCTTATCAGCAGAAAAACATCACAAACACATTATTCCTGTCTTCATCTGAGCAACAGATTATCCGTTCAATTTCAACATTGTTTTTAAGACCAAGTAAGAAAATTTTAAGAAAAATTTGAATGAAACAATACAACAATATAGTCTCTAAATCAAACATCTGGCAATGGGCTCAGAAAAATCCTAACTCAAAGGGAAAATACGTTTTAATTCCCCACTGACAGTTCTTATTTTAAGCAGAAACTCACTTAATTTTCCTGATTTTCTTCACATCTCCAGTAAATATATGTTGATTTAAGGAGATTTGTACAGGAAAATAAGACAAAAATATGAGGATATTCATTGTTTGCAGTGCATGAAACCTTTAATCCCACGACTTTAAGAATTTCTTCTCCGATTTTAAATCCTTAATGTCAAAGTAAGAATTAAGACTTCTTAAGACCTGCAGAAAACATGTACAGGTGCATCTCAATAAATTAGAATGTAGTGAAAAAGGTTTTATTTTTTTCAGTAATTCAACTCAAATTGTGAAACTTGTGTATTAAATCAATTCAATGCACACAGACTGTAGGGGTGTAAATCGGATGCTTCGTCACAATACGATATCGTTGCTCATACCCCGCGATACGATATTTTTCGATGCCTCAAAAAAATTTTACGATTCGATACGATTCAGATATATCGACATATCGATATTTTGATATTATATATCTACTTTAAACAACCATCTTCATTTTTATTAACTTAGAAATGCAACCAAAATATATAACAAGAACATTTATCTGAAATTTTTACATTCTGTACCTACACAGGCCTACACATTTTTTTCTTTTAAATAATTAAGAAAATAAACAATTGAAAAAATAATTCTGGCTACTACTATGGGCTCAGTGCTAAAAATATTTTCTACAGATAACCACATTACATGCAAAAGCAGAAAATAAAATACAACAAATACATAAATACAATACAACAAAGGTAAAATATAAAGTTCAGTAAACAGTGCTTTTCAGTTTTTTTAGCTTAGTCTAAAATACATTTCCAGGTATGCTACAGAAATGTAAGGCTTATTACATGTACAATAACTGCACAGTCTTCACTGTATAAATTAAATATAGTTTAATCATGTTTTATGCCTATACTTTATATTTATTCTACAGATATCGATATTTTACATGTTGCATTGATGCATTCTATCGTCAGACATCGTATCGATGTATCGATCCATATCGACGAATCGTTACTCCCCTAACAGACTGAAGTAATTTAAGTCTTTGGTTCATTTAATTGGGATGATTTTGGCTCACATTTAACAAAACCAACCAATTCACTTTCTCAACAAATTGGTGACATGCCAATCAGCTAATCAACTCAAAACACCTGCAATGGTTTCCTGATCCTTCTTAATGATCTCTCGGTTTGGTTCACTAGGCTACACAATCATGGAGAAGACTGCTGATCTGACAGTTGTACAGAACACAATCATTGACATCCTTCACAAGGAGGGTAAGCCACAAACATTCATTACCAAAAAAGATGGTTGTGCACAGAGTGCTGTATCCAAGCATGTTAACAGAAAGTTAAGTGGAAGAAAAAGATGCACAACCAACCGAGAGAACCACAATCTTATGAGGATTATCAAGCAAAATCGATTCAAGAATTTGAGTGAACTTCACAAGGTATGGATTGAGGCTGGGATCAAGGCATCAAGAGCCACTACATACAGAAGTGTCAAGGAATTTGGCTACAGTTGTCATATTCCTCTTTTAAAGCCACTACAAACTTATAAGAAGAATGAGGAAAAGATGTAACGATCCGATAAATATGGTGAGCTTAAAACAAACAAAATTTGCTAATTAATCATCAATGTATGACACATCATAAGCAACAGCATCTTCAAGACTCACCTGAATAGATTCGTGCCACACGAATCAAAATGGCTGCGGGAACTGAAGTGGACCCCTGGATATTGCTCTGATGCTTTTTTGCCTTAATTTTAGATTTGCAGAAAATATTGGTAATTTTTTTTCTGTTCTTTGTTAACTTTCTTTTCAATAAATGTAGTCGTTTGCATTCGTTTGCACATCTATATTACGTTTTAAATTAAAAATTATTTTATATGAAATAAAAATACAGCGTTTTATAGAAGCTTATTTCTGCCATGGAATAAAACATAATAGAGGTCACAGCGAATCTTAGTTCACTTTTGTTTTTCTTTTTTTTACTTCACAATTTATATCTGACGGTTTGTAATTTCAAGGTATAAATGCTATTCTGAGTAGAAAAGTCTGAATTATGAGATTAAATTAAATTAAATTAAAAAGTTTCACAATAATGTTTTTTTTTTTCATTTTATTTTTGAATCCTTGGTGGGGAAAACAAACAAAAAAAGATAGAAAGTAAACAGAATACTGAGGAAAAGGTAAAATTGTTAAATAAAAAGTTGCAATTACTTTTTTCCATTGAGGAAACAAAAAATATGTAGTTGTGTCCCAAATCGCATGCAATATTCTATAACTTTTTGTAGTATAAATAGTGTGAGGCATGCGTTCACATGCTGAGACATGCTCAAAATTAAGTGTGGAAGGTATGGTGGGGGGGGGGGGGGGGGTACTCAGAACCCCCCATCAAAAAATAAATAAATAAATAAAATTTGCTAAATATAAATTTGTGAGGAAATTCATGAGGATATAAATTCCTTGAATTTGAATGAATTTGTGAGGGGAAAAAACTTGCAACTACTTGATTATAATTTGCTATTTTGATGCAAAGACAATTCTTAGAAAATTGTTAATTTGAAAATATAATTTAAAAAATTGAAATTACCTTTTTTTAATGGCGGAAACACAGTGTGCTTCATGTACAAAAATTTATAAACTAAAGAAATATAGTGTATTTTTATTACATATTGTCACCAATATGTCTTTAACATTTATACATAACATTTACTCACATATGCTGCTCCTTTGATAAAAGAATGAATCAAGTAAACAGGAGCTCTCTTTATGTTAACGTAACCTTTCCAGAATGACAAACTTTTATAAAAGCTGCAAAGGGTTACAGAAGATGCCTGAAAAGTGAAAGGCCACTCAAAGCAGCAGATATCGCATTCAGATATCTTAATAATAGCAGACCACTTCCTGCCCTTGAAGAGAGGGTCTGTCATCATCTGTGCTAACATGACCTTTCTGTCAGTATGTTCAATCACATCACTGATCATATACTTACCACTTCTACAAATTAAAACCTGTTTCTTAGAAATACATCCACATTTAAAACCCTCTGGTAATCTTAACTTTGAATTCACACTGCAAAGTTATTTTCTTCATTAGTATTTTTGTCTTTTTTTCCAGTACAAATATCAAAATATTCTAAAGTCAAGGTACATTTACTTAAGATGCAAAATGACTTAGGATAATAAATTATAAATTATATATATATATATATATATATATATATATATATATGTTAATATTTACCGGAAAAAAAACATCCTTCTGTGTTCATAGGGGAATAAATTATAGTTTGTAATGTCCATTGGACTGGCCGGCAATGAGTACACTACTAACATCTTTGTCTATATTTTGTTATACCATTTCATATGACGACACTGAAGAAGTGACTCTTAGCTACATTGTAAAGTATTGAGTATACAGTTTGTATATCAGTGTAAATTTATTAACCATCCCTCTTGTCCACCGATGCTTTAAGAACCAGACAACTTGTTATATAAAAACAATTCCTATTAGGACACCACACATTCATGTAGCCAACGATATCCCCCCCGCCCCCCAAAAAAGTCCAGTGAACCGTTTGTACGATGGATGCATTATTATCTGTTATATTTTTTCTTTTAGTTGTATTTTCTATTTGATGTATTAGAAGAAAGTGCAAAAATAAACACCTGAAAAAGCGACATGAAGTTATTTTTTAAACTAATTTAATGCCTTGTTCTCTTTTCCTTTAATTATCCAAAGGACTTGGTGGCCAATAAAATGAATTAGCATAATTTTTTTTTTTTTACAATTAACAAACATTTTAAAAATGAATCCAGCCATAATATAATTTTCAAGTTTTACTGACAAAACAAATAAATAAAGGAGGAGCCGTTTCTGCACATGGACGTTTTTCTGCCATCTTTGGCCAATGCTGAAAAAGGAGGAGTGTTGAAAATCCAATTAATATTGATGATCTCTTTACCATAGCTATTCTTACATGTAAAAATGGCATTTCTACATATCTGTAAAAGTATTTTTACTAGTTAAAATGTTATTTAGATATCAGTAATTCTATTTTCACTAGTTGCAAGGACAATTTCAGATATCAACTGCCTTTGTTGATATCAATAATTAATTTGTTATGAATGTTAATTTAATTATGTTATGCGAATGAATAAAAGTTAATTCGGCTTGCCATACTGACAGTGCAATCTCTTTGGGTTATGCAATTTAATTTTTTATAAATAAATAAATAAAAACACGTCTGTATTAAAGAACTAAATATTGATAAACACGTCTTTGGTATGTAATTAAATGACTTTCTTGTTTATTTTTATTTATTTTCATATAAAAGCAACAGAACTTGAATTACATCCAGCTTATTAGGCAACCCTGCTGACCCTGTGCACGAGTGTGAATCCCGCGATAGCCATCTTTGATCTCACAGGTGTCAGATCCACCACGAGAAGAGATGTGTCCGGCTTGCTTGCGTGCGCTTTATTCACTCCTCCTCTCACTGAAGCCGCCTACTCTTGCATACATTTCAGGCGAGGCAAGGCGCATCTCAAACAAGCCTAATCACTAAACATCTGAAGCCACACCCCCATGTCAATCAGAAACACCTGTCACATGATCACTGATAGCACATGTCTCAGCAGTCAGTCGAACAACAAAAGGATTAACTTTAGCAAATCCTCAGACTACAGTGTTAGTAGGTGATCTTCTTTATAGCATCCATTGTGTTGATAAATTTATGAAAAATGCTTTGTTCAGAATTTGGCTATTAATGCATATTTTCAAACAAGATTGGATTAATTAGGATTTTTAATGCCTTGAGAGAAATATCTTCTGCTCACCAAGGCTGCATTTATTTGATTAAAAAAGACAGCAAAAACATCGAGATATTATTACAATTTAAAATCTGTTTGCTATGTGAATATATTGTAAAATGTAATTTATTCCAGTGATCAAAGCTGAAGAAACGTGTTGCTCAAGAAACATTTCAGATTTTTGTCTGCAATTTGAATCATACTTTTGTGGAAACTGTGATGTACTACCATTCAAAAGTTTAGGGTAAGATAATAATCATAAATGTTTCCTGAGCAGCAAATTAGCATATTAGACTGATTTCTGAAGGATCATGTGACACTGAAGACTGGAGTAATGATGCTGAAAATTCTGTTTTCATCACAGGAATAAATTACATTTGACTATACATTACATATACAACTATTTTAAATGTTATTAATATTTCACAATATTCCTGTTTTTAATGTATTTTTGATTAAATAAATGCATCCTTGGTGAGCAAATCCTGATTCCAGAATTTTACAGTTTTTTTTTTTTCAGGTCCCACACGATGTTGGAGTGCTCCGACACGAGCCGTAATCCAATACATTTGGATTTTCCATACTCCTTTTCAGAGAACGGTCACCTGCGGCACAAAGTGACCGGTGAACCCTACAAGTTCACCTTCAGACTTGATGACGTCCGTGGAACCGAACGGGAACATCACAACCTCTGTCACTACATCACTCAGCACGTGTATGATCTCTTAGAGAGGAACTTTCACCTTATAAGGGTGCATCTCGAGGAGGACGGTTTTGTATTCATGAGTCCTGGGGCGCTGTATCATCCTGGGAGTCTTCTGGTTCTGATTCAGGACTGGGGAACAGTGCGGAGCGGCGTGTGGAGCTGGAAGCTTTCAGCTCACGAGGGACTGGAGCGAGGCAGTCAGATCCCGTATCTTCGCTGGGCTGCGCTGGAGTCATGTGCCGTTATCATCATGAACCCTAACGAGGGTGGGAAAACTCTAGAGCATCACGTCCATCTGGTCTGGGAACGCTTAGTTTCCCGGAGCTCCGCTGAGCACATATTTGTGGTCGCTCATGGCTATGGAGGCTTGGCTTTTGTGGATCTGCTTTGCTGTCAGCTTGAAGAGGTTCAGCGTCGTGTGACGGCTGTGGCTTTCTTGGATTCGTCTCACAACCTGTGGCATCAGCCGCTGGGAAAGGCTGGACGCGACTGGCTAAAATCCCACTCCAGAACTTGGATTCTCAGCACCAAACCCCTGAATCGCTCCGTCGGGTCTCTGAAGGCCGGCTGCCCGCAGATTTCTGCAGGTACTCAGTGTCACGACTCTGCGCCCATCATCTGCATGGAGTCTGTTTTTCGCTTCTTCAGTAAGACCATCCAACCTAAAGCCACACCAACTCCATTTGAAATCATCACCAGGAGCAAGAGCCGTGCAAAGGACCAAAACAACAACTCAATATGATCACGCAAATGGACTGACCTGAAGGATCTCTGAAATAAATAAAAGACTATGCATTAAAGTTCGCATTTCTGTCTGGTTATTGTAAAAAAAAAAAAAAAAAAAAAAAACTTAAGTAACACTACTGTGTAATGTAAAAATGAATGTTTGCTGAAAATGAGCTCACTCTCAGGCCATCCAAAATGTAGAGTTTGTTTCTTCATCATATCTGGAGAAATGTAGCATTTCATCATTTGCTCACCAATAGATCTTCTGCAGTGAATGGGTGCCGTCAGAATAAGAGTTCAAACAGCTGATAAAAACATCACAATAATCCACAAGAAATCCAAATGACTCCAGTGCATTTATTACCGTCTTGTGAAGCCAAAAGCTGCGTGTTTGTATGAAACTAGTCCATCAATAAGACATTTTTAACTAAAATAATAGTATAATCCATAATAACACTTCCTCCAGTGAAAGTCATCTGGTCTGAATCAGAAGATAAATTTGCAGCGATCAAGCACCGTTTACCAGACAAAACAGTTTTAAACAAAAAGGGTGGTGGTTTTTGATATGAGAGGACAATTGGGGATATACTTTCTTACTGAAGGGAGCAGAATTATGGAATATAGCATTTTAGCCAGAAGAAACGTCTTGATGGATTAGTTTTTTTCCCAAACATGCAGCTTTTGATTTAAATATATGAATTGAGAGACTGGAGTGGTGTGGTTTATTTGTCGATTACTGTGATGTTTTTATCAGCTGTTTGGACTCTGATTATGACGGCACCCATTCACTGCAGAGGAACCACTGGTTAGCAAGTGATGCAATGCTACGTTTCTCAAAATCTGATGATGAAAAAGTAGTAAAATAGAAGTGAAAAAACAGTTTGAAATAGTTTAAAATAACCATCAGTGTCATTAAACTAGAAGTGTACAACCAATATGCTTTACTCTGAAAACATCATACAAAAACTTCACAAAGGCAGAATAAATACATCATATTGTCATTTCCACAGGAAACTCTACATCCTGACAAAGCTCACTTTAACTAGTCACTCTGTCAGATTCTTGTGATTCTTGACTCTAATTTTGTTGGGTAAAACTCAGTGTTAGATGTCATGGTACAGTAGATCATATTTGGGAATGTTTCTTGGGTCAATCGGGCTTTGGACGATCAGTTTTCCTCTCATGGCGCCTCGATAGATCACTTCAATCAGATCCATGAAGTCCTGTTTGGTTTTGAAACTTCCCACAAACTTGGTATGATCTGGAGATCTGAATGGAAATGAACCAAAATCTGAGTGGAGTGATATGAACAACTTCAGGAAACAGCTAAAGAGGAAATTCTGACTGCTAGAATGTATGTGACAGAATATGAAATACCATGATTAATGTGAAATGTTATAAAATAAATAATCAGTCTTATGAATTAAATGTTTTATGAATTAATGAATTAAATTAAATCTTTCTTGTTTTAAAACACTTTGGAAACATCCGTTTCAGTAGAAGTTTTTTTTTAACTTCACACATAACCACATATCCTGTGTTTGTACCTTTTTGCACAAACATATCCTGTTTACTTTTGACTCTGACAAATCAAATTATTAATAGTAAAATCAAATGCAAACCTGAAAAAAACTGGCTCTTGTAAACACAAATAAACACAGACAGTTATGTCATATCTAATATAAATGGATAACATTTGGAAGAAAAAATAGAGCCCATATAAATCAACACTCACCCGTAGTCAACCTTCATGTGCTGTCCGTTGAAGAAGAACACCGTTGAGGGAATGAAGCTGATGTCAAAGTATCTGGTGTAAACCGGCACCGTGTCCACATCCACCAGATAAATGCTGGCCATGTTACTCAGATCATGAGCCGTCTTTGACAGCTGTCAATGACAAAAATACAACCACATTTCACCATATTCAGCATATGTCAATGAAAGCTTAGACTTTTGTTTATGTTTTGAATGAAAGATCAAAAGAATAAACAATGCAGATTTATTTTCTTTGCTTATATTTACCAAGGGGTCAATATATATTTTATATATACATACATAAATATTCATATGCACATTCAAATTGTGACTTAAAGTATAATAACATTTATTAAATATCTATTAAACAGCCACATATACAAAAATATACTCACAAAAAAATATACTCACTATATAGGTGCATCTTAATCAATTAGAATGTTGTGGAAAAGTTCATTTATTTCAGTAATTCAACTATAATTGTGAAACTTGTGTATTAAATTCAATGCACACAGACTGAAGTCGTTTAAGTCTTTGATTCTTTTAATTGTAATAATTTTGGCTCACATTAAAAAAAAACCTCAACAAATTATAATACTTCATAAGACCAATAAAAAAAAAAACATTTTAGTGAATTGTTGGCCTTCTGGAAAGTATGTTTATTTACTGTACATGTATTCAATGTACATGTACATGCTCCTTTTACTTTAATTACTGCCTCAATTCGGCGTGGCATGGAGGAGATCAGTTTGTGGCACTGCTGAGGTGGTATGGAAGCCCAGGTTTCTTTGACAGTGGTCTTCTGCATCTTCTGGTCTCCAGTTTCTCATCTTCCTCTTTACAATACCCCATAGATTCTCAATGGGGTTCAGATCTGGTGAGTTTGCTGGCCAGTCAAGCACACCAACACCAAATGCAAATCCTGCTGGAAAAATGAAATCAGCATCCTCAAAAAGCTGGTCAGCAGGAAGCATGAAGTGCTCCAAGTCTTGGTAAACGGGTGCAGTGACTTTGGTTTTCAAAAAACACAATGGACCAACACCAGCAGATGACATTGAAGCCCAAATCATCAAAGACTGTGGAAACTTAACACTGGACTTCAAGAAACTTGGGCTATGAGCTTCTCCACCCTTCCTCCAAACCCTAGGACCTTGGTGTCGAAATGAAATACAAAACTTGCTCTCGTCTGAAAAGAGGACTTTAGACCACTGGGCAACAGTCCAGTTCTTCTTCTCCTTAGCCCAGGTATGACGCCTTTGACGTTGTTCGTGGTTCAGCAAATTTCTTGACACTTCTGTATGTAGTGGCTCTTGATGCCTTGATCCCAGCCTCAGTCCATTCCTTGAGAAGGTCACTAAAATTCTTAAATCGATATTGCTTGACAATCCTCATAAAATTGTGGTTCTCTCGGTTGGTTGTGCATCTTTTTCTTCCACTCAACTTTCTGTTAACATGCTTGGATACAGCACTCTGTGAACAGCCATCTTCTTTGGTAATGAATGTTTGTGGCTTACCCTCCTTGTGAAGGGTGTCAATGATTGTGTTCTGGACAACTGTCAGATCAGCAGTCTTCTCCATGATTGTGTAGCCTATAGTGAATCAAACTGAGAGACCATTAAGAAGGATCAGGAAACCTTTGCAGGTGTTTTGAGTTGATTAACTGATTGGCATGTCACCATGTTCTAATTTGTTGAGATCAATTGTTGAGTTTTTGTTAAATTTGAGCCAAAATCTTCACAATTAAAAGAACTAAAGAATTAAACTACTTCAGTCTGTGTGCACTGAATTTATTTAATACACAAGTTTCACGATTTGAGATGAATTACTGACACAAAATTATAATTTACTGAGATGCACCTGTAGGGTTCAATTCCCAGAGAACACACATAATGATAAAAAAAAAAAAAAAAAAAATGTACAACCTGATGCACTGCAAGTCGCTTTGTATAAAAGCGTCTGATAAATGCACAAATGTAAGTATACATTTAATATATAATAGATATTTAAATATATTATCTTTATCTTTATATAAGTTGAACTGAGTAAATACAGCTGGGGAAAAAAAAAACTAAAACTGTGTAAGTTACTCCATTTCAGGCTGCAAAGCAACAAAATGTGATTATTTCAAAGGGGATGATTCTTTTCTATACCCATTGCATCTATTAAATATGAAAATAGTGTGAGTATTATATACATGAGGACTTTACAAATTAAGATTAACGCTTACACACATATGCAAATATAAAAAATTATACAGTGAGATATATATACACTAAACATATTTGTGTGAGAGAATGCAACTTAACCATATGGCTGCCAAATACGCATATATGAAAATATAAAAAGTGATATTGACCCAACAGAAAACATAAAGCAATTAATAATAATTAATTTGTTAGTAAATCTGAGGATCATCATAACTCACAATCTCGTCCAGCTGTAGACACACAGAATCTTCATCTCTGCCGAATCGCAGAACTAACACCTTCTCAGCGACCGATTTAATGGCGTCATCAATGTCTTTTTTACACGACAGTTTAGGAAGAAATAAACTCATGGTGATTTAAATGAATTCAGCCAGAATTAGACTAAATGAACTCAATATCAAGAGAGCACGCTTGGACTCCACCGGATGTTTACCAGAGTGTGGCGCGCCGCTGTGTGTGAGCTGACTACAAACGCCATCAATAGTTCCCACACTGTGTACACAACTCAGCATAAATATGTTATTCCTGTTAGTGATAGTACGTATTCTAATATTGTAAATTACATTAACAAATATTAGCACATTTTAAAAATATTCAATTAAGTTACAAGACAGCTCTTTAATAAACGACTGCAGCTTTCCTCACGGTCAGCTTTTATTGTTGCACACCGACATCCACATGACAGCAGGCAGCGTGTGTCCTTTTGAGGGTCCAGTGACTTCTGACTGAAGATACAGAAATACATCTGACATGGTATGTTGATGTTACTTGTAATGTGTGTGAATGCGATGACAGATGTAGAGGAGACTGGGGATAGTTATCACAGTTATGTTATCTCTGTGACCACTGGTCCTCTTTTCCAAGCCTGGGGACTTACTGCTTGCACATTTTGCATGTCTCCCTATTCAGTTCAGAGCTATGTGAACTGAACTGATTGTGTCAGATAAGAGAGACATACAAAATGTGCAAGCAGTTAGTACCCCACAACCTCTGTTAGGTATCTGAACATCGTTGCAGACCAAGTGCACTCATTCATGGCAACTGTGTTCCTTGCCAATGATGGCCATTACCAACAGTATAATGTGCCATGCCACACTTCCAGATCATCAAGGAGTGGTTTGAGGAACATGATGGTGAAATTCTGTTAATGACCTGTCCTCCAAATTCACCTGATGCGAACTGGAGGACCTGCTGTTGACATTACAGTACCAGAGGTACTACAGGTTATAAAAGCTGCCGTGCAATGCAGTAACATGCAGTGGAAAATCACTACTAGATATAATAGTTGGTCATAATGTAGTGACTCATCAGTGTGTGTGTGTAGATAGATCATATAAACATTTAGATAAATTTAAAAAATCATTTGAAAGTATAAAACTATAATAAAAAACATATACCACTTGTAAATAGTGAAAAGTTAAGCATACAGCTATTTAAGAAATATAATTTTAAACCCACACTGAGGAATATTAACTGCAGTAGGAGTGTGACTAACTAGTCCAGTATCGCAACTCAATCATGTCCCTGCTGTTTGTTGTTTTGTAGGTGATCCAGACATTATTGTGATGTTGTAGGTGTTGAAGTGCAGTGATGATGTTCCTGCGCTCGTGTTCACTGGCCGTGAGATGCAGCTGCTTCAGAAAGCCACGCATCACAGTCAGGCCCTTCAGCTCCAGCTGGACCGCCAGGAAAGACGCCTCAGAAAACGCTCTTAATTTGGATGTGTGGAAGTCAGTGATGAGATCTCAAGCGCTGCAGGAGGAGAGCAAAAGCCTGAATCCGTCAATGCTGGAAGCCAGCCGTGAGCTGGTGGAGATGTGGCATCAGGCGGGGAAGTTCGTTCCCAAGAACATCACAGACGAGCAGCTGGAAGCTCTCGCTGAACTGACCACAAAGTCTGCCAAGAAGAAGTTCCTGAAGTTTCTTGCGATTAAGGAGTCATACAAGATCTCCAAGAAGGAGAAACAGGAGAGGAAGAAATCTGAGAGTGAAGCCGACGAAGTATTCAGTCGAAAAGAACCCAAGAACAGCTTCCTGCTGAAGTTCTGGAGCAGATCCATGGATTGCCTTCACGGCTGGCGAGTGGCGCAGGGCATGCGCTTCGGCCAGCCGCTGGTGTATGACATGAGCTACGACCAGCACATGAGCCGCAGAGAGATGGAGAACACCGTTGCGCAGCTGATAGAGAGCGAAGGCTGGAACCGCCGCGCCACAGACCCGTTCCACCTGCACTTCTGCGGCCTGCAGCCGGACGGCGCATACCACCGTGAGCTCCTCAAACGCTACGGAGCGCACACATGGGACCAGCTGCTGATCACAGCCACTGAGCACAGACATGTGGAGCGGTTTCCTCAGCAGGACCTGGTGTACCTGACAGCCGATTCTCCCAACGTCCTGCACACGTTTGATCACAGTAAGGTGTACATCATTGGTGCCATGGTGGATCGCTCCATTCACTCGGGCGTTTCTCTGGCCAACGCCAAACGCCTCAAACTGGCCACGGCACGACTCCCGCTGGATGAGTATCTGGACTGGGACTGTGGAGCCAAGAATCTGACCCTGGATCAGATGATCCGCATCCTGAACACGATGAAGGACACGGGAAGCTGGCAGAAGGCGCTGGAGTTTGTGCCCAAGAGGAAACACAGTGGCTTCCACCAGCAGAGCAGAGGAGTCACGAGAACCACAAAGAGTCGCTTCATCCAGAACGATTCATCAGAGATCCCTGCTCGAGTTCAGAGCCACAGGAAGAACAAAACAGACAGACACCAAAAACAAGAAACAACAAAAATTGAAAAAAGATTGTGATTAAGATTGTCTTTTTTTGATACTTACTGTAACTCATTATACTCCTCAATAAAAATGTTTTAGACGACTGAAATGGGATTTTCTTGTAAAACCTACATATTCTCATTCAGGCCTGATTTATGACCATTAGGATTTATACATCATTTTGACAGTTAAACATATTTTTTATCACATTTGCAGAAAACAGCATTTAATTCTAGTAATACAGTGATTATAATACAGCATATATACCATGATTTAGAAATAGTTCTCAAGAGAGTGTGTCTTGAAAATATTGCCACAGTGGAAGAAAAAAAAAAACAGGATTTATTTTCTTTAAGTAACTTACTTCCATTTTCTTTCATTTTGGGCCACAGATAGAACTGGAAATGTTCTGGTTAGGGTTTCATGAAATTAATGATATTTTATGATGTTTCAGCTCTGGCTATGAAGTTTTACGATTTCAAACTGGTAAGGAAAGTGAAAATAATCTTTCTTCTGGTTTCATTTAAAAATCAGTGCATTCAAAATAAATGTTTTACTAGTACGATGGAGGAAAACAAGAAAAGAAAGGTTTCACTCCAAACTGTTTATTTTTTGTAATTTAAGAAAGAGATAATATTCTCGAAATGGTTTAAAAACAGTCCAGGAAAACACTTAAATGTCTGCTTGGAGAATATTGATGAAAATACAGTGTAAATACAGACACCATTCAGCAGCAGCATCTTTCACTGCATCATATAAATAAAGCTCATAGCTCTCACTGTCATACACATCTACATCAGCAGTTCATCGTTTACTCATCCTCATGCTGTTTCACACACGTGCTTCATTTCAGATGTGGAATACATGTGATACTTTCAAGCTGCTTTTTGACATTTTGGACCTTTTTGGACATTTGGATTTACCGTTACTGAATCTTAAAACATTTCTAATTGTTCATATCTTATATTCCAATTTCTTCTAAACTGGATTATTATTTTCTTATGAATTCATTTCAAATGTATTTATTTCTCATTATTAATCTAATAATGAATTTCCTATGAATGAATTACCAGTGATTAATTTCTTATTCTAATCTCTCATTAATTTAATTATCATTTAAATCATTTCTAATTGTTTTAATCAATTAATCAATCTAATTTCATGCAGGTGTGAAACAGGAGGAGGGTGAATAACCGATGATAGATATCCTCCATTAAATCAATCTGTCCAATCTAAGAAACCTCAAACACGTGTGCGGCACCATCCTCCACATCGGAGCCGTACATTTAAACAAAGGAATCACATCCGGAGATCATCTGTGAGGATCAAAGCTTCAGCACTGCGTCTGCTGCGGAGTCTGTGGGATTTGTCTTTGGTTTTTTCATGAGAACAGGCGTGAAGGAAAGCGTCATAATACTGCCTGAAGGTTGAGGTGATGTTCTAGAGCACGATCAGCTCTCCGTTACAGCGCTCGCAGCAGTTGAAGGTGATGTTCTCGTAGCGTGTGTATGGGTGGAAGCGGCCGATGCTCTTCTTACTGGGCAGGAACGGGGAATGAACAGATTCAGACGTGGACGGGTCGGGCTCCGTCTCAGTGCAGGATATGGGGTCTAAACTCCGCAGCACCTGAAGATGAACCAAAAAAGGCTTTCAATGGCCAAAACAAGCTTCTGTAATCATTAAAATCATTTATCTAATACTTTAATACCTAATTATTCATTTCTTATTACTGTATTTTCTTAAACTAATTACATGTCTTATTATTATTATTAATCTAATCATTTATTTAATTTCTAATTATACAATTATTATGACTGTTTTAGTACAATAATCTAATTTCTTAATTTCTCAATCAAATTAGTGATTTCTAATTATTATTCTAATTTCTAATTATTAATTTAATATTAAATCAGTTTCTTATTAATCAATTTCTAATGATTAATTTCTTTTTTTTCAATCTAATTAATTTCTTGTTTTTAATTTATTAATTTCTAATGAATTCATCATCTTAGGAAAAATCTGAGAGAAATGCACCTTCTCAGCCATCTTCTCGGCCGGTGTGTTGCAGAGCTCTGATCTCAGGTTGTTATTCTTCACGGCGCCGCTGTTGCTGCTGCTGCTGCCGCCCATGTTTCCCAGCAGGTGAGAGTTGATGGCATCTGCCAGCTTGTGATTGGCTGCGGCCAGTTCTCCTGTGCTGAGTGGCTGAGCGCTGGGATAATACGTCTGCTGCCGACCCCACTGCAGAGACACCAGCAGCTGCTCCAGAGACCTGCACATCACATGCACAACATTACAACTCCAGCCACACAAATCTTAGGGGAATGAACATGTGAAGTTGCATTTGCATTACTTTGTCAGCTGAAAGAAACCCTCAGATTCATCATTAGCAAGATTGTTACATTGATTTAAACAAAGTATTTATTTAAGTATGATCAAGGCAAGACACTACAGACAAAACCAGTGTTTTTTATGCACTGCTGTTTTTTGGTCTATTTTGCACCTGTAATTTCAATTCCAATCCATATCTTTAAAGAGTTTTTCTTCTTACATACACCAAACTTTTCAGTTTTATTACTCTCTATATTCTGAAGGCTTTTACTGAGGGGTTTGTTCATATATCATTTACACTGATTTATACAACCCTTTATACTTAAAATCATGGTGAAAATGTATTTGTTTTCTACCTGTTGACAGTATTTTCTGTGATAAAAATACAATCCAAAATTCCCTCTGGAAGAACCTTTAACCCTAATATGTCGACAGATTAAACCAGAATTATGAACCTGGCTTCATCCAGGTTTCAGAATTATGTGTGGGAAATGCATGCTTATTACTGCATATTTAATTAAATAATGCCTCATTTGCATATTTAAACAACATTTCAGGAAATGTTTAATACAAAAAAAGCTTGCAGTCGTGTTGAAGTTACCCTATTCACCTGTGGTGTCTTACTTTAGTAAACTCTTAGAATTTTTTATATATATATATATATATATATTTTTTTTTATTATTCTTGGTAGTTTTTTTATGTCTATAATGTTTTTATTACTTTATTCAGTTTTACTTAGTACTTTGTTAGAAATACTGCCTGGCAAATAACTAAAGTAACAACATTTTCATACTTGATTTGAGTAAGGAGATGTTTTGAATGGTTTTTGGAGGTGGGCTGAGGGAAATGCGGTCACCTGTGTGTGTGCATCATGTCCCGGGAGAACTCGTCTCGTTCTCGCAGCAGATCCTGAATGGCACACTGAGCGTCTCTGGTCTGCCGCTGCAGAGCTGCTCTGGCATTGGTCAGTTCGTCTGCCATCACACTACAGGAACAAACATGCATGCATCACCCTCCTCACATGAAATACTAACTCGAGTATATTTTCTTCCCGTATGTGTTCTTCATAATTCTTTAGCTGGGAGCTAATTATGTATGCATATAAAAACAGGAAAATATGATAAAAACAGTCATGTTAAAAACAACACTGTACAAGTAATTATTATCAAATTTAAAGCTGCAGTAGGTAACTTTTGTAAAAATATATTTTTAAATATTTGTTAAACCTGTCATTATGTCCTGACAGTATAATATGAGACAGATAATCTGTGAAAAAAAATCAAGCTCCTCTGGCTCCTCCCAGTGCTCCTATTGCCATTTGCAGAAACTCTATCGCTCCCGTTAAGAAACAACCAATCAGAGCTGCGGTCCGTAACTTTGTTTGTGTTCAAAATGTAGAAAAATGTATATAATAAGAGAGTACACCATGAATCCATTTTCCAAACCGTGTTTTTGGTTTGTCCTGAAACACTAGGGTGCACCTATAATAAGTGTCTATATTCAGACTATTTTAGATTGCTTCGGGGATACTGCGGCGGAGTAACCCAGTACCTTTGTGATTCTTCATAGACATAAACAGAGAGAAGTAGCTCCGGCTACGATGTTCTTCTGCAAGATGCAAGCAGTTCTGTTTATTAACCGCTAGAGCGTCAAAAGTTACCTACCGCAGCTTTAAGCAGAATGTTTTGTAACGTATCCCATGTTTCTGATTTAGGTCTCACCGGCTGGCGAGGAACTTGCTCCTCCAGACGTCACACTGAATGCTCCTGCGCTCCAGCTGCTCGGCCGTGTGTGACAGGCTCCGTCCCAAAGCCTCGTTCTCCAGGATCAAGTGGTTGTTCTCTCGTGCGAGACGCTCAAAGTGATACTGCAGATCATCTCCTACAGATGCCACCAGCAGCTTCTTCAGCTCACGGTTCACCTGAGAACACGTCAAACCAGATTAAACCAGACCAGACCAACATATGCTTTTTCATTACAAAATGCACAATGATTAAATAAATCAAAGACATTTATAATATTACAAAAGATTTCCATTTTAAATAAAGTGCTGGTCTTTAGGACTTTCTATTCATCAGAGAGTCCGAAAAAGTCTAATATAGCATGGTTTCCACAAAAATATGAAGCAGCACGACTGATTATAACTGGAATAAATTACATTTAACAATATATTAGAATTTTTTTTTTTTACTGCAATTAGATTTTACAATATTACTGTTTTGACTACATATTTGTTGCAGCCTTCATAAGCAGAAGATCCTTCTTTCAGAAACATTCAAACCAATCCCAACCAACACAAGAAACAGGATCTCGTTCACATGAAATCAAACTAATGCATCCACTGTGTATACACAGGAAGAACTGTATGTGACAAACCTAAAGCCATTCTGTATTGATTATCACACAGTGTAAGCGAGTGTCTGACCTCCGTCTGGACCCTGAGCTGGTTGGACAGCCCCTCTTTGTCCTGCAGCAGACGGCGCTCTGAGTTCTGCAGTTTTTCCAGTGCGCTCCTGTAGTCCAGCGGCTCTGAGGAGGGTGATGGTGGACGCTCATCCCCATGCTGAGGGGATCCTCTGTCCTCAGCCAGAAGCCCCACATGAGCGCTCCGGCTGATAGCGGCCCGGGGAACCACGATCCTCACTGCATCCACCTCGATACACGCGTCTCTGCTCACCTTCCCCAGGTGCAAGACTCCTGGTGACTGCACCGCTGCTGGCACCGCTCTTGGACTGTGCTTCGGTGTACCCATCTTCAGGAGCGGAGGCTCTGCGGACAGTTCGGGGGCCCCTGGAGGCTTGTCCGTCTCCATGCCATCACCAGGGCCACGGACCGCCACCACAGACACATCTGAGACAGAAGTCATCACAGAGATTTACTGTAATCTGATGTGATGTTCAGACTGAAGTCACTGAACTGTATATCAGCAGATGGCAGACGGATGAACTCACCTTTGATGATCACTTCAGCAGACATGACTGCAGTCAGGGGCCCTTATTATCTCCAGTCAAGATCACACAGGTACCGCACACTGTGTCATAGTCACATTTTAATCAACAAATGTTATATTTCATGCAAGTCCTATAATTATTTTTTTTATATATATAAAAATTTTAATGCAACAGAGGAAAATGCTGCAACTGTCTAGATGACTCATGCATAGAAAAATAACATAAAAAAAATATATATATATATATATGTATATGTGTGTGTGTTACATTTTATGCAAATGTATACACCGTTTCAGATTTTTTTTAAATTAAAAGTTTATGATGCAACAGTCTATATAACTCCTGTACAATTTATTTATAGAAATTATATTTTCTATGTTTATGCTAATTGTACACACAATTTATATTTGGATTATATAACAATTATATTACAATTCAATAAGGCAAAATTCTAGATACTCTTGTCCAGAAAAATATTTTTATAAACATTTTATATTTTATGTTAATTGCTATACAAAAATGTATCTTATTAAAATCTTTTGATGCAACAGTCTAGATGACTCCGGAGCATAAATTTTTATTTTAATTATTTTAATAAACATGCTAAAATTGTATACATTTTTAATGAAATTCCAAGATGCAACAGCATTAACATGCTGACTATTTTATTATTATTAGCTTACTAGTGTTAAGACAACTTCTGAGGAGTTTGAATAAAAATGTGACTGTAACAAATCTACAGATTAGTAAAAACAAATACGCTTCGTTTAATCAGCATTATTTAAGTTAAGCTAGTTTTTTGTCCTGCCTGGATCAAACCTGATGAGCTCAAGTGTATTATATAACATGAGCGACGTCGATCTATCAAGGCCATGATGTAAAGTTTTTACGTTAATCAACACGACTAGTTAACTTAAGTTACCCGCGGAATGAAAAGACGTCTATGCACAGAAATATATAGAGACTGTTTCTCAAAACATAAGCACGTGCTGATAAACAGAAGTTCGACCTTTGCGCTGTTTATCTGTCTTTGTTTATCGGTCTTTGTTTATCTGTTTGTGGCTGGTTTGAGTAACAAAGCAAACACTTGCTTCTAGAAAATAAAACCTACGATATCATGTAAAATTCTAAATCTCACAAAATAATGACAATGGTAATGAACTTACTAAAGGATAAATAATACTTTTTTATAATGGATTTTGCCACGTACCTCAGAGCGTCGAGCTCACAGGCTCCATGTTGAAACCGGAAGCAGCTGGTCGCGGCGGACAGTGTTGCCAGATTGCAAGGGCGATTTCCATATTGTCAATGTAAACAGTCAGAATAAGTCGATTTAAATTCAAAATGTTCCTTAGATAAGTGATCGTAATAAGCAACGTAATTCGCAGGTATTTTCACACTCGTTCATGCAAACAATAGGACAGTCAGAACCAGAACTAGAGAAAGTCTAGTGAAGTACATTTTGTAGAATATTACACAGTAACGTTACTTGGCACAGTCTCATATTCAGTTTCGATTCTGATGAAATTATTCAACTGTGCTCTGATTTTAGAGTTACAATGATATTAGAGCCGTCAGGTCACTCTTTCATAGTGCTCTCCTGAATATACAGCTGTACATTCAAATCTGATCCCTTGTTGCGCTAAACCCCTCAGCGCATCAGCCCGAATCTACTATGGCTGTGTGTATTAAATAACGTCATGAATCATGATAACTGGTTGCAGTACAGAGGCTTGGGGTTTGTTTGTCAACCAATTAGCGTTAGCCTAGATGTTTGAAAACCGCTAAACTGACCCCAAATCAGCCCATTTTTTTTCCACCAACCCAAACCAATTTTTTACCCGCATAATCGAATTCAAACCCGCCAATCTGGCAACACTGGCGGCGGACCGGATGAGCGGTGGAACTATTGTGTTCGGTACGTGTTTCCGGGGACTTGCCCGAACGCGAACTGGATGTTATGGTCCTGATTCTGTGAGCAGGTCTGTGGGAAATTTTTTATACAATATTTAAACAACTATTCTTAAGCACATTACCATTAAACAATCTTATTAGAAACACAAATGTGCAGAAAGGATCAGCTGCAATATTGATTCATTTTAATTTAAAATAATAGATGTATTATCACTGCATTGCTCTGTTCGAATCTGTGTCGTATGGAATAACGTTAAAGCTTCAGATCGTAAATCATAAGATCGTGCAGTCGTGCCTAAAGATTAGAGAGTCGGACTTAACCCAACGGTCGGGGGTTAGAGAAATGTAACTTTTTCTTATTAGTTTGTCTTTTTAATCTTATTGTGGCTTTTTCTCATAAAAGTAACCTTTTCTTATAATTTTAGCTTTCTCATAATTCGGACTTTTCTTTGTATTCTCCCTAAATACAGTTTACAGAAGCATAAATTTTTTTCTTAATGTGTTGGAAATAGGCCTTTCTTTTCATGCTTCTTATTTACATTGTATAGAAGTTAAAGATTAGTGAGTTGATCATGTTTTTTTTGCAGGTGTGAGCAGAAGTGATGGGAGTTCATGGACTGTGGAAACTCTTGGAGAGCACAGGAAAACCTGTCAATCCAGAAACACTAGAGGGGAAGATCTTAGCTGTTGGTATCCTTTATTGCAAATTCCCATTATTGTGATGCAATAATAAAAAGCATTCTGTAGTAAACAATAGAGTTTGTATATATTTGGATGTTTGGATCCATGACTGACTCGTCATAGATATCAGCATCTGGCTGAATCAGGCGGTCAAAGGTGTGCGGGATCGCGATGGGAATGCTGTTCAGAACGCCCATCTCCTCACGCTCTTCCATCGGCTCTGTAAGCTGCTGTTCTTCCGCATCAGACCCGTGTTTGTGTACGATGGAGACGCACCGCTGCTCAAGAAACAGACGCTGGTGAGCTTTAGCAGCGTTATATATGCATGTTAAACATGAGCGTGGAACAGGGCATTGATGCTTCAACATCCTGAACACCCTCAGGCCATCAGGAGACAGCGGAGGGAAGAAATGAGCCGTGAGTCCAAACAGACCACTGAGAAGCTCCTCCGGACGTTCCTGAAGAGACAGGCCATTAAAGCAGCTTTAGGGGATCAAAGGTAGGAGTCCTAAATCATGTTCAGTGACATTATTTCACGGAAAAACATGCTCACTGCAGTGTTGGGTAAGTTTCTTTCAAAAAGTAATTCATTACTAATTACATCAATATTTTATGTATAATTACTCTTTCTGAAAAGTAATTTAATTACGCAAATCGTTAATTATGTTTAACAATCCGTAAAAACTTTGATTCATAGACAATAGAAATGAAACTCTTTATTCTTTCAATTTGAGTCCAATATGGAATAGTTTAGCCTTTTAAATTTACAACAACTGTAATATTTAAGTATTTTAATACAAAAATGTAACCTTTGGTTAATAAATAGAATTACTCTATAGATTCAAATAGATTCAAGATTTGTATTCGTCACATACAAAATTATATATAGCATATATAACCAGCAGTGAAATGTGAGTCAGGTCCGCTCCATGGACAGTGCAATTATTAAAGAAAACAACACAGATGAAAATATACATAAATATCGCTATGTAAGAATGAAATAAAAGTAAACAATAAAAATATAAGAATAAAATATAAAAAGATGTATATTGTAGAATTGAATATGGAACGCAAAATAATGTGCATGAATGAAGAATACTTAAGAAGCTTCTGAAAAATGTAATTTTACATGTATCAAGATGTAAGTGTTAATCTTTTCAAAGCTACGAGTACCATATTTCATACACACTGACAACAACATGATTGTGTACTGTCAATTCACGCACAAATGCTTTGTATCACCACACAGCACATAAACAACATTCTGATATTTTCTAAACTAAATTCTTATCGCTTGGCACATTAAAACATTGTCAACTGATAGTAGATCTCAAACATTCCTAGACTGTAACATTCATCATGCTGCAGTGTAAACATTCACATTACTTTATATCTATATTGTATTATATAAATCATATTTTATTATATTATAAAAAAAAATTACATTCTGGTTTCTTACAACATTTAGCTTATATGTATTAAGTTGCGAATATATTAGGGATGCACCAAATGTTCGGCAAGCTAAATAATTCGGCTTAAATTTGCAGCAAAATAAGCAAAAAGACAGAATAAATTGTACAGAACAATGACATGTTGCGAACTAATGCAAAAAACATGATTACAGAATGGAAGCATGTGTATGTGTGTGTGTATATATATATATATATATATATATATATATATATATATATATATATATATATATATATATATATATATATATATATATATATATATATATATATATATATATATATATATGTGTGTGTGTGTATATGTATATGTGTGTATATTAGACCCAGACCTATGTGGATCATCTGCCATTTCACTTAGTCGATTGATGACTAATATGAAGCAGAGCAACAACTGGCTGCGTGATGGAGCCTAAAGAATATCCCTAAAATTCAAGATATGAGGCAAAATGCCCCTGGTTGAAATTCTGTCTAATTCTGTCTAAGGCTAAGTGCAAATGTGATACTCATCTTACAACAGTTCATTAAGAAGTTTATATTTTGTTATTTTAGACACAATGTTGTCTGTTTTGCTAAATTTTGCCAACCAAAATATTAACACAAAGCAGAACTGTTAATCTCCGAGCAACCCACAGCGGCATTTCATTTCTTAATTCATGTTTTGAACAAATTGGGTGAACCATTTGGCACATTGAACCATTGGCCATAGTCGTGTTGGGTTTGAAGTGGCACTGCACAGACCGATCGGTGTATAACATCAAAGTACCACTAGAGCGATTCAAAAGCACAAAGAGGCGTCTGCTCTCTAAGCTCTTGCTCTTCTTTGATGTCACACAAGATCGGTCTGATGATGATGATTAGCTTCAAGTCGAACAAGCCTAATGATTCAACGAACCATTCACAATGAACCATTTACTTCACTTCTGAATGAATCAACCATTTGAACGAATAAAGCGAATGAATAACCCTGAACCCTGAATCAACAAACAGAACTAACAATTATTGCTAAATATGTGACTGAATCATATAATAACTTAATTAATAATATTGATAGTTCATCGTCTAGCTGACTACGTCTTGTATTATTATTATTATTTTTATTTTTTCTAAAATCCTGTCAAATGTGCACAAACTACTAGCTACTACTAAATATTGTAAATACTGTAAAGTTGCTTTGTAACGATTTGTTTTGTAAAAAGCGCTATACAAATAAACTTGAATTGAATTGAATTGAATAAATTATTTGATGACTTAATCATTAAGACATTTACCATCACCTACTGGCAGTTTTAGTTTATTTGGAGTATCATTTCATTAAAGAAATAGTTTCATATTTTCATATAAATAATAAAATTAAGAAAATAAATTATTCAAGTTATAGTTCACCCAACCAAAAATGACAATTCTGTCATCATTTACATCATTTAATGGTCCAAAAGGGTATATGTAATACATTTCAAACAAATTTTTCTTGCTGAGCCTACTTTAATCTCTGTTTGATACTTTGCACAACAGTGACTTGATCAGAAATTATATTTTCAGAGTAATTTCTATAAATTTGATGTGCGATTAATTAGATGAATTAATCACCATAAACATTTTAATCGCTTACCAGCCCTAATATATATATATATATATATATATATATATATATATATATAATATCATATTTCAGCACATTTCAATTAATGTAAGAAAGAATAAATTAAAGAAATGATCTCCTCTGCAAAATAATTTTTTTAATAAAACAAAGTAAATTACACCTTATTCCGCATAGCATGTCTTCTTCCAAAAACAATGAAAATTAGATGAATCTTGTTTGGGTTTTTTTCATATATATATATATATATATATATCTAGGTGATGAGGGCGTTTACGTGCAGGTGGCTGGAGATAATGAGCTCAGAGAAGGAAAAGACTGTTCCCCGCTGTAGTTTCTTACAGATTACACAATCACAGAATATTAGTTTTCAAACTGAATTTGTTCATTTAAAACTACACGCTTAAAGTTTTCTGTAGACATGTTTCTCATGTCTGTGTGTCCAGTACTTGCTGAGTTTTGGTTAATTTTTGTGGCACGTTTCAGAAAGACGTTCACGAAAGAGGCAGGCCGTCTTTTTTTCCTTTATTTTACAAAAGCACATTTTTTTTGTTCATGTCAGTTTACACAAATAAAAGTAGACCCTTTATAGATTTTATTGATTTTAGTCTCATCTGTATCTGAGTATTTTATGTTATTTTTTCCGTTATAAGGAAAAACTGCAAGTGAATGCACCAGCACGCAGAGGGTTAAATACGCAGCAGTCAATTTTACCTTTAGACAATAAATGTAGATTTCAAACTCAGTATTGATTTTAGAACTGTTGGAATTATTTACAGAATGTAATGCAAGTACTTTATAAGTAAATAAATAATAGCTATAATGACTAGTAATCCCTTACTTTGCCTTTTCAATCGATAAGTAATTTAATTAAAGTAACATGTTACTCCAAACACTGATGCTCAGTGTGTTCTTCTTCCACAGTCAAGAGGCGATTCCCAGTCTGTCGTCTGTGAGACGAGATGAGCAAGACGACATGTACATTCTGCCTGCACTTCCTCCTGATGAGGACAGAGACAAGAGCAGGTGAGAACGTGGGAAAACAACAATTATTAGACATGATGTTAATGATGAAACATGTTTTCAATTGTAAAT
This sequence comes from Carassius auratus, assembly GCF_003368295.1. Lineage (NCBI taxonomy): Eukaryota > Metazoa > Chordata > Actinopteri > Cypriniformes > Cyprinidae > Carassius > Carassius auratus. The sequence continues at coordinate 15,881,960 of NC_039243.1, forward strand.
GCTGCTGTAGTTCAGATGACGAAAGAGATGGAGGCGAATCACTGCAGACCTACAGCAGATTCCAGGTGAGATCAATCCCATCCACTTTTTTTTTTTTTTATACAGTGCTTTTCACAATTCACTTTGTTTCAAATCAGCTTTACTGAAAACCATGATTAAACCATAATTTTGACTTTTTACTTGTATAAACAAGTAGCTGAGTGTATCTCAAAATATTTGTCTTGTTCAGGAAGAGGTCTATGACAACCCTAACTCTGTAGACATCAACTCTGAGGAGTTTTCCCTCATGCCACCGGAGATCAAGCACGAAATCTTAAAAGAAATGAAGGAATTCAGCAAGAGGCGACGCACGCTGTTCCACAAACCCCCAGAGGTGCTGTCCTTCATATCATCATCACAGTCAGCGGCACACTATTATAATTGTTAACACTAATACATTTCTCACCTTGTCTTGTTCAACTCTTGATCCTGGTGTCTCAGAGGTCAGGTGAGTTCTCGCAGTATCAGTTGGCGGGTCTCCTGCAGAGGAACAAACTCAACCAGCGTCTGGAAGGAGTGGAGCAGGAGATGAACCAGCGCAGCTCTGGAGGAGTGGAGCAGCCGTACGGCCAGAACAAAGACCATGAGATGGAGATCCGCCGTCTGGTGTCAGAGGACTCGTCACACTACATCCTCATCAAAGGTCACTGGTGTGGAAAAGTTAGAGCGCCATCTGCGCATATCTGTAGCTTTGAGCTCATCTACACTGGCATTCAGTAGTTTAAGGCCAGTTATATTTTTTATGTTGTTGAAAGAAGTCTGCATTTATTTAATGAAAAATGCAATACAAACTGAAATATTATTACAATTTAAAATGTTTGTTTTTTATGTAAGAATATGTTTGTAAAATGTAATTTATTCTTTTGAACAAAACTCTATTTTCAGCATCATTACTCCAGTCTTCAGTGACACGTGATCCTCCAGAAATAATTCTAATATGATGATTTGCTGCTTAAAAACATTTCTGATTATTGTTGAAAACATTTACGCTGCTTCATATTTTTATGTAAATCATGAAGCATTTTATTTTTCAGGATTCTTTGATGAACAAAATTCAAAATAACAGCATTTATTTAAAAAAGAAATCCTTTGTGACATTATGAACTGTCACTTTTGATCAATTTAATGTGGTCTTGATGAATAATAGTACTAATTTCTTAAAAATGGTTCTAGTTAAAGGTGACATGCAGCAAAATTAATCAAATATTTTCCATATTTTTTTCAAAAGGATTATTTTGATTTGTTTTGTTTGAGAATTATTTATTCAAATATACAATTTTTAAAAAAAGAACAACTCTTTTTCGGCATACTTGAAGAACAGAAAGTTCAAAAGAACATCATTTATTTGAAATAGAAATCTTTAGTGTCACTTTTGAACAATTTAATGCATTCTTTATGAATAAGTGTATTAATTTCTTTCAAAAAATGGTGTCTTACTAAAATATGTTCCCATCTTCAGGGTCTCAGAAGAAAGCCATCACTCCAGACAGCCGTCCGGCTCCAGCGCTGTGGTCCAGCTCTCCATGGGAACCTAAAGGGAGGCCTAAAGGGAAGCCTGAGCCCTTGTGGCGGCCTGTGAAAGAGGATGATGAGAACAAGCCTTCCTCCTCCACATCCTGTGCTGAGGAGGAGCTGCTGGCGTCAGATGGAGCACCTCCCTCTCCTCGCTCCCTGCAGGCCATCCAGAGCGCCATGATGGACAGCAGCTCTGAAGAAGAAGCCGTGGCCACGAGAGGACAAAGGACAGCAGGATCTGAAGATGAAGATGGACGCGTGTCGCCTCGAACTCTACAGGCCATCCAAAGCGCCATGATGGATCCCGCAGACGTCCACAAACGCAGGACGTATGTCATCACGAGCAGCTCAGAGGACGAGGATGAAGCTGTGGTTCTTGACAGAAGCGTGGTCACGGAGGTGACTGAGGATGGAGGTGTTTCTCCCAGGACTCTGTTGGCCATACAGGAAGCTCTGGGAGACAAAGCTGTGGAGGTAACGGACCCGAGGAGCAGCTCTGATGGAGAACAGGCAAAGGAGGTTCCTGGAAAGAACATTTCCTCACAGGAAGAGGCTTCAGGATCCAGGAATTTGTCCAGAACGCCGCTTCTTCTTGGTTCTGCAGTATCTGAAAGGCGAGAGGAGATGCGTGAGCCACAAGATGCTGCAGTACAACTTCCTCTAAAGCAAAGACACCTGAGTGCTTCCTCTGATGACAAACCTGTGAATGCAGACCGAACAGATCAGATGAAGGAAAACAAAGTGAAAAGTGAAGATGATGAGGAAAGCAGCTCTGAAGGTACAAATACACACAGACACTTCATGTTTGAGCTCCTGGTACAGAAATTACAGCAATCACAGTTGTAGGGATTCGCAAACCTTTTAGCTAAAATATTTTCTTGAAGCCACCTTTTTAAGTTTTTATTTAAGTATTAAGTATTAAGTATTTCAGTAGCTTCTCATCACATTCGTAAGTTCACGGACCGGTTCCCTTATTCCAGTTAATGGTCACAACATGCGTCTTAATTAATAAAATATTAGATATTTTTTCTAGTGAGTGTTTTATTTAGATTCTTTTTTTAATGGTTTATTTGAATTTGACATTTTTATGATTTTTTTTTTTTTACGTGTTTTGATAAATTTTGTAATTTTATAATTCTTTATTTTAGTTAATATATTTTTTATATTAGTTTTATTTTGATTGGTTTTCTTTTATAATTATTTAAATTGTATTATGTCATTTATTTTTAGTTTGTGTTTTATTTTCATTGTTTTTATTTTTTTATTATTTAAATTTTTATGTTTTACTAATTAGCCTTTCATCAATGTTTAGATGTTTTAAACATTTCATTTGAATGTGTTCATACCTGTTTGTTTGGTCTCTGCAGAGAGTTTCATCGAGGTGTCCGATGCAGAGGAACCATCTGAAACAGAAGAATCTCAAGTCAAAGCAGAAGCCTCAGAAGAGAAAGCGGAGGAAGAGGAGAGCAGAAAGGAAGAGTCCAGCATCCAGAGCCCGGATAAGAGTGAAGAAGTCAACAAGTCCATAGATGAAACTCCTCCTGCTGCAAGCGAGTGGGATCACATCGACGCGGTGGATCTCACTGTTCTCTCTGAATCTTTGTAGTTCTGGTGCAGTGATTGTGTGCTGTGTAACACATCAGTGTGTGTGTTGCAGGAGGAGCTGCTGGAGCTGGACAGAGAACTGCAGTGTGAGCAAATGAGCTTGAGAGAGCAGCAGCAGCAGCAGGAGCGCAGCAGCACCTCGGTCACCGGACAGATGTACCAGGAGAGCCAGGTCAGCATCCTTATACACAACATGTGCTTGTGCGGAAAATACATTAGTCATGTTTTTTTGTGCATTAAATAATGGCAAATACCAGTGAACTGACTAACGCAAACCTTAGTAAATCACCTCGCATGATTAATCAATATACTCTCCTCCCAAAAATGTCTGAAAGGGAAACTCCTACAAAAACTCCTCCGTTTCTCATTTTAATTTAGTTTATCTCGATGTACTAAAATAACTAATAAAAACATGTTTAAAAAGTACTAATTACTAAAACTAAAATTATAAACGAAAACAACTGATTCAAACCATTATATATATTATATATTATATACCGTTATATAGCAGGATTTTTGTGAATCAGTCTTTAGTGGTTGGAACAATAGCTTTATTTATTTATTTATATAGTTAGCATTTTTCTGGTTTAATCACGATCAGATTTTTTCTAGATCCTGCATTAAATTCTTTATAGTCTTTATAGATTGGAGTACACAGGTACTTCTATTATTTACGTTGGTAAAACCAAAGCCATCACAGCAGTTATTTGAGATTTGACTTGTCGATACATGGGAATCGGTCCTGGGACAATAATCCTTGGGTTGAGCTTGAAGACTGGATGGGAAGAGGTCCTGTGGTCCTATGGTGGATCCAGGGTCCATGGTGTCCTGGAGCCAGAGTAAAGGAGACCTGGGAAAATCTGTGTGCATGGGGCCTGTGCAGAGAATCACACAGAGTAGAGGTGGTGGGAGTATTAACACTGCACCATAAACCTACTTCAGACTTTTCAGAGTCAGCCCGGGATGTTTCCAGTAGTGTTTTCTGCTCTCTCAGCTGGACCTGCTTCTACAGTAGGTCATGGATCTGCTTCTCCATGGCCTCCAGCAGCTTGAATGTGTCCTCACCTGCACTTAAGAGTAGACGCATATCCACCATTAGAGCAAGTTAACAGTAAGTAAAACGAATAATGTGACACTTTGGGGGAAACACCTCTCCTCAAATACAGAAGCCATATTCTCTTAACGCAATTGCATTGCAATGACAAATGGCGCTTGAGTGCAGGAAAAGATGGCTGGAAAGTGCCTTTTATAAGCAGCGCTGAGCGGCATTTCATCAGAAGCTTTCAACTGAATAAGAGAGCTTATGAAAAAATTGAGCATCAGTAATTATTACTGTGAAGGGAGCTTGGCATAAGAGGAGTCGACAAATAAGCACAGCAACACTCAACGGCAATTGCAATGCATGCTACAGCCACTGCATACAAGTACGCATAAGCAGCACATTTCAGACATGCAGCTATGGAGCTTACTGGAGTTAGACTGCGCATCAGCCTGGGGAACTGTGTGTAAGTTGGCTAGGCGCTAGCAGCACCAGTGCCGCCTACTACAGAAATAGTGTTTTTATTTTTTTTACTAAAGCAAGGTCCCGAGCAGGGGTACTTGATGGGCAAGGGGGTTCAGCCTCCTCACGCCCCATAGAAATGTAATTACATCATTCCTCCCCAGTGACAACCCATCGATGTCAGAATGAACACTGATATGACCGCTACATACAGTTGAGCATGGAGGGCATACGGCCATGATCCGAACGCTCTTGTAGAAAAGACGAAACTTAGCTCTTCGAAGTGCAACAATTTTCAGAGGCTCTCCACGTAGAGACGTCTAGGAAACGGAGAGCTTGCCTCTGAATGTCACTTGCTATGACAGCGAGTCTGACATCGGCAAACTCCGTCGAGTGGCCAGACACACAGTTTCCATAAGTCTGGAATGGATGCCAGACTAAGGCTGCATCCGAAAACTTAGGCAGGTGACTTGCTGCCTTGCTGTCTTATCAGGCAATGACTTTGCAGGCAGCGTTTTTGCCCGAAGGCACCTCATGAAACAGATTTCGGACAGGCTTCTGAGGCGGAGTAATGGTTTAATGAGCTACAGCAACATATAGAGAGCTTTGGTGATAACTAAGTGGATATTTCATTACTGCAATATTAATTTCTCGCTAGAAATCACATAAAAAGTGGAAAACGCTGTTCAGAAACATAAATTTACACACAAACTGACCACCAACCGCAACTTTCAGACGCCATCTTTATTTTTTGGCTTAACTGTCACAGAATGGAATGCACAGGATTGTGGGATATCAAAGGCAGTGAAGGATCTATGCTGCCTTCAAAAACCGGCCAGATGAAGGCATCTCAGGAGACAGGAAATGAAGCTGACATTGATTTCTGACGTACCTTGATGCCTTCCTCCCTTGGAATGCGACCTCCGAAGGCAGCATTTTTCAATTTTCGGATGCACCCTAAGTTGCTGGCTTGAGAGAGGGTATCTCTCCTCAGTGGAATTAGTCATTCAGGTTACGAGAAGCGGTCTACCCACGTCTTCAGGCTCATCGTGAGGAGGAGGAGATGGTGAGAACAGAAACCATCTTGGTGATTATGAATGCCACTGCTGCCATGTCCGTGCGAACAAGAACGTGCTTGTGATGGACCTAAGTGTAGAAACACTATAGAGACCGGTGAACTGCTCTGAGCACCAGGCAGGTCACCAGGTACCTTTTGTCTGTGTCTGTCTGTCTCTTTATTGACCCTATCATCATCTCGTCTTAGTCATGGGAAAAAAGCTTGTCAATGAACATTTTTCCTCATACTTTTCGTTAACAAAATAAACACTAGTACATACTTCAGAATAGCATGAGTAGTACACCATTATACATGACCTATATCTTCTGATGCAAAGACACTCATGTTTCCATGATATGAAGTGGTTTTTTTTTCCTGATGGTGTCAGGAGCTGTTGCGTTTGTTCGGTGTGCCGTTCATTGTGGCTCCGATGGAGGCTGAAGCCCAATGTGCAACGCTGGACCATCTGGACCAGACGCACGGCACCATCACTGACGACAGCGACATCTGGCTCTTCGGCGGTCGTCAAGTCTACAAGAACTTCTTCAACCAGAACAAATACGTGGAGCATTACCAGTCCGTGGACATGCAGAACCAACTAGGTGAGCTTCAGTACTGAGATCTAGGGATGCACTATAATGGATTTTTGCTGATATATTCAACTCATTTTGGCCGATGCCGATACCGATATATTTCCTTTTGTTTGGAAACAACACATTAGATTGTAAACAAGTTATTTATAATTTTGGTTAGTTTTTAACAAAAACTTGCTTGTTAGAATTAAATAAACAAAAAATAAGTTATTTTATAATGAGAGTACCCTAAAAGCTGTCAACTATAAATCGATCACTGCATTTTTTTCCAGACAGATGTGGTAACCATAACAATTTATTTAAAGATTTAACATTTGTAGATGGTGCAAAGAAAAAAAATAACACATTACACATGAATGAATAAATATGTAAATATAAAATAATTTTAGTGATTTCTTTTATTCATGTAAGTTATAGCTTCTGAACTTTGACCTTTAAATTAAAGCATACTTGTGATTTTATGAAACCAGTAAATTCTTTATTTATTCTTAATGTATTGAAAAATAATCTTAATGTTATCAGTCTAATGTTATCGGACGGGCATTCGGACCTGGTTATTGTTGCTACTGCACGCGCTAGTAACTTTTAACTCTTTCGCACACCGCACATCATTCTGTAGCATTCTCAAATTAAATGCGACAATCCAAAAAAATAAATCTAATTGCCATTCAGGTAACATTTTGGTCAAGAATAACGGCACTGTTGGTGTGATCTTATCGTTAGCACACCCTGAACACATGCGAGTTATTCATCTTATCGACAAGGCATGTCGGCATCATTTTTCATATTGGGCCGGTGATTAGGTTTTAAGCCATTTTTGGCCAAATTCAATACTGTTCTGATAATATTGTGCATCCTTACTGAGATCAGTTAGTTGTCATGTATAATAGGTGGAAAGAGACACCAATGTGAGCTTGTATCCGTCTGTAGGCCTGGACAGGACCAAACTGATCAATCTGGCATATCTGTTGGGCAGTGATTACACTGAAGGCCTTCCAGGAGTAGGATACGTTACAGGGATGGAGATCCTCAACGAGTTTCCTGGTGCTGGTTTAGAGCCTCTTGTTCAACTCAGGTCAGAAACACCGTAAAAAGACTTCCCTGCACGAGAAACATTTCTTGGTATTTTGTTTAACCCTCATAATACATTCAAAATCTGTATACTAAGATCTGCCAATACCCTTTTCTTAAGTCCAGTGTCGAATAAATTTGAGCTGTATGAGTTGAATTTCGACACCGCATTCAACTTGCGATCATCCACACAGAATAGTACGGAGCTGTCCATTTTTGGCACTAAATCTGGCTCACCCCCATCTCAAGCATTGCCTCTAATTCACTCTGAACCGCCCTTTGCTTGTGTTCAGGTAAACAATACAGCCGGCTGCACACTACCGCCCCAGCTCTGTCTTAGTTATAGTACTGAATAAGATTGGTTCATCCGGGCAGGGGCGAGAACACATCTACAAAATCAGCTTGCCATCTAGCTACATCAGTGAGCTGGGAGGGTGAGAGGTGATCTCCTCCTAGGGCCAGAGTGAGAGATTAGACTTTAGTTTTCACTTCTGGCCCGAGGTCTTCCTTTCTACTTAATGCCATTGCCAGCAACAATGGCGCCGCCTTGCTCCATTTTTTATTGAAGGTTTAGGTGGTAAATCTGTCCATTTAGATTACCTCATAATTGATATCCCCCACTTGCCATTTGACCAATAAGGGTCCTTGCCACTTGGCGAGTAATTTAGAACTAGAAGGTTGGGACTAAAGCCCCTTTCACACTGCCATTCCGGCAAATACAGGGGTAAAGTGTTCCTGCAATTGTTCCCGGGTCGCTAGATTTTGCACTTTCACACTGCCAGTGATGACCCGGGATATGTGCGTGCTTTCACACACAACCCTTGAAGATCCCGTAACGACACGTGACATCAGCGCGTGACGTGTAATGTACGAGTCGACAATGCTTGGCACGTTATACTTTCACTGAAGCAAGCAAACAATCTCGGCGTCAGCGCGGAAAGTGAGGAACTAACTGATCTCTGCTTCATTACAGTTTGCACATGTGTTTTCGTTGCAAATGTTGATCTTCCTTCAAAACAGCCGGTAAAAGAGTCGCGCGATAATGCGCGTCATCATTTTGATACGGAATTAGATCTGGCTTTTGTTCACACAGTGCTCGTTCCGGGTTGAACCCCGCAATGTTACTAGGTCCCCGACCCGGGTTCAGTTCGGTAATCAATTCCAGGACGTGGTTGCTTTCACACAGAAGGCGACCAGGCAATGTTACTGGAATATTGCGTGTCCGACGTGCAGTGTGAAAGAGGCTTAATACAAGCACTTCATCTCCTGGTTCAAAAACACGCAATCTGGTTCCCCTTTTGTACAGCCGGCTTTTGTCTGTCCTGGGCCTTTAACAAATTTCCCATAGAAAGCCGCTCCAAAGTGTAGAGTTTTTGTTTTCAGATCTAGCCCACATCTGCTCTCCGACCTCCCAAACCTCTCTCAGGACGATTAAATCGTTCCACCAGCCCGTTTGTTTGTAGGTGATAGAAGCTGGTCTGAACTGATTCAATGTCCTATAATTCGTAAAGCTCGTGTAATGTATGTGACATAAACACTGTAGCGAATCAGCTCAAATATGAAATATTAATAATTAATTAACTAGTTATAATTAATTAAAATGCTGTAAGTATTTACTTGACCTCTCAGTGTCAACTGTCTGTCAGTTCTTCCTGGTTAAGGAAAATTTGTGTATGCATTTAAAGACTCACCATAAGCATGCACTGCAAGCACAGGACCGTACCAGCGCAAGTGAAGAGGAGCACATGTCTGAAATTAATCCTGTTCTCAGTCATTCTGTGACTGAATAAAAGCACTTTTTGTCAAGAGAAAAAGTGACAGAAGCATATATATACATGATACTTGAAATGTGTAACATTTTTTTTAAGAATATTTATATCTCTTAAAAAATTATTGTAAAAAAAAAAAATGTAAAAAAAAAAATAGTATCTTAAAACACTTGCAAAGTTTCTTTCCCTTTTTTAGTTTTTTTTTTAATGTATCTCTTCTGGGTCAAAATGGACCCAAATTTGTTATGAGGGTTAAATAAGTATGCTCCTTGCTTGTCTTTATTAATTATAGAATTGTTTCTTTTATGTTTAATGAATGTTGCTTGCATTATTATAGAGTAATGTGTGTTAATGTGATAGTGTTTAGTATTTTTATGTATGACACTGTGTGTACCTTCTACAGGTGCTGGTCATATAATTAGAATATCATCAATTTTTTAAAAAATATATTTCACTAATTCCATTCAAAAAGTGAAACTTGTATAGTATATTATATTCATTCACTACACACAGACTGATATATTTCAAATGTTTATTTCTTTTAATTTTGATGATTATAACTGATAACTAAGAAAACTCCCGAATTCAGTATCTCAGAAAATTTGAATATAACTTAGGACCAATACAAAGAAAGGATTTTTAGAAATCTTTGCCAACTAAAAAGTATGAAAATGAAAAATATGCGCATGTATAGCACTCAATACTTAGTTGGGGCTCTTTTTGCCTGAATTACTGCAGCAATGCGGCGTGGCATGGAGTCAATCAGTCTGTGGCATTGCTCAGGTGTTATGAGAGCCCAGGTTGCTCTGATAGTGGCCTTCAGCTCTTCTGTATTCTTGGTTCTGGCATATCACATCTTCCTCTCCACAATACCACATAGATTTTCTATGGGGTTAAGTTCAGGCGAGTTTGCTGGTCAATTAAGAACAGGGATACCATGGTCCTTAAACCAGGTATTAGTAGCTTTGGCACTGTGTGCAGGTGCAAAGTGCAATCTGGACCTCAAGCAACATGGATTGTGTGCCTCTCCTCTCTTCCTCCAGACTCTGGGACTGCTAAATTCACTTTCATCAGAGAAAATAACTTTGGACCACTCAGCAGCAGTCCAGTCCTTTTTGAAGTGAGACACTTCTGACGCTGTCTGTTGTTCAAAAGTGGCTTGACACTAGAAATGCGACAGCTGAAACCCATGTCTTGTATACGTCTGTGTGTAGAGATTCTTGAAGCACTGACTCCAGCTGCAGTCCAGGGTTTTGTTTCACAATCCTCTCCAGGGTGTGGTTATTTCTTGCTTGTACACTTTTTTTCTACCACATCTTCTCCTTCCCTTTGCCTCTTTATTAATTTGCTTGGACACAGAGCTCTGTGAACAGCCAGCCTCTTTTGCAATGACCTTTTGTGTCTTGTCCTCCTTATGCAAGGTGTCAGTGGTCGTCTTTTGGACAACTGTCAAGTCAGCAGTCTTCCCCATGATTGTGTAGCCTACAGAACTAGACTGAGAGACCATTTAAAGGCCTTTGCAGGTGTTTTGAGTTAATTAGCTGATTAGAGTGTGGCACCAGGTGTCTTCAATATTGAACCTTTTCACAATATTCTAATTTTCTGAGAAACTGAATTTGGGATTTTCCTTAGTCGTCAGTTATAAACATCAAAATTAAAAGAAATAAACATTTGAAATATATCAGTCTGTGTGTAATGAATGAATATAATATACAAGTTTCACTTTTTGAATGGAATTAGCTAAATAAATCAACTTTTTGATGATATTATATAGCACCTGTATATATTAGTATTTACAAAAGCTTGTAGAAAAGGTGCTTGTGGTTTTCTTTAATTTGTCATGTCTGTTTAACCACTTTTATTATGGTTATATCAGTATATTATACAGGTACAAAATTAGATTGTACTCTAGATGCAATATTAAGATTAAATCAGGTTTTAACCATATATTTTAAGCTTAGTCGTGTAAAACCATAGTTGCTACCATAGTTTTATGGTATAGTGATGGCCATCACAGCTGCTGTATTTACCATAAAATTTGAAACATGGGTCATTGTGTATGTGTGTTCTGTCTGATATAGTAAGTGGTGGACTGAAGCACAGGAGAATAAGAAGTTGGTTGCTAATCCCAAATACACAAAGGTGAAGAAGAAACTGAGGAATCTTCAGCTTCATCCTGGTTTCCCAAACCCTGCTGTGGCTGAAGCTTACCTGCAGCCCACTGTTGACCAATCAGATGCCTCGTTTAGCTGGGGCCACCCTCACCTGGAGCTCATCAAAGAATATCCTTCATGTCATTAACAGTGTGATTAGCTTTTAACACATTCTGAACAGCTGCAGTTTAAAATGAGCAGAAGTGCTTCTTAACCTGTCAAACATTCTGTCAGAGCCGCTTCGGATGGAGCAGCAGAAAAACTGAAGAAACGCTACAGCCAGTGCTAAAGCAGCTTCAGTCTCAACAGGTGATGGACCTCAATTCTAGTGAAAAAACTAAAACTATTACAAATAAATTTAATTCACGGGAAAAAAAAAAACTTGCTGGAATAAAAGTAATTTAAAAACTATTTAAAAATGAAAACTGACAATATGAAAACAAATGCTAATTAAAAATATTAGTAAATACTTTTGTTTTACAAATTCTTAGAATTTAGTACACTACAAATCAAAAGATTGGATTTTCAATGTTTTTGAAAGAAAACTCCTCTGCTCAACAAGGCTACATTTATTTGATCAAAAATACAGGAAAACATTTTTTGAAATACTATTGGAATTTCAAAGAGCTGTGTTCTATGTAAATATAAAATAAACTTTCATTTAGTCCTGTGATCAAAGCTACATTTTCAGCATCATTACTCCAGTCTTCAGTGTCACAAGATCCTTCGGAAATCACTCTTAATATGCTGATTTGCTGCTGAAGAAAATTCTGATTATTATCAATGATGAAAACAGTTGTGCTGCTGCATATTTTTCAGGATTCTTTGATCAAAATAATGTTCAAAAGTAAAAGTAAATCTAAAAATAAATTACACTATAAGCGTTTTTTTTATATATTTAACAAGATTGCTGTATTTTTTTATCAAATAATTTCAGCCTTGGTGAGCAGAAGAACCAAAAAAAGTTGTTTATTCCACACTTTTAACCGGTAGTGAATACTTTGTCAGTTGTTTGGTGTCTGTGATGATTAACGGCTCACTGTTATTGTCTGTCTGCAGACGCAGCTGCGCATCGATTCATTCTTTCGTCTGGAGCAGCAGGAGAGGCAGTCGATCCATAGCCAGCGTCTGCGCAGAGCCGTCACCTGCCTCAAGAGAAAAGAAAGAGAGGAGGAGGAAGAAAGCTCTCCGTCTAAAAAGGGAAGGAACGGGGCCTCACAGCCGGATGAGGCCCCTGCTACCACAGGGCCGTTAGCGGGAGGATTCATAGGGTCAGTGTGTCATCTGAACTCACCTGCAGACACACTGGATGAGACGAGAGGCGGAGTCATGTCGCTGATGTCATCCAGGGCGGAGTCAAGCAGCTCTAGCTCAGAGGATGATGCTGAATATGGGAAGGGGGTCGCTATGGTTACAGCACGCTCTGTGTTTGAGGGGAAAACGAGAGGAAGAGGTAAACGAGGAGGAGGAAGAGGAAGGAGCCAAAACAGATTATGATTCAAAAAACACATACAAAACATACTTACTGATGCCATCAGATATGCAGAGTGAGTTTACATGTGAAATGTTGTCCTGAGCTGTCTATGAGCTGTATAATTAACATACTGTGTAATCATTTGAGAAATGCCAACATGGAATCATGTCAAATTACCACAAAAAAAAGAGTAATGCTTCATCAGAACAGATCTATTAGCCTTCCAAATATTTATGGTTCATCAACATCTCAGGTCTATTGCTATTTATGTTTTTTACCATCTTTAGATGAATTTGCAAAAGAACAGAGTTTGTTTCTTCACATACAATAAAAGTCTAAAAAACCTCATATCTAGTGTTTTTCGTGATATAGTTTGTTCTAAAGCTTTCAAATGAAAACGATCCACCAGTCCACTTGGAAAATGGAAATAGCATTTTATGGCATCTTATTTTCTGTATTTTGGAATATAATTTATAATTTACATATATTTTTATATATATATATATATATATATATATATATATGCTGTTCAAAAGTTTGGGATTAGTAAGATTTATGTTTTTTTAAAGAAGTCTCTTCTGTTCATCAAGGCTGCATTTATTTGATCGAAAATACAGAGAAAACTAATATTTTTAAATATTATGATATAATGTAATGTTTAAATACACTTTCAAATATAATGTATTCCTCTCATCCAAAGTTGAATTTTCCTCACCCATCACTACAGTCTTCAGTGGTCCTCATAAATAATTCTAATATGCTGATTTGATACAACATTATTATCGGTGTTGGAAACAAGTTGTGCTGCTTAAAAGTTTTTTGGAACCTGTGATACTTTTTTTTTCGCATTCTTTGATGAATAAAACGTTGAAAAGAACAGCATTTATTCAAAATATTAAATCTTTCCTAACAATATTAGTCTTTACTTTATTTTCTTTTTTTTATCATTTTATTATTTAACACATCCATGCCAATAAAAGTATTTGTTTTTTAAAGCTACATAGACATTAAAAGTGGTTCTTGAAGTCCAGTCAGTGAAAACATTCACTCATGTACCTAATCTTTAACCCAAGTCTGCAAAAATACAAGCATATTACGTGCTTAAAACTCAGTTTGTTATTAAACAAAACACATATATTCATATATATAAACCATAAACTCCAAACACATACTTATACATCATTTGTTCACTTCGAAATCAAAACTGTTTTGAGAAGGAAATAATTTTTACCCCCTTCTTTACAGTGTATATACTGTAAAATAGTTTTAAAAGAAGTATTTGCTTTTGAAAGATATGTGTGACATTTAGCATGATGTGTTTTGTAGTTTTATGTGTAGAGTTATGAGAAATGGAGCCATATATTCAAAAACTGTAAGCAAAACCTGAAACACTGACCTCAAACTTTTAAACGGTAGTGTATATTGTTACAAAATAAAATTATATTGTAAATAAATGCAGTTCTAATTAACCCTCTGTTCATCAAAGAACACTAAAAAAGTATCACAGGTTATACATGAAAAACATCACAACACCACAACTGTTTCCAACACTGATAACAAAACAGCATATTAGAAGGATTCTTGAAGGATCATGACACTGAAGATTGGAGTAATGGCTGCTGAAAATTCAGCTTTGTATCACAGGAATAAATTATGTCAAAGTCACCTTTATTTATGTAGCGCTTTAAACAAAATACATTGCGTCAAAGCAACTGAACAACATTCATTTGGAAAACAGTGTGTCAATAATGCAAAATGACAGTTAAAGGCAGTTCATCATTGAATTCAGTGATGTCATCTCTGTTCAGTTAAATAGTGTCTGTGCATTTATTTGCAATCATGTCAATGATATCGCTGTAGATGAAGTGACCCCAACTAAGCAAGCCAGAGGTGACAGCGACAAGGAACCGAAACTCCATCGGTGACAGAATGTATTAAAGTGTATTTTAAACTTGTAGCAGTTCTACCAGATTCTATACTGTTATTCTAATTTGAAATATTTCACAAGTTATTTTTGATCAAATAAATGTAGCCTTTGTTATATTAATATATTCAATTCAAGTTTATTTGTATAGTGCTTTTTACAATACAAATCATTTCAAATCAACTTTACAGCAAGTTTCTACAATATTTAATAGTAGCTTATCAGTGGTGATTGTCAGTTTGTGCATATATGACAGGAATTTTTCAGAAAAATTAATACAGGACGTAGTCAACCCGACGGTGAACACTATTAACAGCAATTATTATATGATGCAATCACATTTGTAGAAATATTTGTTAGTTCTGTTGTTGATTCAGGGTTAGCATCATCTGAGGTCCTCTGAGGGTCAGCGTCATCTCTTCTCAGGTGTTCTGGATACAGACTGGAGCTTGTGTAAATCCTAGTTCCCGTGACAGAACAGAGAAACAAATAGAGACATCATTAGCATAGCTGCTGTTCCAACAAAGTAAAATTAATTAGTTTAACCAAAGCTAAAGAATAATAATGTGCATTTGTTCAGATATAACTGCAGTCACAAATTATGGGATGCATTATTTGAATGCTTGGCCAAAGAGATGTGTTTTTAATCTAGATTTAAACCGAGAGAGTGTGTCTGAACCCTGAACATTATCAGAAAGGCTATTCCAGAGTTTGGGAGCCAAATGTGAAAAAGCTCTACTTCCTTTAGTGGACTTTGTGCATTTTGAGCATGATGGGTTGTAGCGTGGTAGAAGACTAGTAGGTACACAGGAGCTAAACCATTAAGGGCCTTATAAGTAAGTAATAATAATTTGTAACTGATACAGAACTCAGGTAGCAAGTGCAGAGACATGTGGTTTTATTAACAAAGTTCGGGAGGAGCATGATCAGATAATCATCCAATTTGGCACAGGTGCATCTCGTTTAGCTAATCATCTTAACTAGCACACAAGCGTGTATATATATCCAGTCTTCCTACCTCATGTCCCACGACAGTTTTTTCGGCATCCCTCCTCCACCCCAACTCCTCACTTCTAATCTATTTATCCCAAATTAGGGATAGGGGGAGTTATTTGGGTTCGGGCTATGCTCCAGGCCTGGATCCCTCCCCCAGAACAGCACGCCAAAATATGCCTACTATTGGCCTTCAGATTAGATGTAAGGGTGAACTCGTGAATGTAGAATTGGGGTAATATGATCATATTTTCTTGACCTGGTAAGGACTCTAGCTGCTGCATTTTGGACTACCTGTAGCTTGTTTATTGACGAAGCAGGACAACCACCTAGAAGAGCATTACAATAGTCCAGTCTAGAGGTCATGAATGCATTAACTAGCTTTTCTGCATCAGAAACAGATAACATGTTTCGTAGCTTGCCAATGTTTCTAAGATGGAAGAATGCTGTTTTTGTAACATGGGAAATATGATTTTCAAAAGACAAGTTGCTGTCTAATATAAAACCCAGATTTTTGACTGAAGTAACAGTACATCTGTCTAGTTGCAATCTGTAGTTTAATAGATTCTGTGTACTGTTTTTTCGTCCAATAAGTAATATCTCTGTCTTATCTTAAGAATTTAATAGGAGAAAATTATTGGTCAACCAATCTTTTACATTTTTAACATTCTTGTTAGCTTAGATAATTTAGAAGTTTCATCTTGTCTCGTTGCGATATATAGCTGAGTATCATCAGCATAGCAGTGGAAACTACTGTAAGTTATGGGGAAGTCGTGGCCTAGTGGTTTGAGAGTTTGACTCCTAACTCTAAGGTTGTGGGTTTGAGTCTCGGGCCGGCAATTCCATGACTGAGGTGCCCTTGAGCAAGGCACTGAACTGCCAACTGCTCCCCACCACAGCAGGATAAATGGCTGCCCACTGCTTTGGGTGTTTGTTCACATTGTGTGTGTGTGTCTGTGTGTGCACTTTGGATGGGTTAAATGCAGAGCACAAATTCTGAGTATGGATCACCATACTTGGCTGGATGTAAAGAAAATAAAAGTAAAAATAGAAATGAGATCCTGCCTTGATCTGACGCAAGAAGCAAGTCATTTGTAATTTTAACAAGTGCAGTTTCTGTGCTATGGTGAGGCCTGAAACCTGACTGAAATTCTTCATACAGATCATTTTTTTGCAGGAAGGTGCTCAATTGGGCAGACACAACTTTTTGTAAAATTTTAGACATAAATGGAAGATTGGAAATAGGCCTATAATTTGCCAGTACACTAGGATCTAGTTTTGGTTTCTTAATAAGAGGCTTGATAACCGCCAGCTTGAATGGTTTTGGGACGTGACCTAAAGATAACGACGAGTTTATGATATTGAGAAGCGGTTCTTCGGCTACAGGTAACAACTCTTTCAGTAATTTAGTGGGTACAGGATCTAATAAACATGTTGTTGGTTTAGATACAGTGATAAGTTTATTTAGCTCTTCCTGTCCTATGGTTGTAAAGCACTGCAGTTTATCTTTGGGTGCGATGGATGAAACTGAAGTGTTAGATGCTGTAGAATCTACATTCGCTATTGTATTTCTAATGTTATCTATTTTATCAGTGAAGAAATTCATAAAGTCATTACTATTTAACGTTGGTGGAATATTTGAATCAGGTGGCATCTGGTAATTTGTTAACTTAGCCACTGTGCTAAATAAAAACTTTGGATTGTTTTGGTTATTTTCAATGAGTTTGTGTATATGCTCTGCCCTAGCAGTTTTTAGAGCTTGTCTATAGCTGGACATACTGTTTTTTCATGGAATTCTAAAAACTTCCAAGTTAGTTTTTCTCCATTTGCGTTCAAGACTACCAGTTACTTTCTTGAGAGAGTGAGTATTACTGTTATATCTTGGCACGGTATGTTTTTCTCTAACCTTTTTCAATTTAATGGGGGCAACAGTTTCTAATGTATTAGAGAAAATAGTGCCCATGTTGTCAGTCACTTCAGAGAGGATAAAGTATACCATGTGTCAAAAATTTGATTGATGAGGGTCATAAAAAGCCATCTGTTCTGGACACCTGTTTGTACACCCCCACCCCTCCCCTCCCCTCCCCTCCCTGTACACCCCGGTGACCTAGATATGAACTTACGACCCTAAGAAGAAATTTCGGTGAGGGAGGGTGAAAATGTGTTGGGATCTATGTGCTTTTTTTTTTTTAAACTGTGGAAAGGGTTGAAATCATTAAAATGGTATAAGGGAAGTTTTTATTAAGGTTTTAAGTACACAGTGCATTTCAAGAAAAAAGGTTATAACACAAACAAAATGGGAACGATGTAATGATTGTTTTCGTAGTTGGAAAAGTGTAAAACGTTGTTAAAGTTGTAACAAATAAAAAAGAAAACTACTGGTTATTTATCTAAAACAACTAAACAAGTCAAAACTATCAGATGTGTTTTAGTTAAGCAACATGTGAAAAAGATGTGAGAGCTTGTAAAAATTTAAAAAGGTGTTTTGTTACCAGCTAGAAAAGAAAGCATTTATCACTTATACCTTACCTCAAACTAAAAAAGAAATGAATATAAAGCGGCGATACAAACCAGAAAACTTGGTGTTTGTCACGATGTTATAAAAAGTTAAAAACAAAAGAAAAAATATGGTAGGCATTACGCGGATCAAAAATAAAATCCATCAGACAAGATACTTCAAATCAAATCTATGTTGTACTTTACCACTAACTACAACTTTAAAAATCTAGACTATTACTGACAGAGAGTTAGACGAAAGAAAAAAAGATATCACAGCAAAGTGTCAAGGCATCTCCGTTGAGCGATCCTGACAGCATCGCTGACACACTTAGAATGAGGCTCGGGGGATGCTCCGGAAAAAAACCACGCCTCCAGCGCTAGAGACTGCCCCGCTGTAGGCGTGATAGCAGCGTCAAATAGATTTAAATGTTAAAATAATTAAACTAAGTAGTTTTTAATAAATAGACATCAGTCCTTAATTAGTGAAAACTTTAAATCCGTTTAAACATAAGATCAATTTGTACTTTTTAAATGATGTACCTTTATGCGATTTTTATTTACTTTTAGTCTTAAAAAAATAAAAAATAAAAAATAATAATAAAAAACAGCATTGAAAAAACATTATTTGTTTTTAATGTATTAAGTTAATTACTCTAATCTACGACTAGTCTAAATTTAGACTATTGCCGCCGATATATCTTTTATTTTTGTCAAGCTTAATTTCTCAAGCTATGACAATTAACACACACACACACTCAGCCACCCATCCACGCTTTCCTTCTGTCCAGTTTGTAAGTTTGTGTCGCGTTATCTAGTAAATAAAACAGACATATGTAGTTAAAAGTAGTCGTTTAACAATATGACAGGGAAGAAATATCTCGTCTCAGGTCGTGCAGCGAAACGTGACCGCGCCGGGCATCTGGAGGCTGTGTGATTACTGTGCCTGCATATCAGTTAGACATCAGCGGGTGTAAAAACATCTAAAGGTTTTTGGGGGTTTGCAACTCAACTGTAATCTAATTAGTTTTCCGGGGGGTTCTGGTGTTGTAGCTAAATGGTCTGCTGCAGGTCAGCTAAAGTTTAAAAAAAAAAATTGTGTGTAATCAAATGTGATCGTGAGGTTATCTGACAGTTCATTTAGTGGGTCAAATGGGCGTGAAATCTTTCAACAAGTCAGACCATATAGGAATATGTAGTTTAATTCGAGTTAATTTAGTTTATTTTAGTTACATTTATAATTTTTATTAACCCCTAGATCTTTCAACCTCAACATAAATGTACCGAGAATGCAAACAAGTACACAAACACAACCACACAATCATAAACACACACACACTTCTGCCGAGTTTGTGTCGTGTTATCTAGTAATTAAACCATACATATGTAGTTAAAAGTATCACCCATTTAACAATATGACAGGTAAGAAATATCTCGTCTCAGATTGAAACGTGACAAACTTAGTAGTGATTCTTTAAATCCTGTTTATCAACTCTTTGAGATACTTAATCATTGAAACATTTCTATAGTCACATCTTTATTTAACATTTTCTAAAATGAGATCTGGTTTATTTCTATATTAAGTGTAAGTAAGTTGTATTCTTTCGTTGTCATATCTTTTACATTTTATTAAAATAGGTTCAACTGATTGAGGAAGATCACATTTAACACAAAGTCCAGACACATGTTTTTCCTCTTATAAATAATGACTGATTAAGTGCAATGTGTCCAATTTTATGGCGAGAGCTTCCTTTCTACCCCCAAAATTCTCCTTTCATTAAATTTGATGTCTGGCATTTTAATGTTTTTATCTGATCCACTACCTTCTATTCCTATATGTGCAGGTATCTATACAAAATAAATATTTGTTTTTGGTTGTATTCTGAACAAACTCTGTAAAATGAATGACAAATTGTCTTGTTGAAGATTCGCCACACTTTAAACTTGGTAGTACTGCAAATGAGTCTGAACATATGACTACTTTAGGTATACTAATGTGTTCAACCCACTGAAGAGCCAAAAATATGACAATCATTTCTGTAGTATAAACAGACGGATGATTAGATGTTCTTTCAGGTATTCTATATCTGCCCACTTGGAACATATGTGTCCTGTTTCAGGATCTTTAGATACATCTATGTATATGAGTTACTTTAAAACTATATGCTCTTTATTTTTCATCTAAACAAAAGTCCTTGATGTTTTATTTTATTTTAATAAGCCACTCACACTTACTTTAGTAGCCTAAATCATTGAATATGTCTTTTATTTTCTTAATATCAACTTCTGGCACGAAATTCTACATTCATAAATGTATGTTTTTCAAAATCCTCACGTTTAGTGTCATTTAAAGAGGAATTTGTGATGTATTTGGAGACGTTAAAAGAAATGAAAAGTCTCAAAGCAAGATTTTTGTATTCTTCATTAAAGGACTTTGGTTTTTCTTAATGTGAAAATCTGTTACTCCCCTACTTTTTCATTCTTTATCTTTTTCTTCAGTGTTGTTTTATTTATTTTACATTTATTTTGTTTTATGATGTACAGAGTGTGAACGAAAATTGAGTGTAATCTCAGACCATATTTGTAAATCTACCAGTAATGTACGCCTTTATGTTTTTAATGTTTAAAGCATCGAATAAAAAAGACACCTCCCTAATAAAGTTGGTCACAAAGGTTTAAATGTATGTTAAAAGAGTTAAACAAAGTAACGTTTTTAATAAAAACACATCAGTTCTTATTTGATGAAAACATTCTACCTGGTTTTAATATTAGACCGATGTTTTTACTTTAAAATTAGGTTAACCTATACCATTTTATTTTCATCTCAACAAAAATTATTTGTTGGAAAAAATTGTTGTTTTATTTCATTTTAATAAGTCACTCACCCATACTTTAGTAGTCTAAATCCTTGAATACGTCTTTTATTTTGTCAGTATTAACTTCTATCATTGCTATAGCGTAGCTATATCAATTAAAACATGCGTTTAGGCATACACAAATCTAACTGGAATGAAATGTTTTGGAATGTCTTTGATTTTTTTGCCAAAGAAACTTTAACAACATTACAGGAGAGGCTAAATATTTCATCTCAAGTAGTGCGTAGAAACGCGTCTGGTATCTGGAATCTGATGTCTTTGTGTTTACTGTTACGACCATGTCAGCGAAGATTGTAAAACATCTAAAGGTTTTTGGGGTTTCCAACTCAACTGTTATCTAATTAGTTTTCCGGGGGTTCTGGTGTTGTAAATGGTGTGCTGCAGGTAACCATAAAATGGTTTATGGTTTAGGTCTGTGATCGTGAGGTTAGCTAAAAGTTCATTTACTGGTCAAATGGACGTGAAATCTTTTAACAAGTCAGACCATATAGGAATATGTAGTTTAATTTGAGTTAATTTAGTTTATTTTAGTTACATTTATAATTTTTATTAACCCCTAGATCTTTCAAACTCAACATAAATGTACCGAGAATGCAAACAAGTACACAAACACAACCATACAATCAAACACACACACACACACACAAATGTAAACATTACAGAAAACATGAACATGCAAACTAAATAAATACTAATATACACTCAAACAAGTAAAAAAATACACAAACAAACAAAATAGGTCACAAACACGAACATATCTATATAAGATTTAAAATGAGTTCTAAGTCCTAAGTTTTCTTTGAAACCAAAAGTGTTTGTTGGTACAAATGTCTGACAGAAATGTGTACAATAGATTAGACATCCTTTCTCACTTTCCAAATGGTGTTGTTAACCATGATGTTTAAAATAGTTTTAAAAAAGTATTATTTTTTAGCTTTCATGCAGGATTCATGTCAGCACTCAAGTGTTTTAACAAGAGTCCAGAGACAGATGAAAATAGATGTGTGAAGAAAAAAAAAATGTAAGAGGTTTTTAAGGATAGACTAAATGGTTTAGATTGTTTAAAACAATTGAGTTTACGCATTTCTCTTGAATGTGTGTATGGTAACCGCTGCATACATGAAGCAGAACAAATACATAACTCATAAACGCATTGTGGTTAATAAAAAAGACTTATGTATCTAGGATAACTTACCTTCTTTTCATAACAATAAACATTCTTACGACTTTAACAACTGCAAACAAACGGTTTGGTTGGAAAAAAAAAATAAAAAAAATAAAAACATTGTGTTTTCTTAGTTAGAATGCTTATAGTTTGTAGTAAAATCACATATATAAGCTAAAAAAAAATTCTTCCAAACCATGCTGCTTTCACACACACACACACACACACACACACACACACACACACACACACACACACACACACACACAGACACACACACACACACACACACACACACACACACCTCACAAAACTGTCAACAAGGACCTTAAGTTTTTGTTATAACGTTTAGCTGTAGCTGAGACCTTGGTGGAATTATTTTACGTACAGTTTTGGGGAAGTTACTATGAACGTTGTAATAGGTTATAGATCACAAATTAACCCATTTAAAATCTAAAAGTTTAAAAAGTAATGTAACTGATAAGATTTGATTACATGTTTTAAGACTTGTAATGTTTTCAACCGTTAATCTTTTGAAACGTGTAAACAGGACAGGGGTTAACATTAGAGTACTCAACAACTAATGACCGTCAGACTTTTCAAATCCTTCATCACTTAAATTAGGATTGTGATCATTTCATTTTAAAGCACAACCACCACGAAATCAGATTTGCTTGGAGATTAAATACATATTTAAAAACACAACAAGAAAGTTTAACAGCTATGATACTGTTTTTAAATCAGGTTTTTGCACACCTATGAAGGGAAATGCCATGGCATCTAACAACGGTTGGTAAATCGGTTCAATTTAACAAATAAATATACATCGGCCAAATAGGAAATAAGCATACGTCTTTAACTCATTCATATTCAGATGTAACATTTTCATAATTAACCGCAATTTAATTATTTTTCTCACTGACTGTAACTGATTACATTTATTTTTAATCAAATGATATAATTTAGCTATATGTAACTAGTTGACCCCCTAACACTGATTATGCGTTCTAACAAGAATAGTTGGTGAAAGAGTTCATTACCCTCTTTAACTTTAAAAATGCGTACAATGTCCACAAACAAGGGTTTGCTCTTAAAACAAGCCCCAGACACCGACTTGGAAACATCGTAACAAGTATAGCCATTGCAGAAATTTGTTATAGAGATTCAGTAAGTTAAACTCTGGATGCACGATTGACCGACTTACGTTTGCCATATTATTACTTTTTCTAAAGGTAAAGACAATTATTTGGTTTCAGGACACACGAATCCTAACGCCCAATGGTTCATAAGATAACATGACAACGGTTGCTCCATTACAGCATAGTCAACCCATTTTAGCCTGTTTTAGCACATGTATATCGTATTATTGTTGAATATAGTCGTTTGGTCTAAATATGTGTTAACAGTTATTTTATTGTTGTTATATGTATTATATGTTTTTGTTTTACAAATGTAATATGTTTACCTAATACCTCATTCAAGCTATGTAGATCTTCAGGTCAGGGAACTACAATACCCATCACACACCTTAGGCTTCAAACATGCCTGTCGTGAATACATACTCATATTGTATGTGGCAACGCTCTAAATCATTGGACATCTGATTAAACGCATACGCAGATAACCTAAATAAAAAGACTCATATTCTTTTCTGTGATCTGTTTTAGTGATGCAAAGTTCGATTCACTTCTGAAAAATTATTTATTTGGACAGTTTGGTTCAATGAACCGATTCATAGGGTCCTTAAGTCATTTTCGCAGTTACGTAGTACACTTTTTTTTCTTCTAACAACTGAAGAGTCATTTTTATTTCTGTGAATCATCTAAATAAATGTAATTGTGTGAACACACATTAGCGGTTATTGTCTTTTGTTCATTTAAGTTAATTCTGAATCATCTAAATAAAGTTAACTGTGTGAACACATATTGGTGGTTATTATCTTTTGTTCATTTAAGTTAGTGATGTTTGTGTTTGCAGTTTTATGCACAGTCTCTCTGTCGTTGTTTAGCTTAAACATCAGTTTTTAGTCAGTTACAAAAGTGTCAGGCATTAAGTTTTTGTATTTTTAATTCACCTAATTATGACAGAGTTACAGGTTTCGGGTGTTTTTGAAAGTGTAAGCGGTGAAAACTTAAATGTGACCGTCGAGTAACGTTAGCTACTCAAACGAAGACAAATTGTGTAAGTGTTCATTAAGATGCAGAAATGAAAATAAGCGTACAAATATTCATAATGACAAGTACAATATAACCTAAAAACACTATAGAACCCTGCTAAGTATACCTAAAATTTTCTAGAGCGGTGAGATATTTACATTTACTGTACATTTATTCATTTAGCAGACGCTTTTATCCAAAGTGACTTACAGATGCGGACGGTGGAAGCAATCAAAAACAACAAAAAGAGCAATGATATATAAATGTTTTAACAAGTCTCAGTTAGGTTAACACAGTACACGTACCATGGGATTTTAAATAATATCATAAATAAAAAGAAAACAGATTGAATAAAAAAAGAATAGAGCAAGCTAGTGTTAGAGGTCTTTACACATACACACACATGCACACACACACACGCATAAATAGATATAAACCGCAATGTTTTTCATAGCGTTACACTTTGAACGATATGTTTCCATGACATTGTTAGCTCTTTCTGTTTGAATCTATTTACAGCAGTTTTCACCATCCTAATTGTAATGGTTTGGTCTTATGCTTAGGGCCTTATACGTTGTATTTTCTAGTTTTTGCTCTCGTGTTAGTGGGTCTCTTTGTTCATACAAATCAATATTTCTGTGGATTTGGGTATTAAAATATTGCTTTAAACATCGTCTTCATTCGAGACGTTTACTTAACATCATTATATCATCCTAGTTTATATCAGATATAAGATATGTTGATTATTAATTATTATCCAACCTTTTAATCATCAAAATATCACGACTGACTTGAGTGATCATCTTGGGCGGAGCCATCTTGGGCGTGACCAATGTTTATGACTTGCTGATGACAAACCCCCATCGTGTACATCATACAAGGATTGAGGGTGGCTCACTAAAACAAAGACCGGCTGATAAATGCTACAGTTGCCTGCTGTGAACAACAAACAATACAATAAATCAATAAACCAGAAATTTATCGTGAATTAAAACAGTACTACCGCATTCGGCGACAGTTCTATATCGATTAGGGGCAAAGTTTACGCCTTGGAAAGAATCGAATTCTGAAAAAGTCGTCTGACGCTGCACAACTGACCCATGGAGGGTAAATGGAGCGGCGCTGATGAGGTCGAAAAACTGGAGTGCGCTGCGGCAGACACCAGTTTTGTCAAAGACATTATCGACCCTGATTTTAAACTACACTACAGAGGACAGATGATCGGACTGATGCAAAAGATCATCAAGAAGGAATGCGACCCAAATCACGATTGTACGGGCGATAGCAAGCGGGAAACAAATCTCAGTAACCAAATGAAACTTGTAAGAAGACTGAAATATACATGGCCTGATTTGACGAGCATATTTTTAACCGGGAGGGACCCGGTGCATGTTTCTGCACGTAAAATTCTGGAAGTGATGTCTGAATGTGAAGATGAGATGGACGTTAATGACGTTCTCTATCTGTGTACATCTATAACAGATCAATGTGTGCTGTTGGCTGCCAAAAATTATGATTCTATGACTTGTGAAATTGTTGCATCGTTGGTTGATTTTATATTGGACCAAAACATGTTAATCTGCAGAGATTTTCTATTCTGGTTAGATTGCCTGTAATGTCATGAGTACTATTTGTTTTTAATGACAATTTGATAATTTTCTTCACTACATCGATATATATTCAACAATATAGTGTTGAAATAAAAGATTGATCCACTTCACTCGCTATTCTGTTCTCTGAGTTCAGCAACTTTTTTGTTTGTTAACAATTAACAATAATAATTAATAATCAACATATCTTATATCTGATATAAACTAGGATGATATAATGATGTTAAGTAAACGTCTCGAATGAAGACGATGTTTAAAGCAATATTTTAATACCCAAATCCACAGAAATATTGATTTGTATGAACAAAGAGACCCACTAACACGAGAGCAAAAACTAGAAAATACAACGTATAAGGCCCTAAGCATAAGACCAAACCATTACAATTAGGATGGTGAAAACTGCTGTAAATAGATTCAAACAGAAAGAGCTAACAATGTCATGGAAACATATCGTTCAAAGTGTAACGCTATGAAAAACATTGCGGTTTATATCTATTTATGCGTGTGTGTGTGTGCATGTGTGTGTATGTGTAAAGACCTCTAACACTAGCTTGCTCTATTCTTTTTTTATTCAATCTGTTTTCTTTTTATTTATGATATTATTTAAAATCCCATGGTACGTGTACTGTGTTAACCTAACTGAGACTTGTTAAAACATTTATATATCATTGCTCTTTTTGTTGTTTTTGATTGCTTCCACCGTCCGCATCTGTAAGTCACTTTGGATAAAAGCGTCTGCTAAATGAATAAATGTACAGTAAATGTAAATATCTCACCGCTCTAGAAAAATTTAGGTATACTTAGCAGGGTTCTATAGTGTTTTTAGGTTATATTGTACTTGTCATTATGAATATTTGTACGCTTATTTTCATTTCTGCATCTTAATGAACACTTACACAATTTGTCTTCGTTTGAGTAGCTAACGTTACTCGACGGTCACATTTAAGTTTTCACCGCTTACACTTTCAAAAACACCCGAAACCTGTAACTCTGTCATAATTAGGTGAATTAAAAATACAAAAACTTAATGCCTGACACTTTTGTAACTGACTAAAAACTGATGTTTAAGCTAAACAACGACAGAGAGACTGTGCATAAAACTGCAAACACAAACATCACTAACTTAAATGAACAAAAGATAATAACCACCAATATGTGTTCACACAGTTAACTTTATTTAGATGATTCAGAATTAACTTAAATGAACAAAAGACAATAACCGCTAATGTGTGTTCACACAATTACATTTATTTAGATGATTCACAGAAATAAAAATGACTCTTCAGTTGTTAGAAGAAAAAAAAGTGTACTACGTAACTGCGAAAATGACTTAAGGACCCTATGAATCGGTTCATTGAACCAAACTGTCCAAATAAATAATTTTTCAGAAGTGAATCGAACTTTGCATCACTAAAACAGATCACAGAAAAGAATATGAGTCTTTTTATTTAGGTTATCTGCGTATGCGTTTAATCAGATGTCCAATGATTTAGAGCGTTGCCACATACAATATGAGTATGTATTCACGACAGGCATGTTTGAAGCCTAAGGTGTGTGATGGGTATTGTAGTTCCCTGACCTGAAGATCTACATAGCTTGAATGAGGTATTAGGTAAACATATTACATTTGTAAAACAAAAACATATAATACATATAACAACAATAAAATAACTGTTAACACATATTTAGACCAAACGACTATATTCAACAATAATACGATATACATGTGCTAAAACAGGCTAAAATGGGTTGACTATGCTGTAATGGAGCAACCATTGTCATGTTATCTTATGAACCATTGGGCGTTAGGATTCGTGTGTCCTGAAACCAAATAATTGTCTTTACCTTTAGAAAAAGTAATAATATGGCAAACGTAAGTCGGTCAATCGTGCATCCAGAGTTTAACTTACTGAATCTCTATAACAAATTTCTGCAATGGCTATACTTGTTACGATGTTTCCAAGTCGGTGTCTGGGGCTTGTTTTAAGAGCAAACCCTTGTTTGTGGACATTGTACGCATTTTTAAAGTTAAAGAGGGTAATGAACTCTTTCACCAACTATTCTTGTTAGAACGCATAATCAGTGTTAGGGGGTCAACTAGTTACATATAGCTAAATTATATCATTTGATTAAAAATAAATGTAATCAGTTACAGTCAGTGAGAAAAATAATTAAATTGCGGTTAATTATGAAAATGTTACATCTGAATATGAATGAGTTAAAGACGTATGCTTATTTCCTATTTGGCCGATGTATATTTATTTGTTAAATTGAACCGATTTACCAACCGTTGTTAGATGCCATGGCATTTCCCTTCATAGGTGTGCAAAAACCTGATTTAAAAACAGTATCATAGCTGTTAAACTTTCTTGTTGTGTTTTTAAATATGTATTTAATCTCCAAGCAAATCTGATTTCGTGGTGGTTGTGCTTTAAAATGAAATGATCACAATCCTAATTTAAGTGATGAAGGATTTGAAAAGTCTGACGGTCATTAGTTGTTGAGTACTCTAATGTTAACCCCTGTCCTGTTTACACGTTTCAAAAGATTAACGGTTGAAAACATTACAAGTCTTAAAACATGTAATCAAATCTTATCAGTTACATTACTTTTTAAACTTTTAGATTTTAAATGGGTTAATTTGTGATCTATAACCTATTACAACGTTCATAGTAACTTCCCCAAAACTGTACGTAAAATAATTCCACCAAGGTCTCAGCTACAGCTAAACGTTATAACAAAAACTTAAGGTCCTTGTTGACAGTTTTGTGAGGTGTGTGTGTGTGTGTCCGTGTGTGTGTGTGTGTGTGTGTGTGTGAAAGCAGCATGGTTTGGAAGAATTTTTTTTTAGCTTATATATGTGATTTTACTACAAACTATAAGCATTCTAACTAAGAAAACACAATGTTTTTATTTTTTTTATTTTTTTTTTCCAACCAAACCGTTTGTTTGCAGTTGTTAAAGTCGTAAGAATGTTTATTGTTATGAAAAGAAGGTAAGTTATCCTAGATACATAAGTCTTTTTTATTAACCACAATGCGTTTATGAGTTATGTATTTGTTCTGCTTCATGTATGCAGCGGTTACCATACACACATTCAAGAGAAATGCGTAAACTCAATTGTTTTAAACAATCTAAACCATTTAGTCTATCCTTAAAAACCTCTTACATTTTTTTTTTCTTCACACATCTATTTTCATCTGTCTCTGGACTCTTGTTAAAACACTTGAGTGCTGACATGAATCCTGCATGAAAGCTAAAAAATAATACTTTTTTAAAACTATTTTAAACATCATGGTTAACAACACCATTTGGAAAGTGAGAAAGGATGTCTAATCTATTGTACACATTTCTGTCAGACATTTGTACCAACAAACACTTTTGGTTTCAAAGAAAACTTAGGACTTAGAACTCATTTTAAATCTTATATAGATATGTTCGTGTTTGTGACCTATTTTGTTTGTTTGTGTATTTTTTTACTTGTTTGAGTGTATATTAGTATTTATTTAGTTTGCATGTTCATGTTTTCTGTAATGTTTACATTTGTGTGTGTGTGTGTGTGTTTGATTGTATGGTTGTGTTTGTGTACTTGTTTGCATTCTCGGTACATTTATGTTGAGTTTGAAAGATCTAGGGGTTAATAAAAATTATAAATGTAACTAAAATAAACTAAATTAACTCAAATTAAACTACATATTCCTATATGGTCTGACTTGTTAAAAGATTTCACGTCCATTTGACCAGTAAATGAACTTTTAGCTAACCTCACGATCACAGACCTAAACCATAAACCATTTTATGGTTACCTGCAGCACACCATTTACAACACCAGAACCCCCGGAAAACTAATTAGATAACAGTTGAGTTGGAAACCCCAAAAACCTTTAGATGTTTTACAATCTTCGCTGACATGGTCGTAACAGTAAACACAAAGACATCAGATTCCAGATACCAGACGCGTTTCTACGCACTACTTGAGATGAAATATTTAGCCTCTCCTGTAATGTTGTTAAAGTTTCTTTGGCAAAAAAATCAAAGACATTCCAAAACATTTCATTCCAGTTAGATTTGTGTATGCCTAAACGCATGTTTTAATTGATATAGCTACGCTATAGCAATGATAGAAGTTAATACTGACAAAATAAAAGACGTATTCAAGGATTTAGACTACTAAAGTATGGGTGAGTGACTTATTAAAATGAAATAAAACAACAATTTTTTCCAACAAATAATTTTTGTTGAGATGAAAATAAAATGGTATAGGTTAACCTAATTTTAAAGTAAAAACATCGGTCTAATATTAAAACCAGGTAGAATGTTTTCATCAAATAAGAACTGATGTGTTTTTATTAAAAACATTACTTTGTTTAACTCTTTTAACATACATTTAAACCTTTGTGACCAACTTTATTAGGGAGGTGTCTTTTTTATTCGATGCTTTAAACATTAAAAACATAAAGGCGTACATTACTGGTAGATTTACAAATATGGTCTGAGATTACACTCAATTTTCGTTCACACTCTGTACATCATAAAACAAAATAAATGTAAAATAAATAAAACAACACTGAAGAAAAAGATAAAGAATGAAAAAGTAGGGGAGTAACAGATTTTCACATTAAGAAAAACCAAAGTCCTTTAATGAAGAATACAAAAATCTTGCTTTGAGACTTTTCATTTCTTTTAACGTCTCCAAATACATCACAAATTCCTCTTTAAATGACACTAAACGTGAGGATTTTGAAAAACATACATTTATGAATGTAGAATTTCGTGCCAGAAGTTGATATTAAGAAAATAAAAGACATATTCAATGATTTAGGCTACTAAAGTAAGTGTGAGTGGCTTATTAAAATAAAATAAAACATCAAGGACTTTTGTTTAGATGAAAAATAAAGAGCATATAGTTTTAAAGTAACTCATATACATAGATGTATCTAAAGATCCTGAAACAGGACACATATGTTCCAAGTGGGCAGATATAGAATACCTGAAAGAACATCTAATCATCCGTCTGTTTATACTACAGAAATGATTGTCATATTTTTGGCTCTTCAGTGGGTTGAACACATTAGTATACCTAAAGTAGTCATATGTTCAGACTCATTTGCAGTACTACCAAGTTTAAAGTGTGGCGAATCTTCAACAAGACAATTTGTCATTCATTTTACAGAGTTTGTTCAGAATACAACCAAAAACAAATATTTATTTTGTATAGATACCTGCACATATAGGAATAGAAGGTAGTGGATCAGATAAAAACATTAAAATGCCAGACATCAAATTTAATGAAAGGAGAATTTTGGGGGTAGAAAGGAAGCTCTCGCCATAAAATTGGACACATTGCACTTAATCAGTCATTATTTATAAGAGGAAAAACATGTGTCTGGACTTTGTGTTAAATGTGATCTTCCTCAATCAGTTGAACCTATTTTAATAAAATGTAAAAGATATGACAACGAAAGAATACAACTTACTTACACTTAATATAGAAATAAACCAGATCTCATTTTAGAAAATGTTAAATAAAGATGTGACTATAGAAATGTTTCAATGATTAAGTATCTCAAAGAGTTGATAAACAGGATTTAAAGAATCACTACTAAGTTTGTCACGTTTCAATCTGAGACGAGATATTTCTTACCTGTCATATTGTTAAATGGGTGATACTTTTAACTACATATGTATGGTTTAATTACTAGATAACACGACACAAACTCGGCAGAAGTGTGTGTGTGTTTATGATTGTGTGGTTGTGTTTGTGTACTTGTTTGCATTCTCGGTACATTTATGTTGAGGTTGAAAGATCTAGGGGTTAATAAAAATTATAAATGTAACTAAAATAAACTAAATTAACTCGAATTAAACTACATATTCCTATATGGTCTGACTTGTTGAAAGATTTCACGCCCATTTGACCCACTAAATGAACTGTCAGATAACCTCACGATCACATTTGATTACACACAATTTTTTTTTTTAAACTTTAGCTGACCTGCAGCAGACCATTTAGCTACAACACCAGAACCCCCCGGAAAACTAATTAGATTACAGTTGAGTTGCAAACCCCCAAAAACCTTTAGATGTTTTTACACCCGCTGATGTCTAACTGATATGCAGGCACAGTAATCACACAGCCTCCAGATGCCCGGCGCGGTCACGTTTCGCTGCACGACCTGAGACGAGATATTTCTTCCCTGTCATATTGTTAAACGACTACTTTTAACTACATATGTCTGTTTTATTTACTAGATAACGCGACACAAACTTACAAACTGGACAGAAGGAAAGCGTGGATGGGTGGCTGAGTGTGTGTGTGTGTTAATTGTCATAGCTTGAGAAATTAAGCTTGACAAAAATAAAAGATATATCGGCGGCAATAGTCTAAATTTAGACTAGTCGTAGATTAGAGTAATTAACTTAATACATTAAAAACAAATAATGTTTTTTCAATGCTGTTTTTTATTATTATTTTTTATTTTTTATTTTTTTAAGACTAAAAGTAAATAAAAATCGCATAAAGGTACATCATTTAAAAAGTACAAATTGATCTTATGTTTAAACGGATTTAAAGTTTTCACTAATTAAGGACTGATGTCTATTTATTAAAAACTACTTAGTTTAATTATTTTAACATTTAAATCTATTTGACGCTGCTATCACGCCTACAGCGGGGCAGTCTCTAGCGCTGGAGGCGTGGTTTTTTTCCGGAGCATCCCCCGAGCCTCATTCTAAGTGTGTCAGCGATGCTGTCAGGATCGCTCAACGGAGATGCCTTGACACTTTGCTGTGATATCTTTTTTTCTTTCGTCTAACTCTCTGTCAGTAATAGTCTAGATTTTTAAAGTTGTAGTTAGTGGTAAAGTACAACATAGATTTGATTTGAAGTATCTTGTCTGATGGATTTTATTTTTGATCCGCGTAATGCCTACCATATTTTTTCTTTTGTTTTTAACTTTTTATAACATCGTGACAAACACCAAGTTTTCTGGTTTGTATCGCCGCTTTATATTCATTTCTTTTTTAGTTTGAGGTAAGGTATAAGTGATAAATGCTTTCTTTTCTAGCTGGTAACAAAACACCTTTTTAAATTTTTACAAGCTCTCACATCTTTTTCACATGTTGCTTAACTAAAACACATCTGATAGTTTTGACTTGTTTAGTTGTTTTAGATAAATAACCAGTAGTTTTCTTTTTTATTTGTTACAACTTTAACAACGTTTTACACTTTTCCAACTACGAAAACAATCATTACATCGTTCCCATTTTGTTTGTGTTATAACCTTTTTTCTTGAAATGCACTGTGTACTTAAAACCTTAATAAAAACTTCCCTTATACCATTTTAATGATTTCAACCCTTTCCACAGTTTAAAAAAAAAAAAGCACATAGATCCCAACACATTTTCACCCTCCCTCACCGAAATTCCTTCTTAGGGTCGTAAGTTCATATCTAGGTCACCGGGGTGTACAGGGAGGGGAGGGGAGGGGAGGGGTGGGGGTGTACAAACAGGTGTCCAGAACAGATGGCTTTTTATGACCCTCATCAATCAAATTTTTGACACATGGTATACTTTATCCTCTCTCACTTCGTCTGGTTCATGTGTATTTTTAGGTACAAATAGCAGTTGAGATAGATCAGGCAGGTTATTTGCGAATCTTTCTTTGGTGACTGGAACTATAGTTCTGCCCAGACGGTAACGCTAAGCCATATAGTTAATATCATTAATACACAGAATACACGATACAATACACGATTACTGTGATCTATAGCAGTAAGATCAATTCCATGCGATATAATTAAATCTAGTGAGTGGGCCCGGTGACATTTTGCTTGGTTCCAAACGAGTTTATTAGTCAGTAAATGCAAGTCCTAATGCATCATTTGTATTATCAACGTGAATATAAAAATCTACAGTGATTAGCACTTTATCAATGGTAAACAAAAGATCTGAGAGGAAATCTGAAAATTATTTTAGGAATTTAGGATTTCGAATTAGTTAAATCTGTATCTTGTTTTTTTGGGTAACATTGAGAATATCACTATATTGTTGCAACACCTCCGTGGTGGACCAGTCTGACGGTCGAGGGGGAGGTGTTGAAAATATTGCAAATAAAGTTTCAAAATGAGCAGCTTTGTAAAAAATATCAGATACACTTAAAATATAATATGTGAGAATGTCATAAAGCTGACCTGAAGGGAGAACAACAAAGAGCCACAGACATCAGTTGGATGGTTTATTACTCCTGTTATATAACACTTCAGTACAACTCTTGGCGAAGAGCCTCAACTTAGTGCTTGCCTTTTAGGTCAGAGAAGTTCAGCTGCTCAAGAGTTATTGTGGTCTCAGCCCAACAACATTTACATTCCTGCTTCCACTACCGTGTCCAGATCATCTCTTGTGTTTGAGAGAGAAAATATCTTTTTAACCTTGCAGGATCTGACTCCCTCCCTTTCGTTGGCTGACCTGCATTGACAGCACAGCTGCTGCTGTCAATCATCTCAAAGAGACACAGAGACCAATGCAGGAAAGCTCAAGTGCTCGCGTGAATTTGTACTTATAAGGATCTTAAGCTTTCAGACACACAAATGGACCAGGATGAAAAGAATGAGGGTAGGTGTAAATATATTGCTTTATATGTGGTTTCGTACAGCACTAACATAGAAAATACACTCTGAGCAGAAGTGAACTGTACCTTGCTACTGGAATGTCTTAACAGATTAACAACAACCACTTAGAGAGCAACCAGATCAGTTCTGTGTTCTTGTATAAAGGTAGCATCTTACAAAATGTTGATTATTAACTTCAGAAGTCAAACTAAATGTTATATGTGTTCTATTTATTTTTAATGATTAAAACAAATAATGAAGCAGTGCTTCTCAAGGCCTTCCATTATCCAACAAAGTATTCAAAGGCCTCCCATAAACGGTACACTGTAAAAACAAAAAAAGATTTTCAAAGTTCTAAATAAAACAAGATTATTGTAGTGCTCTACAAAACAAAATACTAGTTTTCTACTTCAAAATTTCATGTTTAATTCAGTGTTTTATTGGGGCGTTTTGTATAATGCAATAAAATCAAGAATCTGTGATTGGTTAAACTTTTGTTTAACTGGCAAATGTATAAAAGAAAAGATTCCAAAGTTTTCACTGACCAGCTTATTTGTATTTTGTAAATATAAACAATTTTAAAAGTGAAAAGTTTATAGAATATCCAAGTGAAACTGTTTTGAAATGGTTCACAGTATAAGCAGGTGAATTGGTAATAAGTTAGTGACATTGTAATTAAAAAGAAAGTTGATGTGACACAGTGTTAAACATGCCTTTGTCCCAACTTTTTTGGAGTGTGCTGCAGCAATCGAAAATCAACATGTTTATATTTACAAAATAAAATTAAGTTGGCCGGTGAAAATATTGGATTTTTTTTTTTTTTTTACTTTAGTCAATTAAATAAGGTTAAAGAGAATAAACAAATCACATATTCTTGATTTTCATGGCATTTCTAAAAATTTCCCAACTCTTCTGTTTATTGAACAAGTGAAATCCAAATGCCTTGACACAGATTCAGCAACAGAGGGTTACACGAACAATCCTCAATGAGAGACAATGAGGGCTACTTAAATCAAACTATAAAGGGGTCACATGACAAACCAACCAATGAACACGTGTCGTGAATACAGCAATTGAACCAATGGGAACAGGACACATGAACAAAAAGAGCACGGCTGTGTTCAGCCCTGATAAAAATGGTGCAAAACGTTTTTTAAACCGAAACGGTGGTGCGTTGAACACCATGTTCTGATGACGCAAGAGTTGCAACTATGGCAGCTGAGAAGGCCATTCTTTGTGTTCTTTTTGAAGAATTTCTGAACCTGATGAAATCATTATAAATATGTTTAATACTGCAAAATATCATTGATGTTACAGTCATTTCCCTTGCCCTCCAGAATAAAAGAGAAAATCCCAATGAAATGAAGGGATTTGTGGAAACTGTGGTTCCTAATTATTGTGATCCAACATTTGCCTCGCATTTCAGGATGAAAAGAAAAACATTTCAGGTGAAGGATAATCCAATTCTTACCTCCGAGTATGTGTTATGATCTATATGACCTTTATTATTTTTATTGTGAGTATTAGGCTTATCATTATTGCTAATCACTGTTGTTGTGCTATGATATATAATATTTACCAATATATAATCAGAGGGCTATAGACAAGTTCAAGTGTCACTCCATAATACAAACAGCAACAATATATAAATATGTATAGTATGTTTATGTTACATTAATCAGTATTTAGCACACCTTCCTAAGGAAAGGATATGGACCAGAAGACATTGCAATTATTTAGACAGATCTATACTTGTGCTCTTATTATTTTAGTTATTTTGCCTTTAATATAAATAAACATGTGCAAACAATATACTTGCTCTTGTGAATTTATTTTGATTGTTGATTTTGATGTTAATTGCATTGTGCGAGCTGTCTCTTTAATACCGTGTGGTTTATATACATACCTGTTCTGCTACTGACATGCTTGACACACCCACCAAAACAAAAGAAAACGAATCTCGTCTCAATCCAGAAAACATGTCATTCAAACCGAATACCGTAGCAGAGCAGTTCACACTGGTTTGAGCTTGTACTTGCCCCACATGGTAAACTCACATTACAGGGTCAAAGGAAACACATGACAGGAACCAACAAAACCCAAAACCAACCCCTTGTCCAAATACCCAAACTTGCGGTATTTGCACTTGATCACTTGACTACTTATGTCCCGTATTTGGCCCAATTGTGTGTACAACATTTCATTAGCCGATAGGACACACTTTAATTTCTGGTGGTTCTTATTAAGTGATAAAAACCAGTTGCAAATGGGGGGGTTGAAAAGACTCCTTCAAGGAAACTGAGTGTGTTTTCCTATTCTCGTTTTCTAACATGGAAGCTTTGTAGAGGATGTGCTTGTAGAGGGAGCATTAATCTGCGTCCAGAAACTCAAAAGAACTGTGACAAGCTACCTCCTCTCGGACGGGGTGATAATCCGGATCCTCTGTCACATTTGTTCTTAAACCTCTTCATGAAGTACCCCATTACTGCACATTTTGTATGTCTCCCTATATCTGACACATCCTCTTCAGGTCTTCCAGTCTTCGCTAATGAATTGAATCAGGTGTGATAGATGTGATAGACAAACAAAATGTGCAGGAATGGGGCTACTCCAGGACAGGTTTGAGAACCACTGCTGTATTGGTTCATCAGCATCACTGAGGTCAGCATAAGAGTCTTGGGGGTTTTCTGGTTCAAGGGCCTGAAGAGTGCGCATTCTTGTACCATTGAAACTGTTGACATCCATCTTTACAAATAAATAATCTCTTATAATTTTAGTAATGCTTGTACACCAGCATTTGTCATTTAAGAAGAGATTGCCACTGATAATTATGATTTCCACACATTTATTTTATGAATTCATTATATTTACTTAAAAAAATATCCAAAAGTGGCAAAATAAAAATAAAAATACATACTTAAGAAATTAGCTCAGTATATACATTTTGAAACAACAATAGCTGTCATATTCATAGCTATGAATGATCAGAAGTTTATATTTATAAGCAAATACTGTAATCAATTTTGACTGCAGAAATGGATGATCTGAAAGCATTAGCTTAGCTTTTCTGCGTTTACCATAGAGTGACATATGAACCGTTGGTTGCTAACCTTGGACAATTTCACCAAGAACAGTTCACATGGACCTGGCAGGAGTGATTTTTTTGTTTCTGACATCTATGTTAGAAGTAGTGACAAGAGCTGTTGATTGACACTCTGACATCTAGTGGGGTTTTTTTTTTTGGCATAACATATCTCAACCAGATGGTAGAGATGGCTTAATCAGCTCGAGTTAAGTTACTTACTCCTCTCAATAAAATATAGTGACTCAAAATGTGCTCAACCATTTGGTCACTGTTAATTATATATGAAATGAATCTAACTTAAAGTATTAAACAACAAAATCATTAAGATTATAATTTTATTTTTTTACACACAGTTCTTAAAATGTATAGAATCATGGAAACGTATGGTTAATTAATATACTGGCCCTCAGTTTGAACATTTAAAAACAAGCAGCTTTGTCATAACTTTAGTCAAAATACAGAAGAAGGAGGTTGAGATTTAAGTGTGCTCTGAATGCATTGCTGTAAATGTGAGAGATCTGTCTGTGTTTGCAGAAGTCGCTCCAGATGCTGAGCTGGCAGCAGCGATTATGAGGCGACACTTTCGTCCGTCGCTGATCAAAACTGAAGCATGGGAAGGATATGAGTTTGCAGACATGGAGATCAAAATCACAGAGTCGACAGACTGTTACGGGGCTGTTCTGTGGCCCTCAGTACGTATCACTCACTCCGATCATTTAAACTGAGAAACAAAAGCAGAACTAACTGGTGTCTGTTTGTAGGCCATGGTGTTGTGTCATTTCCTCGACACTCACCGTGACGAATATAACCTGATGGACAAGAACATCATTGAGCTGGGTGCTGGGACGGGTCTTGTTACCATAGTAACCAGCCTCCTGGGTGAGACACAAATTATTTGAAATATTTTTAATTACATTATTTATTTATTTTTTGTAATTTACATTTAGCTAAAATTAAATGACTATCATAATATTCTGTAGTTTTACTTGAGGGGAAAGTAATAAAACCATACAACGGTGTTGTTCTCCACCTGCAGGTGCAAAGGTGACGTCAACAGACTTGCCGGATGTCCTGAGTAACCTGAGACACAATGTGAACCGCAACACCCGAGGGCGCTGCAGGCACGCGCCGCACATAACCGAGCTCAGCTGGGGGAAACAGCTGGAGGAAAGATTCCCGCGCGCAACCTGTCACTACGATTACATCATCGCCGCAGATGTGGTGTACGCGCATCCCTACCTGCACGAGCTCATGGAGACCTTCATGCACTTGAGCTCAGACGACACCGTCATCCTGTGGGCCATGCGGTTCCGTCTGGACCCGGAGAACAGCTTCGTGGACACATTTGATAAACACTTTCATCTGGAGGAACTTTATGACTTGCCCAGCCTGCGCATAAAGCTGTACCGCGCGCGCAAACGGACCAGCGCCTCTCAATTATTTTGAAGAGCCTCTGATATATTAACAGAACTATTATTTTATAATATATTATTAACAGAAATTTGGAAGAGCAATTTAGCTAAATTAATTAACCAAAATTACTTTTGTGATTCCAGAAGTTTCAGGATCTGCTACAATAGTTACAGAAGGGAAAAATAAATCCGATTTCAGTTTACATCTTGATCTTTATTATTATTTATTTTTTTGTTTGTTTTAAAGTTAGATCATTACAATTAATATTAATTATATATAAATAATATATAAATTATTTTTATATAATTAATGTGAATAATTAGATATATTTATCATTATTAAAAACACATACTTTTAAATTAAATGTAATATAAATTGTATATAATTATAATAATTATTATATTATATATAGTTTAAAATAATCCTGTGGCCATTGGCATAGACTGTATTTCTGATATTTTAAATTCTATTTACTGTCTTAATTTATGTTCCTGCTCCTATTGTGAATGATTCATCAGTAACTTCATTCTAAAATTTGAAATAAATAAAATGGAAATCAAGTGTTTGTCTTTGTAATCATTTAAAATCGAATACCTTGCAATGAAATTAAAAAGGATATGATTGTTGGACAATGATAACTAATATCACACCAATATTACATACATTCATTTAATGCTGGTTACTGTCTTAAAAAAAAGATTACCTAAGAATCCTCATCTTCAGACAATCTGAGATGCAGATAAGTTTTTTCTTTATCAGATTTGGAGAGATGAAGCATTACATCCCTAGCTTGTCAATATATCATCTGCAGTGAATGGGTGCCGTCAGAATGAGTCCAAACATAAAAACATTAGAATAATCCAAAATAAGTTAAGTTATAGGAGTAAATAAGTCCATCTCACATCAAAATCCACCCACATATTTGTTTAGAACTTTTCTAGACGGTTTTGGCTTGCAAACGGTGCTTGATCTGTGCAGATTTCTCTCCTGATTCAGACCAGATTTTCACTGGAGGAAGAGTTATTAAGTATTATGGACTTGTGTTTTAGCCCAAAGTAGTGTTTTGAATTTAAACACGCCTTGATAGGCTTGAAAGAAACAAACTCACCTACTCATTTCTGATAAAAGAAGTATTACCATAGTGATCCATGGAGATGCTCCGGATGGTGAACCTGACCTTTGGTCCAAAAGTGCACATACATACTGATAAAAAAAAAAGAAAGAAAAAAAGTACAGCCTAAATGCACTGTAATCACTTTGGATAAAAGCGTCTGCTAAATGCATAAATGTAAAAAGGACAGCAGAGATCCCCCAAAATGTACTTTTACAATTTAAACACGAGTATATTCATTGCTGGGAAATGTAAGATTCAGATGAAAATACCGTGTTAGGTTTCCTTCTCTAAACAACTGATTCTGAAACATTGCTTACGATCTTTGGAGATCTTTATTATTGGGCACTTCTAGACCCATTTTATTATTATTATTATTTGAATATTTTCTCTTAACCAGATGTGTTCATGACTAGCAGCACATAGCAGTTATGGATTGCTAACATGTTTAGGACCTTCTGACTACAGCAGCCCATTTGGACTATGTAACAGAGATATTTGATACTGGCAGCATGTGCTTGAGTCCACCAGTGTCATTATTACATGAACACCACATACAATCCACATACATCTACTCCTGAAGAAGAGAGTTTTTTAAAAAATATCTTGATCTTAGTGACTTAGGAGTCCTCTTCACTACTCCTAACCATTCACTGATTTAGGATCTAGTGCTAAAATGCTTTGTGAAACACA
Source organism: Carassius auratus (assembly GCF_003368295.1). Classification (NCBI taxonomy): domain Eukaryota; kingdom Metazoa; phylum Chordata; class Actinopteri; order Cypriniformes; family Cyprinidae; genus Carassius; species Carassius auratus. Next base: position 15,922,868 of record NC_039243.1, read on the forward strand.
AGGAGTCCAAAACTTTGGACCGACATCCCCTATATTTTCAAGATTTTCTCTTAAATAAGCGAGTTATTAGCTACTTTTAGCCTTAAGTGGTTTTGTAAATTTGGCCACAGATACTATATCAGCTTACTAAACCAGATAACAGGTGCTGGCATTCTGTACAGCTCAAAGGCTTCAGTGTTTACCTTCATTTTGTGCCAGCAGAAGCTCGTTCCCCATCTCCTACATCATGCTCTATTTCTCAGTGTTTGTGTGGATGTGCCACTGCTTCATGACTCTCCAGCTAAATATAGTCAATATCAGTGTGACACTGGAGTGTTGCATGATGGCCATCTATAACGGCTGAGGATGCAGTTGCAGAAACAACAAGGTAAAGCTCATCGTTGCAGACACATGATCTCCTCTGGAGATTTAACCAGCTGAAGGTGCAGTGAACTGCAGTTACTGAATTAAACTGTAAAAGTGAGACTTAGCCTATGGTGAATTTGGACATTTCTGAACTGAGACTACTGTAAAAAAAAAAAATCTTATTGGACCTATACATTTCTTTTTAACTTGCTTAATTGCAAGCTTTTACAAATACCTTGTTATTGACATCTCTTCAAATTAAAAGTTCCATTTAAAAAATGTCATATAACGTCACAAGATTTACTTTATAATGTTTTGCTAGTCCGTTTAAATTGTTTATTGTTTTAATAACACAGCTAAACTGAGAAAACAATGTTTGATATACTGGCAAAATCTGTATGTTTTAACAGGTCAACATACACACACACACAGACACACACACACACACATATATATATATAGAGAGAGAGAGAGAGAGAGATCATTATCATCATGGATTGCATTCACTCTGTAAATGGAGATGCCACACTGGAGACTGGAGATAGTCTGTAAACCCTGGGAAAGATGGCAAAGAAAAACATGATGGTAAATATCTTAAAATAATCTCAAAATCACCTTCTTTAGAAGTAACAGTTCACCCAAAAATTTAAATGTGCTGAAATCCCCTCACCCTAAGGCCATCTTAGATGTACTGTAGATGAGTTTATTCTTCATGGGAGCAGATTTGGACCAATCTAGCATTACATTACATGCAGTAAATAGGTGCTGTCAGAATAACAGTCCAAACAACTGATAGAAATATCACAATAATCCACAGGAAGCATTATTATGGATTATGGACTCATATTTTAGCCTTAAGCAACAGTTTGAAGTTAAAAACATTAATGATGGATTTGTTTCTTCAAAAATTCTGAACTTTTGTCTTCACAGGGCAATAACTGATAGACTGTAGTCATGTGGATTATTTGTGGATTATTGTAATGTTTTTATCAGCTGTTTGGACTCTCTTTCTGATGGCACCCATTGGACTCATATTAAGCTAAAGCATTGGTGAGCAAGTTTCTTTAAATCTGATGAAGAAACAAACTCATCTGCTGTACATCTTCGATGGCCTGAGTACATTTTCAGCAAATTAAAATTTTTAGGTCAACTATTCCTTTAATCGGACTGTAAAAACTGCATCTGTGAAGAGTTTATTGAGTAATGCATCAGTTTTTCCATTTGTTATTTTCAGCAGAAGCTGAAGTCTGTTTATGTAAGGTATCCTGGGATCCCAGAGTGCTTTCCACAATTTGAAAGGAGATCCATTATTTTGCCGGGCATGAAATCAGCATATGGGAGTCTCTCGATTCATTTGGTTCTGTCATCTGGCCAGCAGTGAGACAGTTATTCATTACATATTCAAAATATATAAGCTAAAGTGTGTCATTAGTTTAGATGTTGAAATTCTTTCTGGATTGTCAGTTTCTTGTTAAGAGAAGCTGTAAGTCAGTCATTTGACTTCCTGAACAGTGATACCCTGTGACTCTGTAACACTTTCACAACAATGATCTGTTTGTATGAGTTGCTTGAAGATTTGAGTTTGAGGCAGAGCTATCTGACTGACCAATGGCAAACGTAGATGGGCACATAGTAGGAGTGTTTGAGTAACTAGTCTGAAACAGTTCATTATTTTTAAAACCGTATTTGATGCCTTCAAAGGAACAAAGAATGACACAGTTCACCTTTAACCATTTTTACAGTGGTTTTCTCACTGATATTCAGAATCGTGATACATTTCCTGTATTATTATTAAGGCTCTGGCTCTGTGTCAATACCTTGAGTCCAATCAAGCAACAGTTGATCTTGTTGACAATGTGGTGGTAAAAATTGGAGCTGGCACAGGTCGTGTCCATCGTGGCCAGTCTATTGAGTAACTACTAAGGTTTTGGATTATTCATAAACACATTATTAGCATAAGGTTGTGTTATGTGTTTTCATAACTGTATAATCATCGCCAGGGGCTTGGCTGACAGCAAGTGACCTGCCTGAAGTACTCGGAAACTTGAGAGGCAACCTGTCCAGAAACACACGGGGCTGCTGCAGACACACGCTGCAGGTGGCAGAGCTCTCTTGGGGTTATGAGCTCAATAAGACCTTCCCTCATTCAGTCTACAGACACGACTACATATTAGCAGCTAATGTGGTCTATTATCATAACTACCTAGCAGAATTACTGGTCACTATGCGCCTCTTCTGCCAGAAGGGCAGAACCCTTATATGGGCCTACAAGACACGCTTTGATTCTGATCTGGTGTTTTAGGAGAACTTACATTCAACACCACCCTGCTGGCAGACAGCGGAGAGGTCAAGATTTACTCTGTCACCACAAGAGAAAAAAGTAGACTAGTGATGTCAGAAGAGACTAAAGGGGTTGCGAGGAAAGGAGTGGATGAGTATGAAACTGTCAATGAAAAGACAAAGAAAAAGATGAACAAAGGAAAGATCAAACAGACAGAACAAAAGTTCATACAACAGGTTCAAGAATATGAAAAGAAAGATGAACAATTTAGAGAAGAACAGGCTACAGGGTATGTTGATGTGAAAAACCATAAGGAAACATTAAAGTTGGAGGATGGACATTTGATCGATATCAAAGATGAGGAGGACAACACAGACCTTGAAACTGAACCTGAGGATAGTGAAGATGAAGACAATGACGGCTGCTGTGAGATGGATTCAACATTTGTAGAGCAGAAATCCGGTTAGTGATTTATTCTGAAACACAGTTGCTTATCTAATGAATTAGAGACTGACTTGGTCAAACAACAGGAGTACAAGAGATCATGGGCACCAACTACAGACCCGGGAAAGAAGTTCACAATTTTTTGGGCCAGGAAATTACAATTCAGGAGTCCATCGATTCTTCCAGTTGCTACTATATGGCCAGCGGTGAGAAACCTTCAGCTGCAGAATTAATAAATCATGAGAGTCAAATGCAAATGTGAAGATAGTATATCTATAATACATCAGTAACCAAATAACTGTGTGGTACAGCATTCAAGAAAATTGGTGCCAGGATAAAGTCCAAGAGAACAGTCAAGAACAGTCAAAACAAACATGGTGCACCTTTAAAATGTTGTTTGTGCTCCCTTCATTTAGGCAGTTGCACTTTGCCGATTCTTGGAATCACCTCAGGGTCGCCAACACATTGATTTACTCGACAAATCAGTTCTTGAACTTGGGGCTGGAACTGGCTTACTTTCGGTTGTCATCACGTTATTGGGTAAGTGTTGTGATAAAATTCAGGTGTTATTCTAATTGGTATTCTTTGTTGCAAGATAATAACTGAAACTGCTCTATAGGTGCCAAACTAACAGCCACGGATTTACCCGAGATTCAAAGTAATCTGTGATACAACCTCAACAAGAACATGAGAGGCCGACGGAGACATGAGCCCCTGATAGCAGAGCTCTACTGGGGTCACAAGCTGGATAAGACCTTCCTCAGATCCACACACCAATATGATTACATGTTGGCGACTGATGTTGTCTATCACTGGCTGATAAGTGCTCATCTGCTGCTGTCTACTGTGATATGTGATATGATGTTTTTATTTTTATTTTACACAAGTGTTTGTTTACCACACAGCATATTTAGGTCATCCTATTAAAAATAAAATTAAAACTGGATCATTTTAGAGCTTTAAAGTGCTGGAAATTGTTGAGTGAAATGCTTGAAAGGCATTGAAGGGTGCTTGAACTGTTCTTTCAAAAGGTTGTATAAACCCTGAAAGGAACGATGTATTGGATGCATTCAACTATTTCTACCACAACACCATGGTTAAAGTTAGCGTAGTCTCAGTCTCATACGACATGCTCATGGACCGTTGGCTAAACATCTGATGCATATGGGACACAAAAATGGAAACGTGTCAAAGTCGTTATCGGATTGGTTAAATTGGTTGACAGGATTTCAACTGTCAACAGTTCAACAGTTTACAACGGTGATGACCAGCGCTAATCAGGATCAACTAAACGCTAGTTTTTCAAATGTGAATGTGAAATATTTAAAGGTCGCAAGTAGGGCTGCACGATTCTGGCTAAATTGAGAATCATGATTTTTTTTTTGGTGTCATATAGAGATCACGATTCTTTATTATTATTATTATTATTATTACTACTACTATTATCATTATCACAAGTATATAAATTAATACTTTTATTTTGCAAAGGTTCTTTAAATTGAGCAAGTGTCAAAGACATTTATAACAATTTCTTCTGAACTTTCTATCAAAGAAACCTGAAAAAAAATCTACTCATCTTTTTTCAACATAATAATAATAATAATAATAAATGTTTTTTGAACAGCAAATCATCATAATTAGAAGGATTTTGAAGATCATGTGACACTGAAGACTGGAGTAATGATGCTGAAAATAGAGCTGCACATCACAGAAATAAATTACATTTTAAAATACATTGAAGTAGAATGCAGTTATTTTAAACTGTAAAAAATATTTCAAAACTTTACTGTTTTTGCTGTACTTTGGATCAAATAAATGCAGGTAGGGAGAGCAGAAGAGACTTTAAAAACCATTACACATCTTATGGTTCAAAAACTTTTGACTGGTAGTGTATATGTAATATATTTAAAACCCCAGTTTTTTATATTAAAAGGATGAAAAAGTTGTTTAAATCACTGATTCAACAACTCACTCATAAACCTACTTCACTTGTTTCAGTACTGATGAATCAGCGTTTTTGAACGACTCTCTTGAATATTAAAAATTAATTCATTGAAAAATAAATTTTTAAGACACTTGTCGCCACAATGCAATCGACACAAAGGTTATTTGAAGCGCAGTAGCCTTACTTTCAAAGGGGATTTGTTATATTTTGATCGCTGCCATATAGACGTCAAGGTCTATATCTGAACTATAAACTTTATCCCAGTATTTCTGTGATAATATGAATGACTGTAATACAGAAATAATACTGTGTAATTGAAAATACAGTTTGTGAAGATGTTTCTTAACCAAACGTGGTAACTGCTCTCTCTGTGTCAGCGGCAGTGCGAACACCGATTTGGATGATCCGGTAAGACTTTGTCAAAGGTTTAACAGAGTCAGGGAATCGTTGTCTTTTAGAAATAAGATTGAGAGGGAGTAATCTTTTAATGATTAATCATGCAGCTCTAGTTCGCAGCATACGTCCAAGAGTTTTACACACCGGTTTGGACATGTTTGTCAAATGGCCTCATGGGCAGGCCTTGGCTAATGAAAGCTGCCATGAATTGGCTAGACAAGACTACAGTTAGCGTTTCTGCTTCTGGTTTCCTGATGTATGTCAATGCTATTTATAACAGAGATTTCTGTGCAGAACTTGAATGCTTCTCAGTAAATCTTGCAGCAACCTTATCATTGTGTGAACAATTTAAACGCTTCTCACTGGATCTTGCAACACTGTTGAATCTGTGCAGTAACAGTGTCGCTAAATCAACTTTGGCTCCCGAGCAAAGCCGTTCTGAGCTTGGACAAGTTTGCGTCATGGTCCGAGCTGATAAACGGTCTGTGCTGCACAGTGTGGTTTAATTTCGCTTTCCTTTGCCGTTTGATGTTTCTCAAATGCAACAGAAATGAGAGCGCTTCTAAGTTGTGCCAGTGCGACTAGGCAAAAAAATGGTCACAAAATGAGATTGACATCCAGGTGCAGTCAACCATGCGCAAAGGCTCTTATGGGACTCCACCAAGGCTGGATCTGCCTCCTCTGGGGGCAGCGCTAGCAGGCTCACCACCTAGTCACAGAAGGTAGAGGTGGGAACCTTGGGCACATATCCAGGTCGGGATTTCAGGACAACATGAGTGTGTGCTGGCACTAAAATGCTTGTAGATCCCCAACCTTCTTGATGTAAGTGAACGTGGCCCGGAGCGCTCTCTTTAGAGACACGATCTTAAGCTCAATTGACTCCAGAGGCTCAAAGGGAACCCTCTGAATTCCTGTCTGGACATCAAGGCATAAGCTTGTCTGGTAAACGGAGCTCTGGTTTGAGTGGTAGTATCAACCACAATTGGTGGCAGACTACTTAAGTTTGTCACTTCCCGTCCAGGAACCACATGTGGAGGTTCCACAGGTCTGGACACGAGTATCATATGGTGCCCTGCCCCATGAGTTCCAAAAAACCATGCAGGTCCGGGTGGGCCACAACCAGTCTTGTGTGAGGAGGCTCAATGGGGGAAAATACATACTAGCATAGGCCCCAGGGCCAGCTGTGTGCGAGTACATCCATCCTGAGTTGGGGTTTAGGTCAGAAAATACAACTGGCAGTGGGAGTTTTAGTGTGAAGCAAACAGGTCTACCTGAGCTTCCCTGAATCGACTCAAGCTGAACCACCTCGGGATGGTGTTGCCATTCTCCAGGAAAAGTTAGCTGCCGTGAAAGCATGTCAGCTGCACAGTTGAGTTTCCTCAGAATGGAGATGGCATGCAGTAACTTGAAGCCATGCTGAAGCTAAAATAGATGGAAATGCTTTAATTCCAATTCAGATTGTTCAGATTGGAATTTGATCATGGTTTGTGAATGTAGCTTTAAAACAGGCATAATTATTGGACCATTAAAAAAAAAAAAAAGAGTTGTATCTGGGAAAAGAATGATGAGTTAGGGAAGATCATACATGACAATGATCTTACAAATCAGTAAAAGTATCTATTGTAAATCTAAAAATTAAACGTTTAATACTTAAATTTTTAACAGCTGCAATAAAATGTGATTCTATCAATAACACATTCAGCGTGAATAACTGTTTAACTGAATAACCTGTTTGTCATGAAAATGAGCAAAATATGGTCAGTTCCAGATAATTTTATTCAGAATCTTCATCAAATACATTGTTCAGCACATTAACTGTTAACAAAATAACCGGCTATTACTTCTGAAATATCTCACGAGGAGTAATGGATATAAAATAACACCTATCTACTCTATGTGTGAAATAAAATGACTTTAAAATATTGGCATTACCTAGTATTCATTTATACTTTTATAAATACAAGACATCCATAAATATATATATGAAGATATTCAAGGGTTTTTGATCCAGAATAATGTGATATTTCCTGAAGAAACGCAGAGGTGGATGGGGTTTGAAGATTGTGAATATTTAAGGCCATTTTTTAAGAACCTGCCGTTCAAGACACCTGAGCCCTGAACATCAACAAACAACACAAACACACATGATAGAAAACTGAAGAAACTGGGGGAAGATCATGCCACCAATGCATTTCCAAACCAAAGCAAAAGCCCTCTGAGTTAGTGTGAAATGACGTATCTTCTGGATGTAATGGTTCCCTTTACACCGTGTACTAGTGAAAATGTGGCATGAATTGCTGGTTTTGTTTCTTACTTTCAAACATCCCCCTTCACAAAGGAAAATGGAGATGATACGCTTTCAATGTCTAAACCCTTAATGAACACAAGAGAAGTGCACACATTTAAACTCTAAAGAAAGTTACAATCTCTTTTTCACTTGTACACCAAAACAACAAATTCAGAAATACATTTGAGTCCAGGCTCAGAATTAAAAGAAAACTTGAATGACTTTCAATCACACGAGCTATGACTTTCTTCAGAACGGCACAATATTGAAAGCCATGAACATGACCCTTGTGTCTTTATAAAACATGCATACATTTGACATATATAAGGGTCAATCACAAAACTAAAATTAAAAATAGTTTTCCTTTGATTCTATGGTGAAACAGAGCTGGACGGTTCACCCACAGAACTCCACTGGATGTCCATCATATTGCCTTGACGTTATCTGTATTCAGCAGCTCATCTGAAGTTTAACCGAAAGAAACTGTTATTGTTGTTGAGGGGAAAATGTCCACCAAGCAAATGCCCAGTAATCAAATTCCAAACAACATAACGCAGGTTTTATACAAGTTCCCCAAAGCGAAGACGAACAATGAAGTGTCATTTGAGTATGATGAAAAATCCAAGTGAAATACACCGATAAAGATTCAAGCTGTAGGATGAGAACTGTTGGTTCAGTGCTGTGATCCACACAGGAAGGCATTATGGGGTCCATGAAGGACCATGTGATGTGAGGTGCTTGGTTCTTGATGGTTTCCAGAAGGCATTAAAACAACTGTCTGTGTGTGTGTGTATGTGTGTGTGTGTGTGTGTGTCACACGACAGGACATTAGAAGGGTGTGTAGTCAGACGGGTACATGATGGGCAGCCAGTTCTCGGTGTAGGAGACGCAGTGCATCCAGCCCAGAGAACGCATCAGCTGCAGGAGACAGACAACACAATCACAGCATATCAGACAATCACAGAATTACCACAATAACTCTAATAATCTTATTCTTCTGAAAACATTATGATGTAAATCTGTGCATTTTATCCACATTTACGGAATCAATTTAGCCAGAAAAGCCATGTAATTCTGCAGAAAATTTCTTATTATAATGACATGGTACATCACGGTTTCGACTTTTCATAATCATGACTTTCTCATAATGTTGGTTAAATATTAACTCCAACTTTTTTATATAATTTGTTACTTCTTTTTTTAGCTATTATGATAGTATCTCAATTTCAACTTGCCATCAGTGTTCCCTCGATTTTTTATATTATATTGACCTCAAAAAGAGAATTCACGAACAATAACTGCTTAATTTTTTCATATTAGCTATAATAAATTATATTATTCTCTTATTATTAAATTTTTTTTTTATTCTAATTTATCCTTTAATCTTATATTTTATGTGTGTGTGTGAGATAATCGAGATTATGACACCACCAAATTGCCAGTTTAATATCTGTCTGTTTTGTGGCTGTGGGGGGGGGAGGAAGCAATGTTTTATAAGTGTTGTCTTATATGTTGTCTGTGAATATCAAGAACTTTGTGAACGTCGCTCAGTGCCTCTGGGTATTGTACGTGTTGCTTTGTTTCTGTTGACTTGTAATGATAGTACATTAGAGGCAATAACAACAAAAGACAGTGTGTTTCACAGTACTTTATTGTATTGTCGAGAATAATTTTTTAAAATATATTTATAAGTTTAGTTGTCGTAGATGTGTAGATCAGTCTTACCTGTCAGCTACAGTTTGGGCATGAAGTGCTCCCTAGGAATGGGAGTATTGATCCTTTAGTATCGATATATCGATACTAAGGTGTGTTTTTTGTTGTTACCAATGATTTTATTTAACAAAACAAATTATGAGTATAATTTGCATTGAACTGGATGAATAAAATGTTAGCGAATAATTTTGCAGGATAGAATTATGCACTTCCCAAAAGTATTGTAAGGGAGCATTAATGCTTTTGAGAACGGTAGCCCAGAACAATGCTTATCAGAGAAAAAAAAAACTATGTTGGAGATATTTCACAATAAACTAACTGAAATGGTATCCTATAGTTTGTGCAATTACATTTAGTTAAATTGAATGTTAAAAATAAGTTCATATTGATCATGCTCTATTCTGTAATGTTGATATAAATCATACACGGTCAGAATAAAAAGGTTGCATTTTATGCATGCAACAGCTTGTCACTGGCAGTCCCTTATGAAGATGAACTAGAATTCTACTAAAGTAACCTAGTTCAACTATATATTTGTAGTTTCCTTTCAATTCGGGCCTCTACAGTACTATGGGAATTGCCCTTTCCTCTAAATACTCATGAAGTCCTTTTAAATCACACCAGTGAAACTGGCCACTGGCGTTTAAGCACGCAAAATATGAAGGGCTCCCTTCTTGAAGCAAGAAGCCTATCAACAAGACTACAGTGATCTACACGATGCAGTGGACACACCCTTCTCTTCCCCTGATGTGTTTCGGTGAGCTTCAGAAACAAAGATGACTCGCAATTGCCTCTCCTTTGCAGAGCTATTTGAACTCTCTGAGGGCCACAAGTAGTGCGTCTTCTGCCTGGGTCGGACTGCCCCCACTGCAGAGATATGAGCCTCCGGACTCTCAAGCTCCATGTGACCATATAGTTCAAGGTAATGAACTCGCCAAAATAGCCCTGCCACACTTTTCTTCTGCAGCCCCTTCCAGTTGAGGCAGTTGATGAGCTCGTTTTTGTGTGGGCGCCTCCCGCCGAGCAGGTCAGAAGCCATCTGGACGAGTAATACCTCCAGTCAAAACGACACTCCGTGGAGGCCCAGACCCTTTTTCCCCGAGAAGCATGATGAGAGTGCTCACCAGTCGAGAGCACAACATGGGATTCTCCCTTTTGTCTTCTGTGGACGGCACTGACCAAGTGGGGTATGTTAAGACAGCCTTGGCAGAAGCCCCGTCAGGGCTTGAAGGAGCAGAGACCCTGTCCTGACAGAGATGGCAGGCCACCGGCACTGGTATCAGAGCTGCGTTCCTGATGCTGTCTCTTGGTGGAGGATATCTGCACCCAGAGCCAAAGATGAGCCACTGAAAAAGTCTGCTCGCTCCACTGTTGTTGTTCACCAAACCCGCTGCATGTTGAGGGCAGCGAGAGCACTTGTCATGTTTGTGTTTTGACTGTTCAACTATGCAGTGCAATAAAGTTGAAAAACACACAAAACTCACCTCAATATCAGAGCAATTATCCTACTTTCACTCCCCTCTCCCCAATCGCTCACTCTCACACTTGTGTGGTATTAACCTCCCCACCCCCCAACAGCGAGTTATCCCCATGCAGTCTGCCCTGCCCACTGTCACAGTTCACAGAAGCATGTCAGGGATTGCCAGAGGTATCAAAGTGGGTTATGAATTCAATGAAAAAATGGCTACACACTTCAGTTCAGAATGCCTCAGTTCTGCGAGAGGAAATACACAACCTCCTCACAAAACAGAAAACAAATATAATGCTCCTAGAAGACTATTTTCTGGTACCAAAGAGAGATGGCAGACTCCGCCCAATCTTGAACAGGAGACTGCTGAATCGCGTGACTTCAAAGCTTTTTTTCATAATTATTATGCTGAGACAAAACCTCTCAACACATCAGACCGAGAGACTGGTTTATCTCTGTGGATTTAAAGGATGCTTATTTTCACATTCAGTTAACACCTCGCCACAGCCGTTTCCTGAGATTTGCATTCGAGGGGATAGCGTACCAACTCACCGTCCTACCCTTTGGTTTATCGCTGGCCCCTCATACGTTTACGAAATACATGGATGCTGCTCTCTCCTCTGAAGCAGAGCGGAATGCACATACTGAACTCTTTCAACAGTTAGCTAGTCTTAGCCAAATCAGAGAACGCACTGCTAAGCGACAAGCTCAGACTCCTCGCTCATCTTCAGAGCTTAGGGCTGACTGTGATTATGCAAAAGAGCATGCTGGAATGCCAGAATGTCTCCTATTTGAGTAGAGCTGAATTCAATCAATATGTGAGCGTGTCTATCCGAGGAGTGCTCACAAAAAGTGATCATCTCTCTCACAGTCTTAAAGTTAGGGCACTCTCCACCGATGAAATGCCTTTGGGACGTTGTCAGAAACTGAGAAGTTGTGGCATGTAAACTGTCTGAAGCTTTGTGCTGTACTCCTAGTGCTCGAATGCTTTCTCCTGGACATTCTCCACCATCACGTTCTCATCAGGATGGACAGCACGACATTGGGAGTGTCTATAAATCACCAAGGGGGCATGAGCTCGCAGCCATCGCTACGGCTGGCAAGAGACCTTCTTCTGTGGGCAGATTCTCCCCGGACGCCTGAATTATGGTGCGGATTTAAGGCCAATTTATACTTCTGTGTCGAGTGTACGCCGTAGTGTACGTCATAGGCTAAGCACGTAGGCGATGCCATCGTGAGCATATATACTTCTACGTATGTCTGTTTTGCTCTGCAGTTACACCGGCGAAACGCTAGTTGACGCGAGCGGGTTCCACTGTGTTTACATTCCTCGATCCTCGCGGGCTTCTACGAATAATAGCGTCTGAAAGAGAGCGGATCATGTTGGAGCTGGAGCTTATCGAGGCAGTCTTTGTAATCTCCCAAAGAGAAGTCATACAGATGGCTGTATTTCCTCACTTCTTCAATTTATCACTCGGTCACTTGGTCCATTTCCATGTTGGCTCTTCACTGAATTTCGGAATTTAAAAATGGTGGGCGGTCCAGAGTGCAGAAGATCATTCCGGAAATGCGTAGGAGGAAACGTGATACTACCAAGCCGACCAATCACAGATCTTGCAGTCCGCGTCATCGCGACGCATAGTTACATTTTTGAGGAGGTGCGCGTAAGGGCACAACGTATGGTACACGTCAATGCGTATGCTACGCCGTACCTACTACGCGCACCCAACGCAGAAGTATAAATTGGCCTTTACTGTTGAGGGTCAGGGTAATCCAAGGGGAGTGGAAATTACACCCTTTTAAAGTCAATATGATTTGGAGTGTATTCGGCAGGGCGGAGTTGGATCTCCTCACATCGGTGGAGAATACTCACTGCCCGCTGTTTTATTCACTGACACACTCTTCCCTGGGAGTGGATGGAATAGCTCACAGCTGGTTGAAAGTACACAAGTATGCTTTTCCTCCAATGAAACTTCTGCTTTGTGTGCTTTGCAAAATCAGAGAGGAAAGTTAATCTGTTCTGTTAGTAGCACCGAAATGGCCCAAACAGCCATGGTTCCCAGAACTGGTGGAGATGCTGGTAGCAAGAAAGATGTGTTTCAAATGTAAATTTAAGTGAATATCATTACCCATTTTACTCTTAGTAATTTAATAATTGAATTAATGTTATAATTTAAAAGTTTGTATTTAGAAGTATCATATCGGTTTTTGAATAAGTCTGATTCAGTGTGGTTATGCGATGTATAAGAGTTTTTTTTTCTTTTTTTACTGTTTTTAGGAAATGTGTTCTGTGAAATGTACATTGGGATATGTGTACACATCTCCTTCGCATAGAGTTGATCAGGTTGGTGATTGTGCCCTGTGGAATGTTGGTCCACTCCTCTTCAATGGCTGTGCGAAGTTGCTGGATATTGGCAGGAACTGGAACACGCTCTCGTATAAGGCGATGCAGAGTATCCCAAACATGCTCAATATGTGACATGTCCAGTGAGTATGTTGGCCATGCATGAACGGGGATCTTTTCAGCTTCCAGGAACTGTGTACAGATCCTTGCAACTTGGGGCTGTGAATTATCATGCTGCAACATGAGGTGATGATTGTGGATGAATGGCACAACAGTGGGCCTAAGGATCTCATCACAGTATCTCATTCAAAATGCCATCAATGAAATGCACCTTTGTTCATTGTCCATAACATACACCTGCCCATACCATAACCCACTGCCACCATGGGCCACTCGATCCACAACATTAATATCAGCAAATCAGGATTTATCCATGAAGAGAACGCCTTTCCAAAGTTCCAGACGCCATCGAATGTGGGCATATTCCCACTCACTGAACTGCAGTCAGGTTTAGACCCCGATGAGGACAAAGAGCATGCAGATGAGCTCCCTTAGATGTGCAATAATCATGCCGTCTAATCTTCATCTTGATATGTCACACCTGTGAGGTGGATGGATTATCTCGGCAAAGGAGAAGTGCTCACTAACATTGATTTAGACAGATTTGTGAACAATATTTATAGAAAAAGTCTTAGATCCTGGAGTTCAGCTCATGAAAAAGTGTGTTTATAAATTTTGTTCAGTATAGTTTTTACCTGAACTATAAACTTTTATCCCAGTACTTCTGTGATTAGATTAGAATGTTTGTGATTACAATGTTTGTGGCTGAAAAGACTATGAAGCAGTTTAGGTCAATGCTAACGTGAACGCAAATTAAAATTTTCAAATCACAATGATTTGATTGTACACCGCACAGATGAACCAACAAGTGATTACAACATTGTAATCGCACACATCTCAATCGCAAGGTTGAGGAATGAAACAGATGAAACGTTGTAATTTAGAAACAATCATGGTGTTTGAATCGTGCTCGCGATCTTAAAGATCTATTAAATTAAAGTGCTTTGGGGCCTTTATATACCTGAACTGCAGAAGGTAACAGGCTTTTATTTGAAGCAGGCTTTTATTAGAGGCAGGCCTTTATTTCTAATTCCATCTGTTCGATAAGTAATTGTTTTAAATAACCCATTTTAAATTAAAAGTGATAGCGTTCCAGTCGACAGAGATCATAACATTAGCACAGAATCAGTTCAGAATCAACCACCAAAAGAAGCAGTTAGTTTCAGACGTGCTCTGTGTCAATCTGCTTCACCCTGAATCACTTATGCGAAGTATCATCAGCTCCTCGTATCTCGAATCGGACGCATCCGACAGAAACAGTTCTCGGTTCAGTGTACTGACTTAAATGGCCTCCACAGTCATCAGATCTCAATCCAATAGAGCATCTTTGGGATGTGGTGAAACGGGAGATTCACATCATGGATACTAACAAGGTGTACCTAATAAAGTGGCTAGTGAGTATATATATAAAATACCTTGCTAAGTGTACTGTGTTAGGCTAACCGAGACTTGTCATTTGCACTTACATACTGTTCTTTTGTTAGTTTTGATTGCTTCTATTGTCCTCATTTGTAAATTGCTTTGGATAAACGCGTCTGATAAAGTACTAAATGTAAATATAATATATATATATATATATATATATATATATATATATATATATATATATATATATATATATATATATATATATATATATATATATATATATATATATATATATATATATATATATAATTATTATTATATAAGAGTTTAACTGTTCTGTGTGAGACTTTTTTAATGATTTTTTAAAAGTACAATTTCTTGGTAACAGCACTGCAAAAAAACACAGCACTGTGAATCATTTAGTTACATCAAGGATCAAACCACACATAAATAGCCCATGTTTGTGCTCTACAGTTCTGGTATAAAGAATGTTTTTGCTCAGGTGGCCACAATGTCTACCCAATAGAGAAAAGTTTTGCTCAGCAAGAAATAAAATAGAGGGAACACTGCTTGTCATAATTGATTTTTTTATATCATAATTTCATCTTTGTATATCATTAAATTTGGTTGACACATATTTATAATTAGTATTGTATTTAGATTTTTTTTAATCTTCAATATTTAACAGAAAGCAGAACAACGGCTTTTAATATTGATAATAATCAGAAATGTCTCTTAAAAAATAAATCAGCATATGAGAATGATTTCTGAAGGATCATGTGACACTAAAGACTGGAGTAACGATGCTGAAATTTCTGTCTTGATCACAGGAATAAATTACTTTCTACACTGGATTCACATAGAAAATAGTTATTTTAAATTGTAATCATGTTTCAGTCAAATCAAATAAATGCAGACTTGCAGATGCAGGAATGAAAACTCATCATAAATGAAAAAAGTGACAAAGAGGTACTTTTTGTACTTTTTTTTTTACTATAGTAGTAAGTATGAAGTTATACTGTTAAATAATAAAATAATTCATTAATTAAATACTGCATTATATATTTATATTTTTTAATATTTAATTTTAAAACTATATATTTTTTAAAACATTGCCTTAAAGACATCAAAAAGAGTGTTTTAATTGTATCTTTACCTATAGAAGCTGCTAAATATATTCAGCCAACAGACCTGTTCCTGTTGTTGATCTGAATTTAGACTGAATCACTTAAATGCACAGCTCTGTTTTTGACAACAGCTTGTCATTCGTTCCGTTCTTTGCTACAGTTATCACTGTTAATCAAAGCAATGACTTGCGGAACAATTTAGCAAATTCATTCACGTAATTCACTCACGTCTGTCATTCCTGAAACTGTATACTTTGGTTTTCTTAGACAAACAAAACTTTTCTTCAAATTGTGAGTGGATTATGTAGGGAAACTAAGCAATGGGTGCTTCCCCTTGTAGCATAACTTACTGAGCCTACTCACGCAAAAAAAAAAACTGTTCAGCGCAAGTTTTCATCCCTGCAGATGCAAGGAACATGGGATATTCTTACCTGTATGCAGTTCTTCCAGTTGTCTTTGCTGGATTTCTCCTCAACAATCTTAGTAGCGTACTTCAAGGCTCTTGCGTACATCTTGTTTACTAACGCATGCTTGTAGGAAAATGTTAAAACCTGCAGAGAAAATCATCATGTCAAATAAAACAACAGTAATCAAATTACTAGTATACCTGTAAATGTTTGACCTCCGTACCTTAGAGTCAGTGAGCTCAGCCCACTTCTGCACCTCCCAGAAGGTGTCGGTCAATGCTTTGGCCACGCTCTGCGGCTCGTCATCAGAGCTGCCCACCTCACCTGCGCTGGCGCCCTCTTGTGCTGCTGGCTGCATCAGCTGATCCGCTAGAGCACAGCCCTTCCTGCAGAGAGCATCTAGCAGAGACACCTTCTGCTTCTCCATGTCACTGCAAGAACAAGAAACACGCTCATTCTGCATTCTGTCATGTGCCACATAATCACGTGTGTACACTATGACTTCAACTATAAATGATACCAGCTTTACACAACAACAACAATCCTGAAATTAATGTTTCATGTTTCCATAATCATCATCATGAGGATCTTGGTCTCTCCTCACCTTAAATGTAAATTAATAATTCAGTGTGTGGAGAGATGTTTACAGCATTTCTACAGATTTGAAATGAGACTCATTTATAAACCTGTTAACTAAACAGAAGCTTTAATGTTTCCCAGCTGTTTTGTCAAAATAAAAGTTTTCTTTTAACAAATTGAAAAGAACAACATTGAAGACAAATATTAGTACTGAAATTTTACTATCGTCCTGTAAATCAAAACTTAAATTATAATAAATCAAATATGTTTTACTTAACACTACTTTGGTAGTATATTGCTGTCTTCATTTCTAAACATTAAGTAATTATAGTAACTTAAATATTTTTTATTTAACAGTACAATGATAATATATTACAGTCTTAATTTTTAGAATTTTAATGTTAAAAACATTGTTTTATATAATTAATTATAATAAATAATAATAATTATTATTTTTATTTTTTTTAATACTTTTACAGTAAAATAACAATATAATCTTCATTTATAAAACATTGTTTAATAAAATAATAATAATAATAATAATAATAATAATAATAATAATAATAAAAGGAACACTCCACTAGAGTTAAACAGTTGAGTTTAACATTTTCTTATCCATTTAGCAGATCTCCGGGTCTGGCGGTAGCACTTTTATCTTAGCTTAGCATAGATCGTTGAATCCTATTAGATCGTTAGCATCAAGCTCAAATATGACCAAAGAGTTTCTATATTTTTCCTATTTAAAACTTGACTCTTCGGTAGTTACATTGTGTCCTAAGACCGATGTAAAATGAAAAGTTGCAATTTTCTAGGCTGATATGGCTAGGAAGTATACTCTTATTCTGGCGCAATAAACCAAATAACGCTGTTGCCATACCATGCCGTACCCAGCTAGTTTGTGTAGTTGTAGAAATAACAGAGTTGCTGGGGACTATTTTCAGACGCTGCGTAATGTCATTGTGCCTGCTGCAACCATGGTATGGCAGTAAAGTTGCTTGATTATTACGCCGGCATGAGAGTAAAGTTCCTATCCATATCGGCCTAAAATTTTACGTTGGTCTTAGTACACGATGAAACTACAGAAGAGTCAAGTTTTAAATTGGAAAAATATAAAAACTCTTTGGTCATTTTTGAGCTTGATGCTAACAGTCTAATCGGATTCAATGATCTATGCTAAGCTAAGATAAAAGTGCTACCGCCAGACCCGGAGATCTGCTAAATGGATTCGAAAACAGTAAAACTCAACTGTTTAACTCTAGTGGAGCTGGAAAATGAGCCCATTCTCAAAAAAAGTGGGAGTATTAATAATATTTTAACTTTTTTTATACAACAGTACATTGGTCATTGTTTGCATAGCAATAATAATAATAATTTAGTTTGAATTGCAAACCGCAGTATATAAAAATAATTGCAATTACCGTATTTTCCAGAATATAAGTCGCACTTTTTTCATAGTTTGGCTGGTCCTGCGTCTTATAGTCAGGTGTGACTTATTTATCAAAATTAATTTGACATGAACCGAGAGAAATGAACCAAGATAAAACATTACAGTCTCCTGTAGTCTACACTGAAAACAGAGCGCCCTCTCGTGCCTGTAGACGGTAATGTTTTCTCTTGGTTCTTGGTTCTAAATAAATGCGACTTATAGTCCAGTGCAACTTATATATGTTTTTTTCCTCGTCATGACGTATTTTTGGACTGATGTGACTTATACTCAGGTGCGACTTATAGTCCGAAAAATACGGTAGATTTTTTGGAGAATAGTGTAGCTTGAATGAGCATTTACTTTGTTGAATGTTGAAAATCTTAAAAAGTTATTTTTCAAACTGTAAAAGGCTCCATCACAGATGAACGGTCTCTGTATACCTCTTAATGGATGCAGCATCTGGCCGCGGGTCCGTCTTCATGGTGAGATAGACCGCCAGTGCCGTCTGGTCGATGTGTGACAGCACTGTATCCGCTGCAGCAGCGATCTCTGGCAGGCGCTTCAAACGCTCCTGGGGAGATAGGAGAGTGTCCGTCATACAGGTCTGTGTGAGCAATGGCAGAATGAGCCGTATGTGTGAGCCGTACCTTCTCCGAGTCCAGTTGATGGAGTCTCTGAACGTGCAACGGCAGGTGTGTGGAGAACACCTCCTTCAGCTCCTCATACAACAAGCTGTTATCCAACCTGAGGACAGCAGTGAGCAGAGAGTGATTCACAGATCAAAACACAGTTAATGAGTGTGAACCAATGAGTGGGACTGACTTGGTCATCCACTGGATCTTCAGGTCTCGCAGCGCTTCAGTGAACTCATCCTTCACGTCTTTCTCCTTCTCTGCATCCTTCTCCTTCTCTTTCCCATTCTTGTTTTTGTTAGGAGCAGGAACCAGGTGGTAAAAGACTGGCACCATATCCTGCATGAGAGCGACACCAGAGATGTGACTGCTGAATCACTTCATCCACAATCCCTCAAATCCATCTGCACTGTCTGTTCATGTAGATGAATGCAGCTGACTCTAACATCATCAGACTAATCTCAAACAGCCAGACTATTATCCCATCATCGTTTTTGAATTTGTTAAACAGATGGCAACAAATAAATGACTGACATGAGAAATAAAGGCTGTGTGTGACTGTGTGCATTTGTGAGGGCTGGGCGGTATGATGATTTACATATATTGGCTAGCCTGCTGACTTACACTATTCATATCAGTGGCTCTCAAACTTTTAATATTACAAATATGACTTAATATTTAATATATTCTTAATTTTACAGAGTTCATTGATTTTGGAATAATAATAATAATAATATTCCAATTTTGGAATTTCATGATTCCAGAAACACTGTAAACAATAGTTATTCAGATGGAAAAGAAACTTTTGTTTCTTTTTAATATTTTAATTCAGAGTGAATTTAATATATTCCTTTATGAACTTAAATACTTTTATGTCATTCTGTGGCCCCTTCGGAAATTTACTGGTGGAGAAACACTAATTTACATCATTGAGCGTGATTTGATTAAAGTCCAATAAAAACAGAACAAAAACAAAAAAATTAATTACTTGATTGGCTGACTTATCACAAATAAACAGTAACAAGTGTTAAGTGAATACATCATTTTGCAGCAAAAACAATATATTGGTCATGCTGCCCAGAACTAATGTGCGAGTGTGAATTTAGGGTTTGTTTCTATTATTCATGTAATATTGTCATTAATGAATCATTTAATTGGGCCCCTGCAATATAAATATAATACATGGCAGAAGTTCTGGTCTTTCTCTACCCGTCCAGTACCTTTTTAAATTTTCCTTGTCGTTTGGCTGATGCTTGTCCCTGCTGGTCAGAATAACACACATCAGAGAGAGAATCTCACACATACAGACACACACTCTCTGTCCTCACTATACTCTGCTCTCTACTCCTTCACATAATCATGATTCACTGTAAGGTGCAGCAGTACAGTTGACAATGACAGGATGATTATATACAGGACAGTGACAGTAAAACCCCCAGTGAATGAGCCCGTAAACTCAGAGAAAGACAGACAGACACTGAAACGGTGCTGGACGCTCTGTGGACAATCTTAGAAGACAGAGGTAACTGAGATGCAATTTAACTTGCTCTGGAGAACACAGACAGCCCACCACACTAGGGCTGTAACTTTTTATTCAATATTCGAATATGCATTCGAACATGACGTGAAATATCCGTAATTGAACTATAAATAAAATATCCAGTTTTTAAAATGCCCTGTGCCCATTTTTTACAGTCTATGATTAGACAGTTTGTTTTTTTTATTTTATTCTTTGCCATCTTATCCAGTTGAGGGCACCCTAGACGTATTGTAGCGTAGGCCCATGACCAAATCACGCGAATAATAGCTAGTAGCCAGAGACGTCTGTGCGCTACGAACAAGTGTTCTCCACCGCAGGGAACATTGTAAATAAAAAGAGCCGCACTTAATCCAGATCAAGTTGATAGACTGGTGTTTCTTAGATATTCGAATATATTCAAATACATTGCATGATATTCGATATCCGTTCAAATTTTTTCTAAAGTGACAGCCCTAGGTCACACTAGTCTGATTGTTCACCAGCACCATGACAGTGGAAAGGAATAAAGCTAATAGACATGCTTTTGTTTCATAGTGCGGTTTCTTGTTGCCAGACATGTAACATGCTTTAGACAGCATCTCAAATCATCTGGAGTCATTGTGAAGCACAGAACACAATGATCAGAGTCTCTGAATGAGTGAAGCATGACGACACCAGCTGATCAGACAGAGAACAGAACCAAATCAATACTGAACACATGTGAGTAGAGGTGTGCGATATGCACAGTCTATGACAATATCAAAATAGTTGTTTCAACAATGTGGATGCTGACATTCCCGAGTCTGTTAATCACGCAGCAAAAAAAAAAATGAATAAGTAAAAATTCAATATATAAAAATGTTTGTTTATTTATGATACAGTTAATTAATATCACAAAAGCAAGACGAGCGGTTTTTCTCAATATATGATTCATAAAGACTTAACTTCATAAAAACATCACTTGCTTCGTTAATAAATAAACCAGTTCATGTCAATGATTCAACGACTCGCTCATTAAGACAGTGACTTGCTTTGTTCATGAATGAATTGGCTGTTAGTACAAATCAATTGAGTGAATTTCACTTAAAAGTAAAATCATTTCATATTTCAATATTCAAAACTTATTTTTAGAACATTATTTATGCAATTGTAATTGTAGTGTGCATACTCCGATGCAGATTATGTGCTGCTTTTGTGGTGCAAAGATGGATTTTGTTGAAACTGGGGCCGGTTGCATAAACTGTTTAGAATAGTCTTAAAAATTAGAGATCTTATTTTTTTTCTTCAAGACTGGTCATAACTTTTTTTAATTCAGTTATGAAAAGGTAGATTGGTTTTACTTGTATTTGAAAAGTAACACTGATTACCCCTTTGCAACTGCTAGGTGGTCAAACTAGTTCTTAAAACACAGTCTTAACATGGTGGCTAAGTTTATGCAACCAGCCTTTTCATTTGATTTTAACAGTCTATACTGTCTTATTTAAAATGAATATATTCATTAAATGTAAGAATTTAACAAAGGATGATGCATACATCTAATTAAAAGGTAAATATGCCCTAGAAATTAATTTAAGGTAGCAAATGACACCCCTCAATTAAAATGTTTCTGTCACTGCAGTGAACCAAGCACTGCAGAGAATATGATAAATAAGAAAAGCTTTGGGAGTCAGCTGACATGACGGACCAAAACCACACATAGCTAAATATCGTATAACATTATAGACAAAATGGAATACAATATAAAGTTGTCATTCTTGCCAATATCGCAAACCCTCACACATAAGAGAGACTGAGTGATAAAAACACAAGAAAAGCAGCGGCAGCAGCGGCCGCAGTGAGGAAGCTTGCAGATCTACAGACGAGCTGAATGAACATCGAGTTTGAGGAGACTGGTGACTCACTGCTTTTTTGCCGAACTCACTCTTGGGCAGAACCAGAGAGCCAGTGATGTACCCGCCTGGACCAGCACCTTTAGGTATCCTGAAACACAAAGACAAACATCTGCATCCTCTGA
Organism: Carassius auratus; assembly: GCF_003368295.1. Lineage (NCBI taxonomy): Eukaryota > Metazoa > Chordata > Actinopteri > Cypriniformes > Cyprinidae > Carassius > Carassius auratus. The sequence goes on from NC_039243.1 coordinate 15,945,283, forward strand.
TGGCTCAGATCTCAACAGCAGCGGCTGGATGGCCACTCACTTGTCGTCGGGCAGGGCAGTGATGTAGAAGGGCTGTGTCGCACTGGGACTCAACGTGATGGAGTTGGCCTTCTTCTTGGACAGCATGGCAGCGCGGTGCGTCTCATAGATGTCCAGCGAGAGCGTGTTGGACAGACGGTGAGACACGATGAACGGCAGGTCCTTCAAGCGTTCCAGCTCACTCTGCTGCTCGTGACGCACCTGCAGACGCACCGTGTAGTCACCCTTCTCCAGCTTCAGAGAGTACTGCCACAGAGGAACAACATCTCAAATAATTACTACAGGGTAGAGTAGGTGTTCACATCTTAAATCACACAACATCTGCAAGTTAACGCACATACCATATTTTCTGGACTATAAGTCACACTTTTTGTCATAGTTTGGCTGGTCCTGCGACTTATAGTCAGGTGCGACTTATTTATCAAAATTAATTTGACATGAACCGGGAGAAATGAACCAAGAGTTCACATTAGCGTCTTCAGCCGTGAGATGACGCTCTATGCTGCTCAGTGCTCCTGTAGTCTACACTGATAAGCATAGAGAGCCCTCTCACGGCTGTAGACGGTAATGTTTTCTCTTGGTTCTAAATAAATGCGACTTATAGTCCGAAAAATACGATAATTAAAACTGACTTTTACAAAATGAGAAAGTGTTCGGTTCTGACAGTTAATTTACTTATTTAAAAAAATATCATGTTTTACCTAAAAGTACAATGGTAATATTGTGGTCTTAATTCATATAAGTTTCAATTAATATCCATTAATAACAATAACAACTACAATAATAATATTAAGACTTCACAGTGAAATTGTGCAGCCCAATTTAGCAGAAATTGTGTTAAATGCTGTAAATCTTAAAGAAAAGTAGTTTTTGACAGTGGAAAAGGCTCCATCATGGAATGGTTTCAATTTTATACATTTTTTATTCAAACTTTTCTTTAGTTTGAATGCTGCTTACATATTTCTATCACAATGTGAAATCACATCATACAACCCTGCGTCAAGTGATCAGGTAAAGGTTGTGCAGCAGGTCACCTGATGTGGGTAGGCGTCTCCAGAGCCCATGAGTCTCTTGTTCTGGTCAAACAGGAGCCAGAGTTGACTGTCAAACTCAGACTCGTATAATAACTCACACAGCAGCGGACAGCTGGGGGTCACCTCGCCACTCTTAGGCTGAAAGCACAAGAGCAGTCATGCAACGACAATCAATAAATCAACCACGCAAACACAGAAACAGTGTAAACAAAAATATCATTCACTATCAAATATGCATAGACATACAGGTACCATCACACTCACCTGATGGAAATTATACGTGAGAACGATCTCATAGAGCTGTCTGTTGTTTGGTAACACATCTCTAGCACCAAGGGGTTTTATTTTAGCACTTACAGGCCTGTGGAGGAGAAACACCCACAGTAGAGAGATTAATCATGCTGAAAGTATTTAAACATTTGTCTCTAAAGTATTCTTCTTGGAGCTCTTCATCTTAGGAAGGTGCTTTATAATTAAAGAGACATAAAGCATTTCATAACCAACAACCCAGTCCCTACTTAACCTTTATTTCTGGGCCTCACTGAAGATCGTTCATACAGTAAACTTGAATGTATTTGAACAGGATGGTATGATAGTCGCAAAGGCTTTAGGAAGCTTGGGAAGACTTTGGACATTTTTTTCTAACAAATTAAATTATCAGACATCAGATGGGTGAAACTGAGATGTTTCTGGGCATTAATGTATGGGTTTACCTGAGAGGCTGGACCCAGTTCTTTAGTGTGATTGTTGGAGAAACATCTTCATATCTCAACGGAGAACAAACCTCAAAACTAGAAATCCCTTCAGAGGCATGCTACATACAGACACACAAAAACAAGAGCATTAATGAATCTGACAGATGCGGCTGAAAGTAAAACCATGAAACTAAGATGCCTAAAGAAGTCTGCAAAGTTAGGGGTCAGTAAGACTTTTTAATGTTTTTGAAAGAAGTCTATTCTGCTCATCAAGGCTGCATTTATTTGATCAAAAATACCATTAAAACAATAATATTCTAAAATATTATTACAATTTCAAAGAGCTGTGTTCTATGTGAATATATTGTATATATATATATATATATGTTGTTTCTGTGATCTAAGCTGAATTTTCAGTATCATTACTCCAGTCTCCAGTGTCACACGATCCTTCAGAAATCATTCTAATATGCTCATTTGCTGCTCAAGAAACATTTCTGATTATTATCAAAGTTGAAAACTGTTGTGCCGCTTCATATTTTTGTGTAAACCATGATGCATTTGAATGTCATGGACTTTTTGATGAATAGAGAGTTCAAAAGAACAGCATTTAATTGAAATAGAAATCTTTTGCAAGGTTACAAATGTCTTTACTCTTGCTTTTCATCAGTTTAATGCATCTTTACTGAACAAAAGTATTAACTTCTTACAGACTCCGAACAGAAGATACTCACAATATGAAGAGGAGAGGGTGATGTCACCAGCCCGTGGAAGGAAATAACATAGTCAATGGTGACGTCACCAAGACTCGCCCACCAGCGAGCAATGCAGAGTTCCAAAGTACGTCCTGGCTGAAAAAGACACACAGATGAACATGTGACCTGACAGACACAGGAAAACCTATGATTGAATCACATTTGTAAAATAACCACAGAAATAAATAAGTATGCGTATTTTGTACCAGCACAGGAAAAGCCTCTGTGAGTGAGCCTTTCTCGAGCAGAGATGAGAACTTATAAAACTCATTGGCTCGATACGCTCGCTGCTTCACCAGATGAACTGCGTGCAGGACAAACTTCGACGACACATCTCCAGAGTGAGACGTTAATGAGATTTCTGAAAGAGACACGGATGCACTGAATAATTAGATCACAGATCTATATCGGAGTGATGTTTGGGTGCACAAAACTGCAGTGATGCACCATTCATTCACTCAAACACTACCTGCCCACGATGCTCCTTGAGGGACGGTAATGAAATGGCGGCGGATCTGTCCTGGTCTGAAGTGGACGTCTGTGAACGTGATCTCTTGATTGCGACTGTCTGCTACTCTATAATACACAAACACAAGTCACACACCAGAATGCAAAAAAAAAAACAGATGCTAGCGGAAAAGAGCGGTTGGACGTACTTCGCAGGGATTATGACTGTTATAGGAACTCTGAAGAGAGGCCCGGCGCTGAGAGCGGACGTGTCGTATCCACACACCTGGAAAGCACACACACACATGGATCGTTACAGATCAGGACAGTCAAATAGTGTATGCACATGGATGAGATCTGCAAACGTGCCTCAGTGTAGTGCAGACCCTCTCGCAGGCCCTGCGGGTCAATGCGGATGTTGACGTGGCGGCACTGATTCATGAGCTCCAGGTGTGATGGACAGTGAACCCAGGCAGCGTTGCAGACGAGAGCCAGATGCAGCTGCAGCAAGATACGGGCCGAGTTCTCTGCAGAGAGAAAAAAAAAAAAAAAAAAAAAATTCACACAATCATTACACATGGGTAAAAACTCACATATACATCCTAATGATGTAGGTTTCAAAAACGAAAGAAATGTTGGAGAAGAGAGAGAAATTATGGTTATAAATAACACTACCGTTCGAATGTTTGGGGCCACTATTTATTCATCAAAAAATGTAAAGTATTCATACTCTGAGTAAATAAAATTATAAACAAACACTATTTATTTATTCCTAAACGGATCAAAAGACGAAAGAAAAATAAAGACATTTATAAACTTAGAAAAGATTTCGATTTCAACTAAATGCTTTTGATGCTCTTTTGAACTTTCAATTCAAAGAATCCTGAAAAATCAAATGTATCAGTTTCCACAAAAATAATGATAATAATCAGAAATGTTTCTTGAGCAGCAAATGAGCATATTAGAATTATTTCTGATCCTGTGACACTGAAGACTGGAGTTATAATGCCGAAAATTCAGCTTTGATCACAGGAATAAATTACATTTGACCAAATATTTATTTTATTAAAACAAAAAGGAGTTCAAAAAAGTATGACTGTACTCAATACTGATTTATGCTGTAAAATTCTATGAATATCAGAGTATTGCATCATTAGTTTTGCAAGGTGTTTACATCAATCTCTCTCATAATAAATTGAATCAAGTCTCTCGTATGCATGTGTTATGTTAGTATTACTAATATACTATTATAAGACATGTTAATTGAATTATATTTTACTTAATGTTTTAGTAATTTAGTACTGTTTTTATTTTATTTTATAATGAAATATATAATTGTATTAAGTCCTACGTTTAGTTTATTTAGTTTCACAAGTATTTAAACTTAATTAAACACCTTGGCAACTAGCTAAAATAAAGTTTGGTATGTTTTATTGTCTCTTAGGTAATGTATTTGATTTTCTGAAAATGTTTTTTTTTTCTCTCAATGATAACCCTGGTATACGTGACATGAGGATCTATCAGAGCTCGTATTTAGTACTGACCGGGTTAAACAGGTCAAATAATAAACTGTGATTAACTTCATGCTTGTTTTGGCATCAACCTGATTAAGCTTTCTCTCTGAAAAAGCTTCAGTATGAACTGTAGCGTGTACCTGTGTTCTCAGGAAACACAGGCTCGATGCCGACCCCATGATCAGATGGTGCAGTGACCTGGGTCGGCTGCCTGAGGTAGATGCCTCGCTGTGTTCCTACGGTCACTGTGAAGCCGAGGCTACTGGTAGGCAGCGATGCATGCTGCATGAGGTAGTCGAACGCCCGCTCCACCTGCGCATCACATAAACACAATCATGAACGCATGGACATATGCATCATAAGCATCACTGCTCTGCTTCTCAGTACCTGAATGATGCCGTGGCCCTGCGCAAACACCTCTATATCGTCCACTTTCAGAGCCGTGTTCTCCAGAGCCCTGCGGACCGCTGGCACTGTGGGCCGCACGCCGTTCTGCTTCAGACCTGACAAACACACACAAAACTCAGTGTTTAGTGTACAAATGTCTGAGCTATGAGAGTGCTATGCATAGTCTAAAAACACATCATTATGCAAAACGTCCTGATAGCTCATGATTTTACGGTGTGATGCACCCATTTTAATGCAATTAGAACATCCGAAACTACAAGATAAAAAAGGGCCATATTTTTGCCATGAGTTTTGTCTTGTATCAAAATGTTAAGCAGAATATCAAAACGATTGATGGTCATATTGGTTTTAAAATCGTTCAGTAAACAAAAAGTTAACATTTTGCACTACATTTTAGACAATTGTTTTTGTCAGTATTGCCTGGTTTTACCAAAATATTAAACATTTTAATAAAAAAAAATAAAAAAATCCTTATGAAACAACAGCAGAAACTGCTTTGAGTCTCTGAAAAACACACCGAGGTGATTCATTACAAAATGAATCCATGTTTTAAATAAGTCAGTTAAATAAATGATTCAGTGGCTGAATGAACAAGCCATTTAAATGAATCGGTTGATGAAATGATTCAATGACTCACTCACATTCAATCACAGTAGCATGCCACCACCTACTTTTTATTTTTAGTTATAAAATTTAAATGTAATTCCATTTTTCTAAAATCATTTCATAATCGACCTATCGGCAAGAATAATAAATGTAAGAATATTATGCATACATATTATAAGTTTTGAAAATATTGCCATTGTAAAAATGCCCTGGAAATCAATTTACATTGATAAATATCAAATAATAGTGGAAAAGGTCATTTCTGTCACTGCCATGAACTGACCACTGTGCAGAGCATGAAGAATATAAAAAGCATCATCTGTCCACGACAGGTCTAAACCAGCAGAAAAACAGTCAAATATCAACCAATTATCATTACCGTATTTTTCGGACTATAAGTCGCATCTGAGTATAAGTCGCATCGTCCAAAAATACGTCAAGATGAGGAAAATAACATATATAAGTCGCACTAGACTATAAGTCACATTTATTTAGACCCAAGAACCAAGAGAAAACATTAAAGTTTACAGCCGCGAGAGGGCGCTCTATATCTTCAGTGGTAGACTACAGGAGCACTGAGCAGCATAGAGCGGTCTCTGGCGGCTGTAGACGGTAATGTTTTCTCTTTGGATCATTTCTCTTGGTTCATGTCAAATTAATTTTGATAAATAAGTCGCACCTGACTGTAAGTAGCAGGACCAGCCAAACTATGAAAAAAAGTGTGACTTATAGTCCGGAAAATACAGTAAATACAAAATCCCACTAAATAGAGATTTTTATTTTTTTTTTGCTCAAAATCTCACACCCTTAGTATGAACTTGACGGCCTGAACTCAAACGGGCTGAACTGCATCTGTACCTGAGAGCACAAGAGCAATCCCTCCGCAGGCATTCGGAGAGGACATGGAGGTGCCGTTCATCAGCTGTGTGCCACGTAGCGTCCAGTTGGGTACGGAGGCGATGGCTCCTCCAGGTGCGCTGATGCTGACGCCCAGAGCACCGTCCGTACTGGGTCCGCGGGATGACCATGTGTACTGGTTCGGAGGAAGCTTCTCTCTCAGTGAGTATTCGGCCACCATCATATCAGGAGTGACGTAAGCCCCCACACCTGCACACCAGGAACCATCAAACGTTTTCTGATCGCATTATGCAACATTTTGATTAGGGTTGGAGCTAAACTCTGCAGGACTCTGGCCCTCTAAGACTGAAACTAAAACAATGGAACACACGACTTCCCCCGAATTATATTTTTATCTGCATGTCATGTCATCTCCTTATTTGAATAAAGACAATGTATCATTGTTTGATATTGTTATATTTCTTGTCATTGCTGGATTTGTGTATAATTCAATTTTCTATGTAAACACAATTGTAAGGTCAGTACCGATCACACTGCTGGTGGTTCCTCCGGGGCAGCCCACGGTGGACAGACACGGGCCGTTATTCCCAGCGCTCGAGACAAACAACACATTATACTTCTGTACAGCTTCTGTGATGATCTCACAGATTCTCCTGAAGAAACAGACATGGATCGCGCTCAAGTTAATAATGTCATGCTCCATCCAGCTGTTTATCATCACAAGATCAGAGCTTTCTCATCTGCTTTACTGCTGAAATAAATTTGCTTTATAATTGAAATTTCCTGGTTTATTTCTATGAAGCTGCATTGAAACAATCTGTATTGTATAAAGCGATATAGAAACACATGTGACTTGACTTTGAATGTATATTTTTTCAGCTGTCAGTTGTCATCAGAAGCGCAGTGCGAGTGCCTCACCCTGAGTTCGGCCAGTGTGTCGCCTCCCCGTAACTGTAGTTCACAAGATCACACTTATAGTTTATGACTTCAATCATCTGCAAACGAAGATCACAAATAACATCAATAAAGCAACCATGATGAAGGAGTTATTCATCAGATCAAGTGTCTGTATTGACAGGATCTTTCTACTAATTTCACTTTTCTTAATCTCAGCATGTTTGAGTCAGATGCTTATTTTTAGTAGATGTAAAAAGTTTGGTGTCGTTCATCTCACTAACTACTAAGGCTGGGCGGTATACAAACTTTATAATATATATCATTAAACTGAAATAAGGAGGACACCGAGTGCTTCTCTAAAATCAAGTTACATATTAATGAGGTTGCATGTCAATTAAGCGGCGCACAATAGATTCGAATCACATTAATTCTGCCTAAAATATTAATTTTGTTCAATCACTAGTTGCTGCAAGTTAAATTCTTCATTTAACACAAATAATTGTAGTTTTATGAGAGCAGTATTAGCAAAAGCACTATTGTAATGGAGCTTTGTAAAACTAAACATTTATCCAACTTTGAAAAAATAAAACCCATATATATATATGCATCAGGTATCACCAAAATTCACAAAAAATACTGAGATATCATTTTTGGTCAATAACATCCTGATTAACCATCACCATCACCCACTGACCACAAAGTGTGTTTGTTTATCACTTTTAAAAATAATAATAATGCATTTTGTAATAGACACCTTACAAATATTCATAAAGTACAATATAATATAAAACAAATAACCACAAAAAAAATTACAGGGTTTGATTTTCTTTTGAATCTTATGAATACCACTGTGACATTTATTATGTGATTAAAGTGTTATTATTGTAAACAAACTATTAACAATTGTTTTTGCGAACTAAAAGCAGAAATAAAATAAAAATATTACATGAAAAACTTGAATGAAAATTAGAAATGCTGGTTTGGCAACTAACTGAAATAAAATAATAAAAATCACCAAATCATAAATAAAATAAAAAAATATTTTCATTTTTATTTTAGAAATGTTTTTTAAAATGTTAACAAAAAGATAAAGTGCATAACAAAATTACTCAAACTAAAATTAAAATGAAACCTGAAATATATATATATATATATATTTTTTAACCATTATAAAAGTTCAAAGATAATTCTAAACTAGCCCTGACTGAAGAGTTTTAATGGTTCTCGATGATGTATCGAAACCTGTCAACTGGACTCATGTTATCCACAGTGATGTCATGGGGACTTACAGCTCGTATGAGGCCGGTGCCCGTCTCCATGGTGCTGAGGCGGGTGTCTCCGATCTTCACAGCCAGGATCTGAGCCCCTGGAGCGACACCATTTCGCTCCGGCTCATCAGGGAAGTGACCCGCTGCAATGCTGGCGACGTGTGTCCCATGAGCTCCTGCACACACATACTGATCAGTGTAAAGCATGTCAATGATCAATTTCTATACGTTTCATTACCCTCCTTCTCACCTCCACTGGTGACAATACACAGAGTGTTTCCCTCGTCATAGATGTTTATGGAGTAATTGAGCATCTCTGCGTATCCCAGAGTGGCATATTCCTGTCTCTCTCGATATGGGCTCAGGACAGAGCAGGACGACAGGTCTCCAGTCTCAGAAGTGTCCACCACAGCCCTGACATGTACACACGAGATTGAGGACAAGATAAATATCTTACTAATACACTGACAATGTGCTCACCCAGGCAATCTAATATATAGATGAGTTGGTAGCATTGTATCATTTACTCATCAATGTTTCCTCTGCAGTGAATGAGTGTCATCAGAATGAGAGTCCAAACAGCTGATAATAACATCATAATAATCCACATGACTCCAGTCCATCAATTAACGTCTTGTGGAGCCAAAAGCTGTGTGTTTTTGTAAAAATTGCATTCCGGGTTTACAATATACGTGCTTTGGCAGGGTTGCCTTAGTAAAATTAGCATTTTAGGGGTTAAATATCATGTTATTGGGGAGCCCCTTCAACCCGCGGACATGAAAAACAACCGCAGACTTGGCAACACTGGTTCAGGTGGAACAGTTTTTACCACACAGAGTCGTAGTCCACTGACAAGCTACACAAAAGTGCTTTCAAAATCAACAAAGAATCGCCTGCGAATTTTAAAATCGATTTTGTGTAGATTTTCAGTGAAATAAGGCTCTGTGTAGTAAATGCCAACTAGTGTTGCCAAGTCTGAGGTTGTTTTTCATGACCGGCTGTCAAAGTGACCCCAGTACCAATAACGTGATGTTTATCCCCTAAAATGCACATATTACCAGGGGAACCCTGCCAAAAACATGTATTTTTAATCGCCCGGAAAGAAACGCGATTGGACTAGTTTTGAGAAGCAATTGGGTAGGTTTTGTTTTGAAAGCTTGGCAACCCTGATCTGAACTCATGTGCTGGAGATATACTACTTATCACAGGAGGACCTTTACTGAGGAGATGTGCATGAAAATCACATTAGATTATTAGGCCTATTAGAAAGGTAATAAAAACATCAACAAAGTATTCCGTGTCATCAGAGGGTCAGTTAGAATTTGTTGAAGCATCAAAAATAAATTTTGGTCCAAAAATAACAAAAACTACGACTTTAATCAGCATTGTATTCTATTCAGGGTCTGTTGTCAATCCGCGTTCACGACTTCGCAGTGACGCTGCTGATGTAAGTCACTGCAGTAGTGATAGGAAGTTCGGTTCTTTTCCACGAACCGGTTCTTTCGGACAGTTTGATTCAATAAACCAGTTAAAAAAACCAGTATACCAGTTCTTTTGTGCTCGACGTAATGACGTCATTGATTGATTGCCCTTCATCCAAGCCTTTGGTTTACCCGCGCTCATAACATTAGCACAGAATCAGTTCAGAATCAATCACCAAACGAACCAGTTCGGTTCAGACACACTGTGTGTCAGCCTGCTTCACACTGAATCACACATGCACAGTATCATCAGCTCCTAGGTTCTCAAACCGGACGCATCCGACAGAAACAGTTCTCGGTTCAGTGTACTGGTGATCCGAAAACTGATGCAACCGGTTCTTGACTCGAGAACGAGTCAATCGTTCATTTGTTATCTGGCTCGGCTCTGTGTTTATCTTCAGTTCTCTCTTCACAGCAGTTCAGTCAGTGTACTGTTTGAGTAAATGAATTACTCCGGGATATTGGTTTATTTGAACTCAGAGGGAGTGTCAGCCACAAGTTAACAGTTAAAAAGTTAACAGCTTAAGGCGTTTGTGGATTAATGCTTATTGGAGACGCGAACCGTTTCAAACGATTCAGATCGATTTGGTGATTTGGTTCAACCGGTTCAGTAAGAAAAACAGGTTAAATCAAATGATTAGTTCACGAACCGGACACCACTACACTGAACGCACTCACAACAGACCCGGAAGAGAACACAATGATGAATAAAGCCCCTTTTTAAAAAAAAAACAGCTTAGACCTATTTGAGTAGTTTTTATCCAATTTCAAAATTGCCTTTGATTTCAAAGGTACTCGAAAAAGAATTGTGCACGCACAGCTTAATGACTTTTTCATTAGGAATAACATATACGATAGATTCCAGTCAGGTTTTAGAGTTGGTCATGGTACAGAATCGGCTCTTTTGAGGGTGTCTAATGATATCCTACGAGGTGTTGATTCTGTAAACCGTGTGTCTTGCTGTTGTTAGATCTTACAGTGGCATTTGATACAGCTGATCATAACATTCTCATTGATCATCTTAGGGATCAGGTTGGTATTCATTAGCCCTGAAATGGTTCTCTTCCTATTTGAAGGATAGGACTCTCTCAGTCAGTTTAGGGGATTATTTTTCTTCCATTGTTCCCCTTGTGTGTGGGGTTCCACAAGGCTCAATACTGGGGCCAATTTTATTTTCCCTTTATTTGCTCCCTCTAGGTTCTATTTTTGAGAAATTTGGGATTCAGTATCATCTTTATGCAGATGATTCTCAAATTTATGTACCAATGGAACATGGGCATAAAAGTGCCATTCAGTCTTTTCATGCATGTTTGGCAGAAGTTAAGTGCTGGCTTGCAAATAACTTTCTCCAATTAAATGAGGATTAAACTGAAATCATGTTATTTGGAAATAAGGGGTGTGTGGATGATGACTGCCTGGGGTTGTTTCCCTTGGAAAAACCTGTCTAGCGTGAGGAACCTTGGAGTCATTTTTGACTCTGAGCTTAAATTTGAGCAGCAAATCAATGCTGTTTTTAAGAATAGTTTCTGAAATACATTCTTACTTTAAAAGATATGGAGAAGGTTGTTCACGCCTTGGTGTCTTCACGTTTGGATTATAGTAATCTATTACTATAGTATCTGGGTGTGATTCAGGCTAAGTATCTGGGTGTGATTCAGGCTTCTCTCTCCCATTTGCAGCTCGTTCAGACATTAGCTGCCAGACTTTTAATGGGTATTAAGAAAAGAGAACACATTACTCCGGTTTTAATTCAATTACATTGGTTACCCATATGATACAGAATTCAATACAAAGCGCTGTTGTACTTACGTTGTAAGTCTCTGCATGGTCTAGCCCCTGAGTATGTTACTGATTTAATCAGCCGCTGTCAATCCAGCAGATCTCTGCGCTCAAATGATCAGTTGCTTCTTGTGGTTCCAAGAACACGTTTAAAATGTAAAGGTGATCTGGCATTTTCTGTTGCAGCTCCTAGGCTTTGGAATGACCTTTCTCTGTCTGTAGAAACTTGTCCTTTATTGGGTGTTTTTCAGAGTGCGCTTAAAACTTATTTTATTTTCTTTAGCTTTTGACAATGCTTTGTGTGTATGTCATTTGTCTGTTTTTTTGTTTTTTATGTTTCTCTTTTATACTTTCTGTACAGTACTTTGGTTCCACTTGTGGTGTTGAAAGTGCTTTATAAATAAAGTGGAGTTGAGTTAAAGTCATAATTTTTGGACCAAAATGTATTTTCTATGCTTCAACAAATTCCAACTGACCCTCTGATGTCACATGGACTACTTTGATGATGTTTTTCTTACCTTTCTGGACATGGACAGTTTACCGTACACACGCTTTCAATGGAGGGAAAGAAAGCTCTCGGACTAAATCTAAAATATCTAAAACTGTGTTCTGCAGATGAACAGAGTTCTTACTGTTTTGGAAGAACATGAGGGTGAGTGATTAATGACATCATTTTCATTTTTGGTTGAACTAAGACTTTAACCAAAAGTAAAAAAAAAAAAAAAAATACTGATTAAACGTGTTAAATGTTGTTGTTGTTTTTTTTTCAAGTTTGCAGCCTTGTGGAAGAAAAATCTCTGATATATATATTTGTTAACTCATGGGGGTTTGTCGATACATGCCTACAGACATATTTCACTGTGTAAGCACCCGCTCCACTTACACTTAACTGAAGTGGTAAAGGCAACATAATCGCAAAAGGCAATACTGGATGAATGATTATCATAGAGTGAATCTATGAGTCAAATTCTGAATGGGTTATAGCCTAGAAAGCACAAAAAGAGTCCTTTATTAGAATTATTTTATTCTGTTTATCTTGTTCTCAGAAGTGCTGTAGGTGTATTTTAATGGGCACAAGACACTCATCCATTCTATTATTTATTTAATACTAATTTAATATTCAAATCTTATAAGTTAATGTTAAAGTTATGTTCGGATAATGAGTGGCAGTTGTCAGTCGGGGAAATTAACCAAAACGAGCATCCCTACTACATATCCCCAAATCTGATGAAAATTAAACTCATCTACTTTTTAGATGGCCTGAGGGTGAGGACATTTTCAGCAATTTTTCCATTTTGGGGTGAACTATTTCTTTAAAGCTGGTGGTTTAGTAGGGAATGTTCTGACCTCCATGTGACACCGTCGTGCCAAGATATACAGTCATAAACCGGCCCTGGATCACTGTACTTCTTCTCCAGACTTCCTAACAGCTCCACGTGACACTGTAGTTCCTCCTTCTGTAGTTTCTCCATCTGACAACGCAATCACATAATTTATTTTAAGCTATATTCAACATGCAAAACAACTGGCAAGCATTATAGAAAAATACCTTATTTTCTCATGTTTTATTTGCAGCCTTTACATAACAAAAAAAAGCTACTAAGACATATTTATATAGCATATTTTCCGGACTATAAGTCGCACTTCTTTTCATAGTTTGGCTGGTCCTGCGACTTATAGTCACATGCGAATTATTTATCAAAATTAATTTGACATGAACCGAGAGAAATGAACCAAGAGAAAACATTACCGTCTACAGCCGCGAGAGGGCGCTCTATGCTGCTTATTGTTCCTTTAGCATACCCCTAATAAACAGAGCGCCCTCTTGTGGCTGTAGACAGTAATGCTTTACCAGTGCGACTTATATATGTTTTTTTCTTCATCATGACATATTTTTGGTGCGACTTATAATCAGGTGCGACTTAGTGTCCGAAAAATATGGTAAATAAAAAATGTCATCACTTATTCAAGCATGCGAATCTTTGCAGCAATCTGACCTGTGATGGGTTTGGGTGAGTCTGGTCGAACTCTTCGATCCTGCGACTGGCCTCAGCAAGAGCTGCTCTATGTGCTGGATCCCACAGCTTCTCCTTACGCTCTTTCTGAATCACCAGACATGGAATCATGTATAAACAAGCCAAAACATGCACTTGTATGAAGCATACATGTGCACAACATCAGCACAGCCAAATCATCATGCGTTACCTGTATTCTCTCTTTGAGAGCTTTAGGGAAAAAATCATAACCGTTCTTTATTCCAATGTGATACTTTCCAGATGAATTCACCCAAGCAGCAGGAATCTGAAAAGAAACAGGAAACCTTTAGTTTGTTACTGAAACGCAATAGTCTGGTTATTAAAATATTGAGGAGTGAATCATGTCGAGAACCTGTCTGACTATCATTTTACCCCAGCACACAATTTTTTTTTTTTATCAAGTTATTATTTAAAAAATATTTATATATATTTTTTAAACTATATTTTGAGGTGGGAAGATAATTATATTGTTCCGTTGGATTCTTTGACACTTCAATAAATACATAAATATTGCATGAGGGAATAAATGCTACATTTGATATTTTCATGACATGCACTCAAATGGCAAAAATGGCAAACTACATGATTTTGCACATGATTTGTATACTATAGTAATATTTGTTGTAATACTGAAATAAAATAATTTGTTTGACAACTCCACAGTAAAAATATCGTACTAAGAAATTAGAAATACCACTTAGTAAAACATGAATATCTTAAAAAGTTAAACAATGCCTAACACACAGTAATGAGAGATTTATATGTTTTGCAATTGTTGGTGTTTTAATGCCATGCCAGCTTCCTTGGCTATTTTCGTGAAAAATAAGTTAGAATACTATAAAAGATCAATTTAAAATCCTAAATAAGTTTGCTTTGAATGAAAACTCAAAAATGGATGTAGGGTTGACTGTTAAAACATTTTTGAAAGTGTTTGCGGAGTACTTTTGCATTAAGGATTAAAATTAAAATGTCACAATGTAGAAAATCCTAATGGTTCTGTAGCAGTTTGCATTTTCTAAATCCAAAATATAATCTCTTATTTTCTTTCCTTTGATTTTATGGTGAAATATGAGATGGAAATGTGTTGTGATAGTCACACAGATATAGTTTTAGTAACCTGAGCATCTGAAAGCTTGTGTAAACTGTAATGAATGACAGCGGCTCCTAATATAAAGGTGCAGAATACGAGCGCTCTTACTTTGAGTGTGCGTCCCGTCAGTCCGGTCACGACCTCGTCCTTCACCTCCACCACAGTGCACATGTTCACATCACCGCTCCCCGTCGTGTCGATGATGTCCACAATCTTGGGTTTCCCATCTGTTGTGGTCTACATGAAAGAGGATGACATATTTCAGCATCAGTCTGGAGTCAGACAAATCGTATCAGATTCACAGCGGGTTGCATTTGAAAACTTAGATGTTAAAACGAGACGCACGCATGACTGTATATTTATGATAAATAATCTGTGTTTGAGTATAATTTGCACAGATCAGCTCACATGTTACCATTTGAGTGTTATAGGATCATTCTTCTTTCAAAAATGATGATGGACAGACAGAAATGAGACAATCCCTCAGCAGTGTGGAAAAACTGCTGACAGTTGAGTGAAAGCTCAAAACAGCTGCAGCTTACAGCTCAAGTTAAACACAACAACACAAAAACAAATCATGCATTTTTGTGAACACTAATTAGAACACACAAAACAGCACTAACTAGTTGTGCCTTAAAATCAATAACATGTTATCAAATGAGATAGAGCTGTCTATGTAGGCAAACTCACTAGTTTTTGAAACACATCCTTTGTCATATATAAAGGTTCTTTGATATCTAACAGTATAAATTACTAACATATTAATTTATCATGGAATATATAATATAATATTTTCCTTAAAATACCATGGTAGCTCAAATAAAGGATTATATTGATATGGTAACGTTAGTCCTTTGTAAATAGCCATTGAAGTAAATAGCCATTCATGAGGATGACACAGCTTGTCTTTTCAAATATGTCGTTAGTGTATTTTACAGCTTTATTCACCTTTATTTACTTCGTATATGTTAGAGCTTCGTTGTTTAAATATGAAACCCTAGTTCTGGTAATGTCCGGTATGTGTGGTCCCCTAAACTGGAGAAAAAACCCACTGCGGCCTAGTGATGAACCGCAGCCGCGGGCTCAATTTACCTGCATGCCCGGGGCCCCTGGGTCCACCCCGGTGTCGAGAATCGCGATAAGCACCCCTCGGCCATCGTACTCAGGGAATTTAGTGAGGAACGAGGCAGCGCCAGTCTCTTTTTTCGGAAGCAGCCCGTGAAAAGGGAACGGATCTTCAGCGGAATGAGCAGACATGACGGTACAGATTGAGACAGAAAACAACACGACAGCGTCGAACCGGTAAAGACACAATGTGCGAGAGAGCCGAGCGACTCTCTTAAAGGTGCAGTAACACTATCACACACAGTCACCGGTAACACACCACAGTCTGTGTAAAACACACAGCTCCATCTCACATTTCATTTGGTTTAGTTAATAGTTCGTGCACACATAATATTCATATCCTTAATAACTTATTTAATAACGTTTAACCTTACATAATAATAACGGTACATATATTCTGCTCCTATTACTGGAATTATTTAAATGTTCCCCAATCCCCACTTATGCTTATGCAGTAAAAATTTGCAATATCCTTATATTTATTTTTTACCCCTCAATCCTAGTACATCTCTGCATCTTAATCAATCTTATTCCATTATCATTTAAAGCACAATTGTTTATACTCTTATTTATTTGCCTAATTTTTTCATTTTTTTTCTGTGTGTTGTTGTCTCTGTGCACTGGAAGCTTATGTCACTAAAACAAATTCCTTGTATGTGCAAGCATACTTGGCAATAAAGCTCTTTCTGATTCTGATTCTGATTTTACCTTTACGCTCATTCAAGCTTGTGTTATGCTCATTTGTAAAAAAAAAAAAAAAAAGTAAATTCGATTTTTAATATATAAATAAATAAGTCTGCCAAGCAAACAAAAACATGTTCTAAGAACATTTTGCTTACATTCCCATAAAGTTATGAAAACATTATTTCTGAACGTTCTCTGAATGTTCAAAACTTCTATATTTATTTTAATTTTTTTAATGTTTTAAAAACGTTTTTATTTTATTTATTTTTTTTCAAACATTAAGGAAACATTTTATCATGTTGCAAACATTGTAATGTTACTTTTGAATGTACCCTGAACATTCTGAAACAAGCAGTAACATTTCAAAAAAGTTACTGAAACGACTTAAATGTTTCAGGAATAAAACGCTTCATGAATGATGCATAAATAATATTTTTGGGCTAACATTTTGAGAACATTTATAAAGACCAAATAACTGACCAAATGAAAATTCTATGAATGTCACTGGTAGAATGTTTGTTCCACTTTGAGAGAACCTTGCAGGAACATTACTCAAAGTTCTGAGGACTTTCCCTGTTACCTGGGTATGAATGCATTTATTGTACAGTACATTTGAAACTAATAGTAAAAAACAAAACAAAACAGAAACATTTACTCACCATGTAGTTTAATTAACATATGTACTTCATTCAAAATTATTCTATGACTTCAGAATACAGAAAATATAGTGCACAAGTCATATGGATTACTGTCAGGATACTTGATAATGTTTTAACAGTTTATGAATCTGGACTGACATGAGGGTGAGTAAACAAGAATTTTAATTTTGTGGGTAATGTTCATGAATGTTTGTTTGTGCCCAGTTTCACAGACGCTCAATCCTAGTCCGAGACTAAAATGTGTTTGAGCTGTTTTAACTGAAAGCACTGACATTTTTGATATATCTTTTTTTTTCAATAAGGGACATTAAAATATTAATAATAATAATAATAATAATAAAAGCTTAAATGTCTCAATTTAAATGTAATCCTGTTTTAATCTAAACCCTGTCAGTGAAATCATATAAAGCATTCCCTGAGTTATGTGGCTAAATGTGTTCAACCACTAGATGGCTTTATTGTTCCACTATGATTATTATACATAGCCCAAAGTATGAGGAGTGACTTCCAACATACTGCTAACCTGGTGGTGAGAAATATTAAAAACCCATCCTGAGATTTGGTAAAGTGCTTGTTCTGCTTTGATTGCATATGTGTGTTAAATACAAGCAGCTTTCACTTTGTGTTACTACTCTCAAGGTCAGTTAAATCCTTCAGAAGCACACTTCTCTTCTCTAAAAGACTGGTGATTATTGAATAACTAGTTTGAATGTGTGCTGTAACTCCACTATTCATGGACTGATTCTCTTTACAGAGGAACATCATTATGAATGAATCAGAGAACATGTTTGTGTATTAACATGTACGTACACTAGCAGGGGTTGGGACTCCCAGGATGATTTTAAACACTAAAGGAGTTTACATTTATGGTGAGCAATATACTATATATTCAAACATATACATAAAAAAACTGTACATAAAATAAAGATTTTAAAATGTTTCATCTTTTGTATTGATACGTATAGATTCAACAATGTGTCCAGACTTTTGGCGGCTAGTGAATTCACTTCCATGAATTAGAAGAAATTATATTTTCAATTAGTTTCTAATAATCAAATACACAACAAAAACCTCCATCATCATGTTTTCAAAAGTAAAGAGGGTGTTTCACTTTCTCGGTGCCAGATTGTGCACTTTTGTGTTTTGAAGTTGAAACTTTTGATGAGAAAGTCATCATCTTCAGAATATGACATTTGACTGCAGACAGTTTGAGACATTGCTGAGACCTCTTCTACGATATCTAAAGGAGATGTGAGATTACTGTGACATGATAGTCTTTGTTTGCAAAAGAAAATTCCGAGAAACAGGATAATTCTGTCTCCATTTCTCGATTTAATCGAATTGCTATGAAGCAGAACAATAGAGTTAAATGAAAAGGATCTCATTTCTGATTTCTCTTTTCTTACAGGAGAGTATCAAAGTATCAAATCAGCACAATAGTGTGCAGTTAACGAAACAGTGTGTAATGACTTCTAGTGTTTGCTGTATAGAAGTAGAATCTGGGACAGAAGCGATTATAGAAACATATTAAAGCAGCACAACGGACGCTTTATGAATATGGATTTTACTGCTGTGTTTTCATTTTGCATTGTGCATTTCATTTGGATGTGTTGTATTTGGCACTCAAAACGTTCCTCATTCTAGAAAAAGACACTTTATTTCTCATATTAATCTCCACATGGACATATTATCTCTGTGTTTTCTCATTCTGAATCCAGTGCGCGCAGAGAGGCATTTCCACCCCTGCAACAAGACAAGCCAGCTATGTAGTTTTGTGTGTGTGTGTGTGTGTGTGTGTGTGTGTTTGTGTGTGTGCATGCATGCTGATCTGAACTGCTATTTCCAGCTCATCTCTATTGTTTCTTTGACTTGTGAATGAAATTAAAGCACTGATGTGCTGATGATCAGTTTATAAAAAGAACATCTGTCTCCCACATCCTCACACATTCAGAGACAAAGGACATTGCAAGGCCAAGGCATTGTACACAGACCTGGCATTTGCATATTTGCTAATGTTTTTTGTCATAGATATAAAAGTAGGAGGGAATCAAATATGAGCGATTTAGGTCAGATGATTGGACATCAGATAATTATATTCGAAAGTGACACAAATTTAATGTGAAAATGTGCTGTTTATATGCATGCAACAAGATTTGCAGTGGAATAAAAAGGTTGACTGTGTAAATGTGTCCTATTAAACATCAGATGAGTGCATGCTCATGAACTAAATTTAGAAATGAAAGTGTTTCCTAATATGACGGTGGTGTGAATGAAGGACTGGAAACAATAGCGAGTTATACAATTTAATGAAAATAAATAAACAAACAGAAATGAGACAATGATGCTGGGAAGACGACAATCCAAGATGGTGGTGAGGTGGTGAGGAATCCGGATGATGATGGTGAGAAGGCAGCAGGAGAGGATGGCACAGGAACTGCGGGGAATAGAGCCGAAGGTAAGTCTTTGTGGCAGAGTGAAAGTGCGATCTCACGATCTCACAAACACAAGACGTGAGACAAGCCAATATATAGGGAATGAGTAATGAGTGACAGCTGCTGCTGATGACAATTAACGGAGACGCCCAAAAACTAATCAGTGCAGACGCGAAACACACAGACTTCACCACAAAGTGCAAACACCCAGAGATCACGGTTTACCAACCGTTACAGTACCCCCCAGAGTTCCCAGAAGGGCCTACCTGCTGATTGTATTCATCAATAAGGGAGTGATCCAATATGTCCCTAGCAGGTACCCAACTCCTCTCCTCCGGAGGACCGTAACCTTCCCAGTCCACCAGCTACTGGAATCCTCGTCCCCTCCGTCTCGAGTCCAGAATACGATTAACCGAATAAGTCGGTTCCCCATCTACGAGACGTGGCGGCGGGGGAACCGGAGTAGGCGGATTAATACGTGCATAAAACACGGGTTTAATTTTGGACACATGAAAGGTGGGGTGTATCCTCCTATACGCTAGAGGTAGTTTGAGGCGGACTGTCACCGGACTAAAGATCTTGGTGATAGTAAATGGGCCAATAAATTTGGGAGCTAATTTATTAGATACGGAACGCAGAGGAATGTTACTGGTAGAAAGCCACACCTTTTGACCCACGACGTAAACGGGAGGCTTTGACCGGTGGCGATCGGCCTTGGCCTTAGTGCGCTCCCTCATGCAGAGCAGAGTCTCGCGGGCTCTGGTCCAGGTGCAGTGGCACCTCTGGACAAACGCGTGAGCGGAGGGGACTGCAACTTCAGATTCCAAACTGGGAAAAACTTGTGGCTGGTAACCTAAACTGCACTGAAACGGAGAAAGGCCCGTAGCTGACACTGGCAACGAATTGTGGGAGTACTCCACCATAGAGAGTTGTTGACTCCAGGAAGAAGGATTCTTGGAGACCAAACATCGCACCGTCCTCTCTAAATCTTGGTTGGCTCGCTCAGATTGTCCGTTACTTTGGGGATGTAAGCCCAAAGACAAGCTAACTGACGCTCCTAGCAATTTACAAAACTCTTTCCAAAATTTGGATATGAATTGAGATCCCCTGTCAGAAACCACGTCTACTGGGAGGCCATGAAGCCAAAAGATGTGATCTAGGACAGTGACCTCTGTCTCCTTGGCTGTAGGTAATTTGGGCAAGGGAAATAAATGTGCAGCCTTCGAGAATTGGTCCACTACGGTCAAAACGACCGTCATGCCATTAGAGATGCCATTTAACAAAAACTAGTGCGATGTGGGACCAGGGTCTCAAAGGGACAGACAGCGGTTGAAGAAGCCCATCAGGAGGCTGGTTAGATGACTTACCACTTGCGCAAACTGAACAAGCCAAAACAAATTTGTGGACGTCACGAGCCATACGTGGCCACCAGAATCGTTGTTTAACCAACCAATTAGTTCTACTTATCCCTGGGTGACAAGCTACATTAGAACAATGACCCTACTGGACAACCTCGGACCTTAACTCCTCCGGCACAAATAAACGGTTCGGTGGACAACCGGACGGAGGCATTACCCCTTGTCTTGACCTTCGACTCGACCTCCCATACGAGTGCTGAGACCACTAAACTCTCAAGTAAAATACACTCGGGAGTCACCGGGCGGGCGGAGGGATCAAAAAGTCGTGATAAAGAATCGGGCTTGACATTCTTGGATCCCGGGCGGTACGATAAAGTAAACTCAAAGTGACCGAAAAAAGTGCCCACCAAGCCTGCCTGGAATTGAGTTTTTTGGCAGTTCTAATGTACTCTAAATTCTTATGATCAGTCCAAACAATAAAAGGTACCCCTGAACCTTCCAGCCAGTGACGCCACTCCTCTAACGCTAATTTGACGGCCAACAACTCTCTATTGCCAATATCATAATTACGTTCAGCAGGAGATAATCGATGAGAGAAAAACACGCAAGGATGTACCTTATCGTACCTTATATGCCGTGTGGGATCAGGGGCCACAAGGATGGGAGCCGAAACGAAGTGGCTTTTGAGGTTAGCGAACGCACCTGAACAGAGTACTGGTAGAGATCAAGGCTGTCAGAGGTGAGGCTAGTTGGCTGAAATTGCGAATGAAATGCCGATAGAAATTGGCGAACCCCAGAAACCGCTGTAGGGCCTTACGGGAATCTGGAGATGGCCAATCTATCACAGCCTTAACCTTGTCAGGGTCCATACGTATTCCCTCGGACGAGACAATATATCCTAGGAAGGGAACAGACTGTGCATGGAATACGTATTTCTCCGCCTTGACAAAAAGCCCATTCTCAAGTAACCTCTGGAGCACTCATCTGACGTGTTGAACGTGTTCCTGGAGAGATGAAGAAAAAATCAGTATGTCATCCAGGTAAACATATATAAACTGATCTACCATATCTCTCAACATGTCATTAACGTGTGCTTGGAAAACTCCGGGCGAGTTGGAGAGCCCGAACGGCATCACCAAGTATTCAAAGTGCCCTCTAGGGGTATTAAAGGCGGTTTTCCATTCATCCCCCTTCCTGATGCGGACCAAATGATAAGCATTACGTAAATCCAATTTTGTGAATACAGATGCTCCCTGCAATCTCGAAAGCTGAAGACATGAGTGGTAAAGGATAGGTGTTCTTTATCGTGATGTTGTTCAGCTCTCAGTAATCAATGCAAGGTCGCAGAGAACCATCCTTCTTGCCCACAAAAAAGAATCCCGCCCCCGCTGGAGAAGAGGAAGGACGGAAGAACCCAGATGCTAAGGAATCAGAAATGTATTTCTCCATGGCCTCCCTCTCAGGAATAGAAAGAGAGTATAACTTGCCCTTACACTAAATCTATGGCAGGGTCGTAGGGACAATGCGGAGGAAGAGAAGCAGCACGGGACTTACTGAACACTTCCTTCAGGTCTAGATACTGTACGGGCACGTTTGGCAAAACCATGTTCTCCTTCTGAAAGACAGACACAGGGACAACAGGACAAGCAGAAATCAGACAAGACTCATGACAACTTTCACTCCACAATGTGACTGTGTTGGAACCCAGTTTCGCTCGTGGATTATGTTTAGTTAACCAGGGGTGACCTAACACAATGGAAGCAACAGGGGAGTCCATGAGAAAAAAGGATATGGTTTTGCGATGATTTCCAGAAGTGAGTAGTGTGATGGGTTTCTTTGTGGTGTGTGACGTGAGGCAGTTCCTGGCCGTTGAGTGCGGTGACATGGATGGGGAGAGACACAGGTAGGACAGGAATGTTCAGGTGATGTGCAAGGGAAGAATCAATGAAATTACCTTTGGCTCCAGAGTCCAGAAGGGCGTGACATTCGTGAAAGTGATTCTTCCACCGCAGTTTCACCGGAAGTAGGGTCGATGATGTTGTTGAGGACTTCCCAGCAGAGATCCCACCCGATAGTAGCCTCAAGTTTACTACCGGGCTGGCTCTTTTACCGGGCATAAGTAGATGTTGTGTTCTGAGCCTCCACAGTGTAAACAGACTCTTTCACCTAGATATCACACTATAGAGACTGTGTCTGTTCCACGAACTAGAAAATACAAAAAACGTCCAAACCAAGTTAAGGTTAACAATTTAATTGAGGTTCAACAAATAAAAAACAAATGCAATATGGATAAACAAATGATAAAGATTGGCTTATTGAATATCAGATCCATTTCTACGAAAACACTTTTTGTAAATAATATGATAACTGATCATAATATAGATGTGCTCTGCTTGACAGAAACCTGGCTAAAACCTGATGATTACATTATTTTAAATGAGTCCACCCCCCAAGATTATTGTTATAAACACGAGCCGCGTCTAAAAGGCAAAGGGGGAGGTGTTGCTTCAATTTATAATAACGTTTTCAGGATTTCTCAAAGGGCAGGCTTCAAGTATAACTCGTTTGAAGTAATGGTGCTTCATATAACATTATCCAGAGAAACCAATGTTAATGATAAATCCCCTGTTATGTTTGTACTGGCTACTGTATACAGGCCACCAGGGCACCATACAGACTTTATTAAAGAGTTTGGTGATTTTACATCCGAGTTAGTTCTGGCTGCAGATAAAGTCTTAATAGTTGGTGATTTTAATATCCATGTCGATAATGAAAAAGATGTATTGGGATCAGCATTTATAGACATTCTGAACTCTATTGGTGTTAGACAACACGTTTCAGGACCTACTCATTGTCGAAATCATACTCTAGATTTAATACTGTCACATGGAATTGATGTTGATAGTGTTGAAATTATTCAGCCAAGTGATGATATCTCAGATCATTATTTAGTTCTGTGTAAACTTCATATACCCAAAATTGTAAATTCTACTTCTTGTTACAAGTATCGAAGAACCATCACTTCTACCACAAAAGACTGCTTTTTAAGTTATCTTCCTGATGTATCCGATTTCCTTAGCATATCCAAAACCTCAGAACAACTTGATGATGTAACAGAAACTATGGACTCTCTCTTTTCTAGCACTTTAAATACAGTTGCTCCTTTACGCTTAAGAAAGGTTAAGGAAAACTGTTTGACACCATGGTATAATGAGCATACTCGCACCCTAAAGAGAGCAGCCCGAAAAATGGAGCGCAGCTGGAGGAAAACAAAACTAGAGGTATTTCGTATTGCTTGGCGGGAAAGTAGCATATCCTACCGAAAAGCATTAAAAACTGCTAGATCTGATTACTTTTCTTCTCTTTTAGAAGAAAACAAACATAACCCCAGGTATTTATTCAATACAGTGGCTAAATTAACGAAAAATAAAGCCTCAACAAGTGTTGACATTTCCCAACACCACAGCAGTAATGACTTTATGAACTACTTTACTTCTAAAATCGATACTATTAGAGATAAAATTGCAACCATTCAGCCGTCAGCTACAGTTTCGCATCAGACAGTGCACTATAGACCCCCTGAGGACCAGTTCCACTCATTCTCTACTATAGGAGAGGAAGAATTGTATAAACTTGTTAAATCATCTAAACTTACAACATGTATGTTAGACCCTATACCATCTAAGCTCTTAAAAGAGGTGCTTCCAGAAGTCATAGGTCCTCTTCTGACTATTATTAATTCCTCATTGTTATTAGGACATGTCCCCAAAACCTTCAAACTGGCTGTTATTAAGCCTCTCATAAAAAAGCCACAACTTGACCCCAGAGAGCTAGTTAATTATAGACCAATCTCGAATCTCCCTTTTCTGTCCAAGATACTAGAAAAGGTGGTATCCTCACAATTATATTCCTTCTTAGAGAAAAATGGTATATGTGAGGATTTCCAGTCAGGATTTAGACCGTATCATAGTACTGAAACTGCTCTCCTTAGAGTTACAAATGATCTGCTCTTATCATCTGATCGTGGGTGTATCTCTCTATTAGTTTTATTGGATCTTAGTGCTGCGTTTGACACAATTGACCACAACATTCTTTTGCATAGACTTGAACACTTTGTTGGCATCAGTGGAAGTGCATTAGCATGGTTTAAATCGTACTTATATGACCGCCATCAGTTCGTAGCAGTGAATGAAGATGTATCATATCGATCACAAGTGCAGTATGGAGTACCTCAAGGCTCAGTTCTAGGGCCGCTACTCTTCACGCTTTATATGTTACCCTTGGGAGATATCAATAAGGAAACATGGTGTTAGCTTTCACTGTTATGCTGATGATACGCAGCTCTATATTTCCTCGCAGCCCGGTGAAACACACCAATTTGAAAAACTAATGGAATGCAAAGTCGATATAAAAAATTGGATGACGAGTAATTTCTTACTGCTAAATTCAGAAAAAACAGAGGTGTTAATCATAGGGCCTAAAAACTCTACTTGTAATAACCTAGAACACTGTCTAAGACTTGATGGTTGCTCTGTCAATTCTTCGTCATCAGTTAGGAACCTAGGTGTGCTACTTGATCGCAATCTTTCCTTAGAAAGCCACGTTTCTAGCATTTGTAAAACTGCATTTTTCCATCTCAAAAATATATCTAAATTACGGCCTATGCTCTCAATGTCAAATGCAGAAATGTTAATCCATGCATTTATGACTTCAAGGTTAGACTACTGTAATGCTTTATTGGGTGGTTGTTCTGCACGCTTGGTAAACAAACTACAGCTAGTCCAAAATGCAGCAGCAAGAGTTCTTACTAGAACCAGGAAGTATGACCATATTAGCCCGGTCCTGTCCACACTGCACTGGCTCCCTATCAAACATCGTATAGATTTTAAAATATTGCTTATTACTTATAAAGCCCTGAATGGTTTAGCACCTCAGTATTTGAATGATTTCCTTTTACATTATACTCCTCTACGTCCGCTACGTTCTCAAAACTCAGGCAATTTGATAATACCTAGAATATCAAAATCAACTGCGGGCGGCAGATCCTTTTCCTATTTGGCGCCTAAACTCTGGAATAACCTACCTAACATTGTTCGGGAGGCAGACACACTCTTGCAGTTTAAATCTAGATTAAAGACCCATCTCTTTAACCTGGCATACACATAACATACTAATATGCTTTTAATATCCAAATCCGTTAAAGGATTTTTAGGCTGCATTAATTAGGTAAACTGGAACCGGAACACTTCACATAACACCGTACTTTCTACATCATTAGAAGAATGGCATCTACGCTAATATTTGTCTGTTTCTCTCTTGTTCCGAGGTCACCATGGCCACCAGATCCAGTCTGTGTCCAGATCAGAGGGTCACTGCAGTCACCCGGATCCAGTACGTATCCAGACCAGATGGTGGATCAGCACCTAGAAAGGACCTCTACTGCCCTGAAAGACAGCGGAGACCAGGACAACTAGAGC
This sequence comes from Carassius auratus, assembly GCF_003368295.1. Taxonomy (NCBI): domain Eukaryota; kingdom Metazoa; phylum Chordata; class Actinopteri; order Cypriniformes; family Cyprinidae; genus Carassius; species Carassius auratus. The sequence continues at coordinate 15,971,925 of NC_039243.1, forward strand.
CCCAGATACAGATCCCCGTAAAGACCTTGTCTCAGAGGAGCACCAGGACAAGACCACAGGAAACAGATGATTCTTCTGCACAATCTGACTTTGCTGCAGCCTGGAATTGAACTACTGGTTTCGTCTGGTCAGAGGAGAACTGGCCCCCCAACTGAGCCTGGTTTCTCCCAAGGTTTTTTTCTCCATTCTGTCACCGATGGAGTTTCGGTTCCTTGCCGCTGTCGCCTCTGGCTTGCTTAGTTGGGGTCACTTCATCTACAGCGATATCGTTGACTTGATTGCAAATTAAAACAGACACTATTTCAACTGAACAGAGATGACATCAATGAATTCAATGATGAACTGCCTTTAACTATCATTTTGCATTATTGAGACACTGTTTTCCAAATGAATGTTGTTCAGTGCTTTGGCGCAATGTATTTTGTTTAAAGCACTATATAAATAAAGGTGATTGATTGATTGATTAAACATAGTCCTTGGGATCTCCGCCGTTCCGTCTCCCTCCGGGACAGCCGAGCTCTACCCACCTGCATGGGCTCATGGTCGTCGAAGACCGCGTTCTATCGACTCGAGCGCCCCCTAGCTGATGAGATGGTATGGCGCGTTGGACTAGGCTGGCGACCCAGGCGGTTAGTCCGTGCATCAACTCGTAAGGCCAAGTCGATTAATCCGTTAAGTGTGGGGGGCAGCTCGAGGAGGTAGATCTCCTTTTGAACACGGTCAGATAACCCATGCAGGAATTGATCCCACTGCGCGGCCTCATTCCACTGGCATGCGGCCGCCAGGGTACTGAATTCGATTGAGTAATCCGTGACAGATGACGTGCCTTGGCAAAGGTCTGAGAGCTGGTGAGCGGCCTCCCTGCCAGCCGCGGCTCGATCGAATACCCTCCTCATCTCCTCCGAGAGGGCGTGGAGGCACAATACAGATGTTGAATTTCCCACACTGCCGTCCCCCATAGGGTGGCCTTGCCCGACAGTAACGTGAGCGTAAACGCCACTTTGGATTCCTCGGTGGCGAAGGTGCGGGGCTGCAAAGCATAATGCATAGAACATTTATTCACGAAAGTTCTGCAAAAGGCTGGCTCACCGGAGTAGCTTTCAGGCGCCGGAAGTCGTGGCTCTGGCCGGAAGTGATCCTGGGGCGTCTCCCGGGGGATGGGCGGCGCAGGCGGTGCGATGGGTGCAGTGGAAAAGGTGAGCTGATGGATCTGCTGGGTGAGCTTGGACACCTGTGCCACCAGCGCATGGATAGCGCGTCCGGTGTTCGAGATGCTCTCCTGCTGCTGATCCATTCGTTTCACACTGTGGTGCATAAAGTCCGTGAGGGTGTTGGTGCTCGCTACTTCCATATCGGTGAGATCGTTCTATGACGGTGGGGTGAATGAAGGACTGGAAACAATAGCGAGTTATACAATTTAATGAAAATAAATAAACAAAAAGAAATGAGACAATGATGCTGGGAAGACGACAATCCAAGATGGTGGTGAGGTGGTGAGGAATCCGGATGATGATGGTGAGAAGGCAGCAGGAGAGGATGGCAAAGGAACTGCGGGGAATAGAGCCGAAGGTAAGTCTTTGTGGCAGAGTGAAAGTGCAGAGAGTGGATGAGGTTCCGGGAAAACACAAACATCCAACACAGACAACACTGAAGCCAACAAACAGGAGAAGTGAACTTAAACAACGATCTCACAAACACAAGACGTGAGACAAGACAATATATAGGGAATGAGTAATGAGTGACAGCTGCTGCTGATGACAATTAACGGAGACGCCCACAAACTAATCAGTGCAGACGCGAAACACACAGACTTCACCACAAAGTGCAAACACCCAGAGATCACGGTTTACAAACCGTGACACCTAAACACACACAAAAAAAAAAAAAAAAAAAAAAAAAAAAAAAAATATATATATATATATATATATATATATATATATATATATATATATATATATATATATATATATATATATATGAAGAGTTCAGATGCAAAAGCCTCTAAGTGCCATCTGAAATTTTCATCTAAAATTAGGATTTTTATCAGGCTCCTATATTTATATTCAGTTATTTCACTTTAATAGCCTGGAAAAGGACCTGCACATCACAATTAAAGTAAAATGACTCAACCTAAGCATAGGACCTTGATAAAAATCCTAATTTTAGATGAAAATTTCAGATGGCACTTAGAGGCTTTTGCATCTGAACTCTTCATATATAGATAGATAGATATATAGATATGTATATGTATCCTGACTTATCCATTAAAGTAACATTTTTCATGTGTGCTGAGCAGATTTGCAATGCATTTTAACCCTGTAAAGGGATTCGGTTGTGTGAAGTTCCTTCCTGCTTCAAACACTCCACCATCATCCCCGTTCCAAGAAACCCAAGATAACATGACTTAATGATTACAGACCTGTGGCTCTGACATCTAAAGTAGTTTAAAAAACTGGTTCTTGGTTATCTGAAGGACATCGCTGGACCCTTACTGGACCCCCTGCAGTTTGTTTACAGAGCAGACAGGTCTGTGGATGATGCAGTCAACATGGGACTGCACTTCATCCTGCAACATCTGGACAAAACAGGGACTTATGTGAGGATCCTGTTTGTGGACTTTAGTTCAGCTTTCAACACCATCATCCCAACAGCCCTCCAGACCAAACTGACCCAGCTCTCTGTTCCTAGCTCTATCTGTCAGTGGATCACCAGCTTTCTGATAGATAGGCAACAGCTTGTGAGACTGGGGAAATTCATGTCAAACAGCTGCTCCACCAACACTGGTGCCCCTCAGGGATGTGTTCTCTCCCCTCTGCTCTTCTCCCTTCTACACCAACAACTGCACATCTATGGACCTCTCTGTCAAGCTCCTGAAGTTTGCAGACAACACTAAAGTCATCAGTCTCATTCAGGATGGTGACGAGTCTGCTTACAGACATGAGATTGACAAGCTGGCTGTCTGGTGCAGTCTTAACAACCTGGAGCTGAACACGCTCAAAACAGTGAAGATGATAGTGGACTTCAGATGAAACCCCCCTGCACTCCCCCCACTCACCATCATGACCAGCACTGTGTCTGCAGTGGAAACTGCACACATCCAAGTTACCCCATCTTTGAACTTTTGCCATCTGGCCAGCACTTCAGAGCCACAAATACCAGGACAGTCAGCACAAGAACAGTTTCTTCCCCCAGGCAATCTACCTCATTAACAGTTAAATGTTCCCCACTTATGTAATAAAAATGTGCAATATCCTTATATTTATTTGTTATCCCTCCATCCTAGTATCTTACTCAATTATATTCTAATATAATCTATAGCACAACTGTTTATAAAGTTTATTTATTTGCATTTTGCATTTATTTTATTTTTTTCTGTGTGTTGTTGTCTCTGTTCACTGGAAGCTTATGTCACTAAAACAAATTCCTTGCATGTGCAAGCATACTTGGCAATAAAGCTCTTTCTGATTCTGATTCTAAAGTCTGATATATCAAATAACTTATAAAAATCTAGTTTATTGAATATATATGAATGATATGTAAAAAAAAGTCTAAAAGGAAAAATGATGTATATGTGTTTTATATTGATTATCATATGTGACCCCTGACCACAAAACCAGTCTTAAGTCATTGGGTATATATTTTGAACAATAGCCAAAATAACACTGTATGGGTCAAAATTATAGATTTTTCTTTTATGCCAAAAATCATTAGTTAAAGATTTAAGTAAAGATATTAAGTAAAGATCATGTTCCTTGAAGAAATGTTGTACATTTCCTACCGTAAATGTATCAAAACCAAATTTTTGGTCAGTAATATGTCTTACTAAGAACTTAATTTGGACAACTTTAAAGGTAATTTTCTGAATATTTTGATTTTTTTGTACCCTCAGATTCCAGATTTTCAAATAGTTGTATCTTGGCCAAATATTGTCCTATTCTAACAATCATAAGGCTATGGCTCATATAGTGAGAATATGGAGCAAAATTATGGTGCAGAAGCTTATATTTATATGAGGAAATTATAATGCTTGTAATGTAAATCATTTAGAATTTATAACAGTAAAGCAGACTACTTACAATACATACAATGATATAAATATTGGTCATCACTCTATATACATGATTATTGGTCATCATCAAAATCCATGAGTGAAATATTCATTTGACAGTGTAAATGTGGCCTATCAGACACAAAGTAGTTGTTTAGGATAAAAGTGCCTGCTAAATTACATTTAGTAATTTTATCCAAAGCGACAATTGGGAAATACATAAAGGGATTATTCTTAAAGAGGCAAACAGACACAGGAATTGCTTGTAATACAAAGTTTTAGGCATTGTTCAAATAAGTACAAGCTAGAAAGAGAAGGAATACCTAGAGAAAGACAAGTTTTTTTTTTCTAAATTTAGAGTTAAGTCAAGTAGCATCAAAAGAGATTAATTTTCAGTTTTTGCTTGAAAATACATCTTAGAATCTTAGACTTCAGGAGGGAGTGTAGATTTGAGGTAGTGAGTGGAAATAATAAATACAAATGTTCCTTTATAATTCCATACAACAGTAGAATACGTATCTAGTTACATGACCAATTTCTTCAGCAGATTTGTCACTGCATTTTTAGCATTAACTCTGTCTTCTCAGAGCAACACACACAAACATGCACACACACCCCTGGTGGTTTACCACAGGGCGTAGTCAGTGCCGTTTTGACTAAAGTAAAAACATCAAATAGACGGTTACATTGCCCCCATTACACAGTGCCCTGCGTGTGTCTGTAAACTCCCTTCACTAGGACATTTGCATGTGGCTGATGCTTATGTGACAAAGCATTGTTTGTCTAATCATGCTTTGTATATGCGTCAAAGCATGCTCATGTTCAGAAGTTCAGAAGTTTATCCATGCAGACATCAGTCCTTTTCTCAAAGCACCACGCATTGCCTTTTGCATGCTGATGCGCAGGATTGGAGAAATTCAATTAGCCCTGGTGCTATTTTAAAAGGGTCAGACACTAATACCTACAGCCACAGCTAATGAAAGCAGTGTGGCAACAATAGTCCATTCTCAGCATCTTCCTCTTCACTGCTGACAAGACTGCCGCCTGAAGATGATGCATCCGGTGCGAATTAGGGAAACAGTTCAATAAGCTTTAGTCCAACAATTAGCATAGCAAAGCCCACATGATAGAGGCCCAACAGTTCTAGTCCAGATAAGAGCAGCTTCGGGGTCATTAAAACATCACTCTGGACTTCATGATCCTTCAGTAAGAGGCTCACGGACAAATCTGCACTTAAATGGACATACAGTATGACGTGAGATCTGTTTCATGGTTTTAAATTCACTCTTGTTCTCTCTTCACCAGCCAGATGAGATTTCACTGACTGGTAACAATGTAGATGAACTTTAAGTGGATTGCACATCATATTATCATTGCTCCCATGTTGTTTTATTTAGTGTTTAAGCATATTTTCAGTGAGCCTGTGAAATATGTACCATGAAATCTGATAAGGTTTAGATCTAGCACATACATTACCAAAAAATTTACCAGAGTAACTAGTATGCACTAAAATGTCAGAGTAATTTGTATTAAATGGAAAATTGGTGTGGTGTTATTCAAGAGAATGATTCTGCCACTGTGCAGATTTCACATTCATTACGATTTTACAGTAACAATAACTATGTTTTTTTTTCATGCCATCGTTTTTAAACAATTAATATGAGGTTTCATTCATAACACATTTGGCCTTTCCCTCTATTCTGAATATTTGGTTACGCCTTGAGCAAGGATGACTCTTGTCCGAAACCATGCTTGTGTTATTTATAGTAACAAACTAGGGCAGAACTCAGAAGAGCAAAAGTCTCAGAATTGTGCAGAACCAAACAAGAAAGAAATGTTTACATTGAACTTAATTATAAATGTATAGTGTTCAATTACAGCGTACATAAGTGAGCAATATGGCATTTGAAAAAAAGAATGCAAGTTCGGTGCAAATTATAAAATATATAACTAAGGAATGTGGTTCAGGTTTTATTTATTTATTTATTTTTAGAAAAAAGGTATAAATTGGTGAACTGACAGACACTTATCTCATTCGAAGATTATTAATTCTGTTAGGATGACTAATTTGGGTAACATGTCACACAGCAATCAACGCGACGCGACGAAACTAGAAAGATTTTGACGGGACGCTTTCGCTGTATTCAGAATGTAATCTGATAGTCTACGCCTACTCAATGATGTGCCAGCGCTGTCATCCAATCAGAACGAGAGAAGCTTTTTCCAGGCCCTTCCCCCTCGAGAAACTGTCGCGTTTGAGCTGTACGTTCGCGGCGCCCTGCACAGTCCGGTGAGTCACTGTCCACGCTGGAATACAGAGAGAAGGGAAGGAGAGAGTGGGGAATAGCAAACGGGAAAGAACTGGAGCTGCGAGAATGGCGGTCGAAGAGGAAGGTCTTCGGGTTTTCCAGAGTGTCAAAATAAAAATCGGTAAGTTCTGGTGCGCGAGCGTTTCTGCGCGAGACCGCTTTCCATATTATGACTGAAATCGCACCGTCGCGCTCTGCGCGCTCACTGTCCATTGTGAGAATCTGTGAACATTTATAATAGATAAAAGTCACAAATTAATGCGTAATATTGTCATTTAGATGTCAGTGCAGATATGTATAAAGCATTTTTTTATTAATCATGTCACATGGTTACTAGTCTCATATGTGTTTGAATGACGCTTCGGTTTAGTTTGAATACAGTGAGCCTCGAATAGCTGCAAATCCAGATGCGTGAAAACACTGATATCTGTGCGTTCAGATCGTTATATTCGTGTTTTACACATATTTTAACTCACATAAGACACAGATTAGTGCACAGATGTGGTGGTCTCACTGCAGCTTTGGATGTTTAGAAGCAGCAGAGCATTTTTAGCCCAGGACTTAAAAACATTACGGCGGTTGTTGTTTTTTTTTCTTTCTTTCTTTTTTCTCTCAGTTTGTTCTGCATATGAAATCATTTATACAGGCATTGCAACAAGTAGAACATGCTGATGAAATCATTCTTTCCGACTCACACAGAAATGCATGTGATTGTCTAACTGGTCAGAGAGACAGACAGACAGACATGTGTTCTGTTTTCTCAGTTTGACTGCTGGCATGTGGTTTGATAAACACTGGGAAGATGCTCTCTGTACCATTTGTCTCTTTCAATTTCTTTTTGACTGTGCATGACATTTAAAATTGAACATTTGTGTTGTGAAGCCTCTCTCTCTCTCTCGGTGTGTGTGTGTGTGTGTGTGTGCATGTATGTGATGTTGTTGTTCTGTTTCTCATGCAAAAGGTGAATGCGTGTTTGCTGCTGTCATTGAGTTGTTATTTGACTCAGATTAAAGCAGAACACACAGACAGACAGTCCCACAGGTCTAATCTAATCTCTGTACGGCACAGTAAACGCACTCCGGCTGCAGGAGCTTGCGTCGCCTGGGCACGTGTTTGGCTGTGAGCGTCAGGCTCTTCATTTTCATATGTACCACAGTACAGCTGGAAAGGTTTATATGAGGTCAAGTAACTGCATTTAAATATCACTCACTTTGGGTTGTACTAGGACTGGTACTTTGCACATTGACAATAAAGTTAAATGTAATCTAATCTAAAACTTTAAGCTTTAATGTATAATGCATCATAAAAGTTTTTAGTGCATTAATTATGCCTTGTAACACGCCTCATAATGAGCACATGAATAACTGTAACCAAACCTTATCTATTCATAGTTACGCCTTTATAAAGTATTATGCATTAAAACACATGACAAACAACAAATTTCCGATGTAACAAGGAATCTGTAAATATTATGATGCATTCTCACTCTGGTTACACTTTTTTGTAAAAAGATATAATGCATTACAACATAATGCTTTATTAAAATAAAAAGGCTTCAAGTAAAGTGTGACCTCATTTTCACTCAGAAATGGCTTGTAAATTAGTATATCAGTAACACCATGAACCAAATGTGAAATTTTGAAATAGAAAAGCTGAAATAGTATGTTATTTTAAAACTGTAAGACAAACATCAGTTCTTGAACATAATGTGTTAGAATCACTGATCCTACCAGGGTTATTGTAGTTAACTAAAACTAAAAGCATTAAAAATGTTTTACTTAAAATACAATTTAAAGGAATACTGCAAGCCAAAAAATTTTGTCATTAACCCTTTGGAGTTGATTAACACGTATACGCGTTATGAGGCATTTTCTCCAGATAACCCTGAAAAGAACTTAAATTACACTTTCAGTTTTGATCGTACAGATAAGAGCAATACATTAATCGAATCTTTTTTGTTATGCAGACATAATAACAACCAAACTTTGTGCATTTATAAAATAAAGATAACAAACAAGGTGTGCTGTCTGCAGCCTTTATCTGCGGTGATCTTCATTTAGAAACGCGTCATTAAAATGAACTGTAACTCAGTGAATACTCAACGAAAATACATGAAATGCGCAACAGGAGACAATGCAGTGAGACTGTTCTTCAAGTTTTTTTTGTTTTTGACTGTTTGCTTTGCGATTAGTGGAATAAGACATAATTCACCCCAAAAAGATGTGATGTGGATTACCTCAGGATTTGCGTTTTGGATTTCCTCAGAAAAAAAAGAGTGAAGCACTTTATTCAGCAGAGATCATTAACGGGAGTAAGTCTTTTTTTTATGTATACTTGTACTAGTTTCCACATAACGTGTAAACATTTTATTAGTTAGACTTTTTCAAACTATTTTTCCTGACTAAATGTATAATCAAGTGAAACATTATGAAGTTTCAATAACAATATACAATACTATACCATTCAAAAGCTTGATGTGAATAATATAAATGTAACAAATAAATGTCAATGTAAGAAATGTAACAAACAATGCTGTTCTTTCAATTTATCCAAAAAAACCTGAAAAAAAAATAATCTAGCTCTTTTCAACATTAATAATAGTAATAATGATAATAATAACAATATTTTTGATTTGTTTTTTTGTCGAAAATCTGATTGTTAAAAGGATTTCTGAAGGATTGTGTGACTGGAGTATTAATGCAAAAAATTCAGCTTTGAAAGTCAGCTTTGATTGTTCCTAATAAACTGTTTAACTGCACTCGCAAGTGGATATTACATTATTTTGTGGGATAATTAAATATTAATATACATTTATTTTGTCCCTACATTCTTTTTTGTAACTCCTCCCTCTCAGTGACAAACCTGACTGAATGGCTCATTATGGAGCTCATTATGCAGGGCTTTGTCTTCTCAGGTGTAAATCACAATGATATTCATTATAGTTGATTCCTACTCGCATTACTTTTACAAACAAAATGTGTCTTAGAAAATATAAATCAATAAATAGTTTTCTGTGAGTGAGTAAACAAGATAATTTAGAAAGAAAAATTCTAGGCTACAAGCTCCACTTCTCAAAAATCCCGGGAACCAATGTTCTGTATGTGTTTTATGGGCTTTTTCAAGTGATTTAACATTTTTAGTTTTTCACTAACCATGCATAAATATTGTTTTCTCAAAAACACAATCATGTACATACAGTACATGCTGCTCACATAGTATTATAGCCCAGCTTGGGCTGATTACAGTGAGATTAGACTTTAGCCATTTAGATGTTTATAAGCAACTGAAGAAGGCACAAATGTCAGGGCATGACAAAACTTCTCCAGGACAATTTAAGAAATTTTGGAAGTACGAGGCTTGTGACTGTCCCATAGACTTCCAAGTACAATGGATTGTCAAGTTCCAGAAAAATATGAAAGACATTGACAGAATAGTCCATCTGCCATCAGTGGTTCAACCGTATGGGATGAGAATACTTTTTAGTGATTAATGACAAAATGTTCATTTTGGGGTGGAGTAACCCTAATGGTATTACATTGTACTTTGATAGATATGAGTAGAATAAATCAATTTATGCTTGATTTATGATTGCAAGTGTTGTTTGCTAACATCTTCATGTCCCTGTGTGGCAGTTTGTTATTTTTAACCCGATTGCTACACCAGCATTTGACAGCATTGCGCATGTTTTGGAGAAGTAGACACAGTCCCGTCTTGGTTCAATGCTCCACAACACACACCTTCAAACAACAGAGGAAACCAGTGTATTCTCTGAGTGAAATCTCGTCTGTGGTAGATGTTATCGGCCGTCACACCCTGCTTTACAGAAAGTCTCATGTCCAGTTGGTTGGCCATATGTACAGTAATGTCTCGCTCTGCTAGTCAACTGTTGCACTGTTAAAGGGATAGTTCACCCAAAAATGAAAATTTTATGTTTATCTGCTTACCCTAAGGGTATCCAAGATGTAGGTGACTTTGTTTCTTCAGTAGAACACAAACCGAGATTTTTAACTGAAACCACTGCAGTCTGTCAGTCCTATAATGTAAGCGCATGGGAATCACGGCTTAGAGAGTCCAAAAACATACCCAAACAAAACCAAATTAAACCATGCGGCTCGTGATAATACATTGATGTGTAAAGACACAGAATGATGGGTCTGTGCAAGAAACTGAATAGTATTTATATAGTTTTTTTAACCTCTGATATTCATCACAATGTCTTAACTGTCCTGAGCGTGTTTGCCTTTTCTTCTTCAGCCTGCACTTGAGGTGTCTTCTTTTTTCTTCTTTCTTGCTTTACGGCAGATTGCAGACTTATAAGTGCATTACCGCCACCTATCTCTCAATTAACCATTGACACTGTATCTACAGTCTCAATTGGGAGTGTCATTGATCCATTTGAGAGATAGGTGATGGTAATGCATTGTCTCGGATCAGTCTCACTTCTTTCCAATTTCGAGACGATCCGTTTTGTTACCAGCAGCACAGGCAATAATGTCATGTCAGCCACGCATTCTCACTCTCTTTTTTCCACGACCACTTCTCCCTCACACACGTCTAATTTTAGTCATTTCCGAAGGTTTCACTCTTACACAAAAGCGTTCGCACCACAACTAATCTATATTATTATTAGTTATTATATGTATATTATATATATATATATTATATACTATTATTAGTTGAGCGCACAAACCGCACTCAGTCTCAAACAGCTTGTGAGCAACAAAAACCAAAATGAGTGTCTAACTGCGCTAAAATGTTCAAATATATACTTAAAAAAACTTACTTAACCTGAAAAACTAAGTTTCATAGCTCTCTTTATTCTTTTGCATTTATTTGTGCTTTTGTTTGCATTTTTTTATTTGTTCTTATTTTATTACTGCCTATTGTGACGAGTCAGCTGCCTCCTCCCTGATTGTCATCGGCACCCCGTCCTAAATCGCTGCCCTTTACCAGGCTCCCGACAGGAGTGGGTGTGTGAGAGGAGGGGTGCTGGATGAGTCAGGGGTGGCGGCGTGTGATTGGGCACACCTGAAGGAAGTGTAGCCTCATCACCGCCGCTGTTTAATATGTCTCTTTCCCGTGCATGCACACTGGTGTCCTCGTGGGTCCAGGAAGGGTGTGTTGAGGGACTCCTGCGCCACCAGAGACGTGAGCCACCGTACCCGCGATCCGCACCCGTTTACACGGCCGATGGGCGAGGATGCCAGGTCGTCCATCCCCTGTAAGCACCGCGGCCAACGAGCCGCCGCTCTTCATGCCCCAGACCGATGAAGGGAGCGCGTGCGCCTGCCGGACTCTGCCCCTTACCTGGACCCTTCCTCCATGAACACTGCCCGACCTACACGAACCCCGCAGCACGACGAGGACACCAGATCCCCAGTTTATTTTGGACACTCTCCCCCTTTGACCACGTTTATTCCCTCACTTTGTTTTATTTTCTGTTAATAAAAGCCTCTCCGAGGCCTGACGCAATACCCACTGTGCCTGTTGTTGGCTCCTCCCGTGACACTATTTTTTTTTTTTTTTTTTTTTTAAAGGTGCAATAGGAGATCTTGGAAAATGTTAACATAAGCCTGATAGCACTGAAAGTGAACATCCCACCCTCCCTGCAATCGCCGTCCAAAGGCGCGCCCCCTGAATGCATTTATGTTCACAGACCAGAATACCAGAGACAACATTACTACAGTAGGCTACATCAGTGGTTCCCAATTCCAGTCCATGTTCTGAAGTTAAGTAAACCCCTGCTCAGGGAGTAGGGGGTAGGGTTGTGCCGTGTATCGTGTATCGACGATAGTCAGAGATATGTAAGCAGATCTATCTGTCTATAGTCAAGACGATATTAGGCTCATTCTCCTATTAATGTATTAAAAATAATAATAATAATTATAATTATAATTTGGCTATCAAACTGCCCAGCTATTTCACTTCAGCACCGCATTTCACGTACACACACACGCACACACACACACACACGCACATACGCACGTGCAAATGAGGAATAGAGCCTGTAGCCAGTGAAGAAGTCTCCATCCGCAAACAGACATACATCGTCTGCAGATATAAGGTATTTCTTTGCTCTTTAACAAGTAATCTGAATGATCATTATATGTGCAATATTTTAAATGAGCCCTCACTAACGGAGTTTCATGTTACAGTTATGTTAGAATGAGTCTCGTTCTTGTTTCTGTGGCGGTGCGTCGGTCTCGTCATGGGGCGCACGGTCCGGAGCGCTGTATGACTGATGCATCAGTTCAATTCAACTGTACTCCAAATATATGAACTTACCTGTTTTGAATACTTTATATTTACCATGTTCCTTTATGTCCAATATTAGTGTTAAACTGTTGGACTTCAAATTAACTCTACTATTGTTTTTTACCTTTAACTGATTTTAGAGAACATTAAGACTGATAACTTCCGTGCGCAGATGCGGCAAATTTGTCACAGGACACGCGATATGACAGTTGCGTCCGACTATATATGAACTAATTGTTTTAAATACAGTATTTTTATATTTACCGTTAGTTTATCAGTATGTTTGAAAGTATATTTTTTCGATTATTGGTGATTCCATAGGCTCTCTCGCGCGCTATTGTGTATTGTCGATCTCACCGGCTGACGATATGACAATATGAAAAATGACCATATCGCCCAACACTCGTAGGGAGCAATGAACACTGTGTAGGGATCATATCAATCGGAACACAGATCATTCACGTAGCTCACTTCTAACGTGTTGGTCGTCTGAATCGGGTGTGTTAACTAAGTGAGACATGCAAATGATGTATGTGAGGACTGGAATTGGGAACCCCTGGGCTACATCATGTGTCATCTTTATTTAACCTAAATCTGTAACTTTATATATATATATATATATATATATATATATATATATATATATATATATATATATATATATATATATATATATATATATATATATATATGTGTGTCATGTGTCATCTTTATTTAACCTAAATCTGTAACTTTATATATATATATATATATATATATATATATATATATATATATATATATATATATAACTTAGTTATATAATAATAATAATCATACACATCATTTTATTTAATAATAACCCAATTTGAAGCAAAAACAGAATGTTCTGACAAGCTTTGTGAAATTATTCCACGTAAACTTTTCAGAAGACAGTCAGTTCCCCTCAGAAACACATTCATATAAACCCCCAAATCAATACTGAGGATTTTCTTCCAACAGTCTGTGCATTGTGAACAGTGAGTGATCTGCCTGCTACAGTATTTTTCTCCAGCGTCTCTGGCCTGTGTTAACGGACGTTAACAGATTTCATATTTTCACATAAATTACATTTTGGAAAATGATTGCATTGCAACACAGTTTGTGCAAATCCAGAACAGAGAGTTGCAATAAGGGAAAAAAATGTCAGGTTGCCGATCGTGTAAAGGCCAAAGTATATTTCGGGCCGACTGCACACTGTCAGCATTATGTTATTTTCATCATCAAGAGGGCTCGCGGACAGCCATGCACCCCATCGTACTGCGCATGTGTCGAGCTGATCTAACCGCACTCAGTTGTAGTTGAGTATACTTTTGAAAGCTGTGCGGACATAGGATGTATCTACCTATGATAAAACATTGTTAGATTATGAGGTTTTCTGAGGGAGGCCCTTTGAGCTCATTTATGAAAACACATGGTTTATGATTGCTACTAGTGTAGTCACAGAAGACTGTCGAATTTCAGTATTCGGTACTGATACCAGAAAATCCACGGTTCTCTGTACCAATTTCGGTACCAAAGCAAAACACAAAAATATGCTAATAAAAAAAAAACACACACACTTTTTATCACTAAAAATAAAACTAATGCCATTCTTTATACTAAAATTATGTTTAAAGTTTTATAAGAAAGTAATATAATTATGAAAAACAGTAAACAAGTTTCACCCAAATTGAATTTGTCTTTTAATTAATGAAATTTAATTAATTGTATTTTAATTTTAAAAATTAATTTGCTATTAAAATTAAAACATGGAAGAAATATTGTGTGATTTATTTCTTTTAAAAGTTGTATTAATTTTTTCAACAGTAGTACCAGTACCAAATACATTCTACTAAATAATAGTAATATTTTTAGCACAATGCCTTTATGTAACAATGAACTTATTTTGACGGGTTGCCGTGAATACCTTTAAATTGACACTGGTTTTACTCAAATGAAACGTTAAAATGCTTTTTTAGTGACTCAGAAAAGTTCTGGTGATGTTGTTTATGTATTAATGTCCTCATTGAGACGGCTGATGCTGAAATTACTGCAAGCGCCACGCGCTTCAGTCTATGTAGTAAACAAACGCACACCTCTCTGCCATTCATTCATTCACACAGAGACACACAGAACATGCAGGATTCATATTTCAACCAACTTTTGCAGCTTAACATTTACAGATACTGGTCCAGATGGAGATTTGATTTGATAAATTTTTGCGAACTTTGACAAATTCCATGACTGTCCATATTTAAAATTTACGTTTCATTTTCATGACTGGTTTTGCTTCATGGAAATCATAGCGCTGTATGCGTCAAGAACCAGGTTGACCGGTATTCGGTATTCGGTACTCTGTATTTTATTAAATACAGTTTAAATAATGAATCGCTACATTATATTTTCCAGCAATGAGAGGATAAAATTTGCTTTTTTAAAGTAAACTCACTCTAAAAAGAGAAAGGCACAGACGTGCTTACACACAACATCCATCTCTCTCTCTCTCTCTCTCTCTCTCTTTCTTTTTCTCAAATTGGCAATATAATGTAACATAAAACAAATGATTACTTTTATGTAAGCCATGTTTCCGAGATAATTCATGCCCCTTCATTTTGAAGTGTGTTTCTGAAAAATCTTCATTTGAAGGGCTCTCTGGCCCTTCCCCTTCCCCTACCCCTCCAACCAAAAGAGAATTGAGAAATGGGAAGGGCTAAGGGGTAGAATTGGGATTGGGTCTAACAATCCATTCAAATTTAATTTGCTGATGTGTTTTATTCATATCAGATACACATAGTGTAAGTAACTATAAAGTTCACTCTATTCATCACCCAGTTCATCCTCCACTCATTACTTGTATTTTGGGAGAGATTGATGTATTCATGTGCTGTAAATCCGACTGACAGGACTCTCTGAACTGTAGCGCGAACAAATATGGCAGCACCCATCTTACATTACAGATCAAGATCATTTAGAAAGATTTAGAAGAAACAAAACACACTCATTTATACGTTTGTGAATTGGAATATCAGATTGTTCATGACATGGTCTGAAAGTTAAAAGTTATCCATCTGTCATACAGTGTTAATGTGGCCGCAGTGTGTCACGTGACAAGCCTGACACACCGCCATGGCAACAGTGAGGGGAAACATTCTAAAATAACAGTCGCCTTAAAAAAAACTCACTCTGGGGGGACCGCTAGAATATTTTCAACTCACCACTGAAAAGGTTAAAAAATGAATGGCTTCAATTGAAGCCAAAACCATCAGTTAACAACCTTGTCGTTCACGGCAGATCTGTCTTTAACGGGTTATGAGTTATTGTTAAAAATCAGTTCCCTAAGATGAAAAAGAATGTGATTTGTACATCTGTTGTGCTGTATAACAACTGTTTGCAAGCATGTTTTCACACCCATCTGTCATTTGTCATTCACGCTTTAGGAATTAAACTGATGACTGACTTACAGTGAAACTGACACAACACTAACCAAGTAAAGTTATTTACCACATGCACATACAGTATGTGTGCACACATAGACAGTAAAGTGAATTTTCTGCAAGTCAGGTCATGTTTAAATGCTCTTTGTTGAACTGGCATCCTTACATTCTGATGTCTCTCTTCACACAATGCATTATTGGTCTTGGTGGAATGCTTTTGTGAATAATGGTGTCACAGTTAGCAGACTGATATCAGGCTGATGTGTTGATGGAAGGAAGCAGAGGCTCGCCGCATGTTTGCATACATATATGGAGTTTCCTGATCCAGCTCGTGTCTAGAGGAAATGCTGTCGGGCCTTTAGGGGTCAGGAGCTTCTGGAAGAGGGAGCAACAAGGATACAGGAAACTGCTCCAGATCACTTCCTGATTTGGCTGAATGAGCTGCAGCTCTGCTTGTTTTTCCATATTCCTGGGAAGCAGTGGGATAATGCAAACCAGATGGACGTTCACTTTAAATGTCACATGAAGAATCAAGAATATGTGTTACTATTTCTGAATTTGGATAACTGTTTCCTTCTTTCAGTCACATTTCAGATGGATTTACTCTCTCAATTCATGTTTATGATCTTATTGTAAAAGGATTTAGACCTGCATGATTAATATAATCATGCATGGAAATGCAACATGCACAAGTTGAAATTAGAAATAAGTTGAAATTAGAAGTCCTTAGTGAAATTGAAACTAAGGGTGCTTTCACACAAGCTCTATTGAAGCCAGAGTTCGGTTCGTTTGGATGATGTGAATGCTGTCTTTCAAACTCGGGTGCACATCCACGAAACGTACCCGAGTCCTCTTAAAAAGTGAGGTCTGGGGTATGGTTCATTTGAACTCCAGGACAGTACGCTGCTGATGTAAATGCAACTGTACCAAATTGTGGAAGTGAACTGCTATTAATGACGTATTATTTGCTAAAAATGTGTTTGTGTGTGTGTTTCACTAACTTTCCTGACCATGGTGACTGACGTGTTCCAAACAGAGAGCTGTATATCTCATTTCTGTTCCACTTCAGCATTCTTTAGATCAGTTGCAGTTCATCTGTAAACCAGACGTGAGTCCCGTTATGTGCCCAAGCTTTGTAAACAAAACGGTTCCAAAACTTAAATATAAAAAAAGTGCAGAGAGCAATGTAATGCATGCCGCCTTCTCCTGCGCTGCAGTTTAAGCAAAGGGGTAAACAGCTACTGGCTTAATGACGCAAACAAATCACTGTTCGGACCAAAATATAATAATAATATAAACACAGTCCAGCGGGGGCAGGGGGAGGGGGGAGCAATTGAACTCTGGTTCGGACCAGGCAACTGAACCAAGTGTGAAAGCAACTTAAGGCAGACATAAATATTGGTGTTGTAACTTAATATTATTGTTATTACTTAAATATTGATATATTATCAAAATAATTTTTTTTTGGTCCAAACTGTGCAGCTCTACAAACAAGTACAGCAAACTAGCTCTTTTTTTCTTTTTTTAGTTGACATCAGGCCATGAATGCTATTAGTTAATGTTAACTAGTCAGCTGTCTGTTTAGTTGTTGTCTTTAGGCTACCGTTGTAGATGCACCTTTCTGAACTCTTCACGCAGCTGTTTAATGCTGGTTAAAGGTGCTGTATGTAGGATTAACACAGAGTGGGTGAACTAGGGATTGCAGTCCAAATTCTAAATATCGGTGAGGGTTTTTTTCACCCGGCCCCGACTCCTCAAACTTGATGCACACGCAGTTTGCCAGATTGACAACACCTACAGGAATGAGCGCACTTGACGAAGAATGTAATGAAATACTCTGTGTTTTCCATCATCTGGTCAGGGGTGTATTTATGAGGTGTTCTTCACTTCCACAAGCCCGTCTGGCAGCACGCCGACTGCGTCTCTAGCAGGGGTGTGACCTGACCTCTAATGACACACCACTCTTCCTCTTCAGTAATGTTTAACTCGGCTCATAGGAACACGTCACAGATGCTATTTATCTGCTAGAGGACAGATGACACAGATGATTCAGCTGCACAGATTGGACAATTTTCTGGAATAAAGCTGAGAAATGTAGTGGTTTTGGAGTATTTGGGAAAACCATCAAAGCATAATGAGTTGAATGAATGAGGTGGTTTCCTATCTTTGTGTTGTGCTCACCTGATAACCGTGGACTGAACATTTACCAGTGTTTTCATGTAAACCTAAAACATGTTTCCTGTCTCCTTGGAATATCAGTGTATGTTGATGGTGGATTTCTGCATGTTTCCACCTGCCTTTGTACTCTTTCTGTCCGTTTCCACCTTCCGCACTCATTCAGGTGAGGAAATGTTCGCATTCGCTTCTCAGTGTACATGAGGGCAAACAGACGCACGTCCTTCAGAAGTTAACAGAGCAAATCCAATATAACTTTGTTACTGCATGGTTTATGGACCAGCAAAGTCATAATGGCAAGACTAGACTTTATTTTGCTAACACAGTAGGATGTGCAAAGGGAGTTCAAAAACAAAATAAATGAAAATAATAATATTGAATATAAAAGATAATGCTAACATTAAAGTGTTAATTGATTTTGCAATTACAGTATTTATTATCCTTTGTTAATGTTAATGAAAATATAGTCTTTCATTGTTAGTTCATGCAAGCTCACAGTAGAAGCATAACTTTTGATTTTAATGAGGCTTTAGTAAATGTTGATTAATAAATGCTGCAGAAGTATTGTTCATTCTTATTTTGTTAACTAAAGTAGTTAAAGCTGCGGTAGGGAACTTTTGACGCTCTAGCGGTTAATAAACAGAACTGCT
Source organism: Carassius auratus (assembly GCF_003368295.1). NCBI lineage: Eukaryota > Metazoa > Chordata > Actinopteri > Cypriniformes > Cyprinidae > Carassius > Carassius auratus. The sequence continues at coordinate 15,990,796 of NC_039243.1, forward strand.
TGCGTCTTGCAGAAGAACATCGTAGCCGGAGCTACTTCTGTTAATGTCTATGAAGAATCACAAAGGTACTGGGTTACTCCGCCGCGGTACCCCGAAGCAATCTAAAATAGTCTGAATATAAACACTTATTATAGGTGTACCCTAGTGATTCAGGACAAGCCAAAAACATGGTTTGGAAAATGGATTCATGGTGTTCTCGCTTATTATGTTCATTTTTCTACATTTTGAACACAAACAAAGTTACGGACCGCAGCTCTGATTGGTTGTTTCTTAATGGGAGCGATAGAGTTTCTGCAAATGGCAATAGGACACTGGGAGGAGCCAGAGGAGCTTGATTTTTTCACAGATTATCTGTCTCATATTCTACTGTCAGGACATAATGACAGGTTTAATAAATATGTAAAAAATATTTTTTTTACAAAAGTTCCCTACAGCACCTTTAAAGAGCAGGTTTTTTGAAAAATATATCTTTTGCAGTTTATAACGAAGCTATCCTTAAATGAAAACAATCTGCTAAGATGTTAATCAAAAAAGTGCATAATAAACAAAGATAATGTCTCTCAAAAGAGAGAGTCATCATATTTTTTAATCTTTTGCCTGTTACGTCACTGGGTAACACATTTGCATAACACTACTTGCATAATAATTATATTATATATGATGATCAAATGTTTTTTTATTAAATATTTCACATTTCAGCTGGTTTTTATTTCTGTCATGCTGGAAAGGTAGAGGTTAAATCTGTGTTTAAATGGTAGTTAATCTTTTAACTTCAGAAATATCATCTTCGCTGTATAATTTGATGCTGTCTCACCAATATAACTGTATTTTCTCATTTAGGATGTTGCAGAATTAATTTAAATGTGTGTAATGACTGTCTGTCTCTATGCTGCACAGTCATTTATGTAGTAAAGTTGATGTAGGGGGGTCACTTGCAGCCGTTCACGGTGTTATTAAAATGTAGCAATTTTTACCCAGTGTTTCCCATTCATTAACTAGACTGTGGCCCGCCACAGTTTCACAATAAACCAAAGATATATTTAGACTTCGTTTTATAACATAAAAGGTCTTTAACATTAGGTGTTTCATGCCGTTGTTTGGCTAAGTATTCTTGGAATCAAGGACCACCCACAACAGTCTGACAAAATCCTCTGGGAAACACTGTTTATATATATATATATATATATATATATATATATATATATATATATATATATATGCAGTGACTGATGTTAAATAGTCTTATATATAATGTTGTGTGCTGTCTGTGATGTCTCGGCTAAGGATAGTGGCTAGTGAATCGTTTGAGAATCATGTGTGAGTGTATTTTTCATTTACAGAATGACTCTGATGGTCTGATCCGCAGAAAACTAATTTACTGATAACATGTCAACCTTGAATGCATCCTAAATACATAAATGTGAGTGTAAAGTGTAAATCATTCCAGACAGCACCACCATCATCATCATCATCTTCAGGATGTTTTGGTTTCACTCTCAAGCCTTTAAAGGAAATACCATTTAAACTCTGCACCCACTTCCTGTTTTGATGCACCGGCTTGTTGACAGTTATTGGGTGTAGCATGCAATCTCTCTCCAGCAAGACTTTTGTTTGTTAAAATCACAGTGTTTGTGAAACCTGTTTGAACACAATCAGTACTTCTGTAGGTCCGTTTGAGCTTAATTGTGGAATAGAAATCATATAGTGCCTCTGTAAAATGAAAAAAAATGCTTAAAGTATTGAAAAATCCTTGAGCAAACCCCCATCTGCTCCCCAGGAGCCGCAGCAATATGGCTGCCCACTGCTCCGGATGTGTGTTCTCACGGTGCGTGTGCACTTGGATGAGTTAAATGCAGAGCACAGATTCCGAGTATGTGTTACTAACGTGACCACGTCACTTCACTTTCACTTTCACTTTCAAAATGACAGGTGTAGATGTGTCAGTCTGTTTTATAATAATAATTCACACAAAGATGTACATTCTATTATTGTTTGATGTCAGTTTGTCATGTGTCTCGTAACTGAACATGTTGTGCAAATTTTGAATGTGGAAATATCGTGGTTTGATTATTTTGTGATGCTTTTAGCTTGACAGCACCTGATCACTGTCTGTTGTCATTGTATGATAAATAGCAGCATGGACATCATGATAAATATTTGCTTCGTCTTTGTAAATAATCACAGAAGATTAATTGGTGAACTGTCCCTATTGCTTGTTGTGACAGCATTAAAGGAATAGTTCACCCGAAAAAAGAACATTTGCTGAAAATATCCTCACCGTCAGGCCATCCAGGATGTAGATGAGTGTCTTTCTTCATGAGATTTGGAGAAATATAGCATTGCATCACTTGCTCACCAGTAGATTCTCTGCAGTGAATGGGTGCCGTCAGAATGATGGAAAAAGTCTGGTCTGGTCTAAATCAAGAGAAATACACACAGATCAAACGTTTACAAGCCAAAACCATTCTAAACTAATATGTGGGTGGATTTAGATGTTAGAGGACTACAGGAGGTGGACTGGAGAAAGTGTTATAATGGATAATGGACTATTAGTATTACTAGGCTAGTATTTATACTACTAGTGTTGTATCCTGAAGCGACAGTTTGCAGTTAACATCTCAATGATGGATTTGATTCTTAAAAACACACAGCCTTCGGCTTCACAAGACATTAGTTGATGGACTGGAGTCGTGTGGATTGCTTGTGGATTAACTTGATGTTTTTATCAGCAGTTTGGACTCTCATTCTGACGGCACCCATTCACTGCAGTGGATCTATTGGTGAGCAAGTGATGAAATGCTACATTTTTACAAATCTGATGAAGAAACAAAACAAATATTCTGGAGAGTCTGAGGGTGAGCACATTTTCAACAGATGTTGAAAATAGCATCTGTTTGTTATTTCTGGGACGCTATTAAAGGGATCAGAGCTTGTTGAATCTGTGGAACGTGGTTGTTGTTTTGTAGGTCCTCGTGTCCCACTAACGCTCATGTTTAGAGACATTAAACTACATCTTGGATGCAGTCAAAATTCCTTTCCTTCAATCTCATTTCCTGTTGTAGTTCTGAGTAGTGCGGGTCGTGCTCTCACACGCTGATCACACCAGCTCTGTCTGTCTTTATCTGTGTCTGTAGTGTTTCTGGGACTGTGTCTGTTTTTGGAGGCGTTTGGCCTTTAACTGTAAATGGTCAAAGTGAAGCACATGATCTCTGTGTGTGCGTGTGTGTGAGTGTGCACATGTATCTCAATGCAACCACAGAATCTGCACAAACTATTGCCTGATTTACATGACACCTCAAGATATACCTGTTTAGGGATTCACAGACTTTATCATCAGCCATACTTCTTTGAGCTAAGATATTTTATTGGAGTCCCTATGAAATTGTAAGTTAAAGGTGGGGTGAAATGCTATTTCATGCATACTGAGTTTTTTACACTGTTAAAGAGTTGGATTCCCATGCTAAACATGGACAAAGTTTAAAAAATTAAGTTGTACGTTTGAAGGAGTATTTCTGTTCCAAAAATTTTCGAGTATGGCTCTGTGTGACGTTAGATGGAGCGGAATTTCCTTATATGGGTCCTGAGGGCATTTCTCCCGGAAGAGCGCGCTTTTCCCGTATAGCACAGCACTGAGAGCACAACAGACATTCACTGATCAGAGCGAGAGCGTCGCGAAATGTCACAAAAGGAGTGTGTTTTTGGTTGCCAGGGCAAGACAACCCTGCACAGATTACCAAAAGAGAAACAGCATTAAGGGACCAGTGGATGGAGTTTATTTTTACAGAGCATCAACGGAGTTGTGCAAGTGTTTTTGTTTGTTCCCTGCATTTCGAAGATGCTTGTTTTACAAACAAGGCCCAGGTTGACGCTGGATTTGCACATCGTTTATTTCTTAAGGATAATGCAGTCCCAACGAAAAAGGGTCACGATCATGTGTTGGAACCGCATGTGGAGAGTAAAACTGCTTCAAATATCTCTGTGTTGTTAACTTAGCTATCGGCGCGTAAGCACATCAAGTAAACAACATGCGATGTTGTCATCAAACTGCACTTTCCACATGTACAGCTTAAAAAAAAAAAAAAAAACGGAACTTAATCATTTTCCAAAACCGCTAAGCAAATATATATACAGTTTCAGTACATAACACAGAGCCGCTGTTGTTGCTGTTGCTCTTGTTAAATTTCAGCCTCTGGATCATAAATATACGCTGAATCTGACTGTTAGCAATGGTTTATTTTGGTTGGTTTTGTCCTCACGTAATGTCACAGCTTCCAAACACTCTCAACGCAAAAGCCTACGCTCGTGATTCTTTAGCTCCGCCCACATGTCACGCCTCCAGCCACTCGTGTTTTTCTGGAATAAATGTGTACAGACTATCTTTCTCTTATGAATATAATAAAACTAAAGACTTTTTGGAGTTATGAAGGATGCAGTACTACTCTATAGGTACTCAAGATTAACAGGATATTGAGTGAAAACGAGCATTTCACCCCCCCTTTAATATTTCAATAATTGATCAGCACATGTACCTGATAGTGTTTTATTATCACTGATATACTATTATAGTTTTTGTTAATATTTTAAATTAGATTTAATTTTTATATTTTCCTTTTTCACATTAAAGTTTTAGTAATTTTGTTGTGTTTTTATCATTTGTACTAGTTTTTGTTTTTTAAATGCATCTAGAGTTTTTTTTCCATTAATTTTAGTTTATTGTTACTTATTTTAGTACATCAAGTTAAACTAAATGAGAATGAGAAATCTAGCTTTGACAACTATCTGAAATAAAATAATATAATAATAATACATTTTATTTTCTATAGCACCTTTAAAGGTTGCATCTCAAAGTGCTTTTAAAGAAAAAAGAAAACAAAATAAATGCATTCGTATATGCAATACGAATAAAAAAATTATATCAAAACAATTATAAAAGCTATGGTAAATAAGTGAGTTTTAGGGGAAGAATTAAATACTCTAAGAGATTTTGCTTGTATATTTTCAGAGGGCAGAGAGTTCTGTAGTTTTAGAAGAGAAAGCTATATCAGCCATAGATCTTAAAGAAGGTGGCACAACAGGTAAAAGACCAGCTTGAGAGGGTGTATGACAGGGTTCCTCAATTAGTTTTAGCTGAGGGCCGAATTCTGCCAACAATACTAAGCCAAGGGCCACTGACCTATATATGTATATGATATATATGTTTTGCTGATATTATCGGCCGATATGAGCCTGATGAGCAATTAATATATACATAAATTATTATTATTACAATTATTATATTATTGTTGCTTTTGTTAAAATAATCAAAAGATGATCACAAGATAAATATTCAGTTTTTCCCCCTAGTAGTCTGTTTTATTCAAACAATTATGAACGTTTTTGCATTTAAATACAGAAGACTTTGCCTGTTGAAAATTAAAAACAAATGAAAAAATATCTATATATATATTTTTCTCAAAATGTAGCGTTCACACAGCAGCTTACAGTTGCGTTTAGAATACTGTGTGTACGAATGTGCAACGGTAGTCAAGCCCGTGTTCCTTATCAGCTACCACAGCAGCACTGACCAAAGTAAAATTAAAGATGGAGACATCCATAATAAAATAAAGTTTTATCACTTCTGACATGAGTTCTTTCGTCAAATCTTCATTAATTGACAGAAGCTTTTATGTTTGAGTGGAGAGCGTTGCATATGAATAGTGTACAGAACATAAAACTGACGAGAGCAGCTCTGGTGGAAAACTGACGGGATCTAAAACTTTTAAGATGACATGCAGCTTTTATCATATTTCATATTTATCATATATCATATTTCTCCATCACTGTAATTTACCGAACAAACACATGAAAACACATAACACATGGTAGACCCGCGTCTAAAACACAGCAGTTTTGAGTCCTGAAAATGTACAGGTGTGAGTTCAGTTACAGAATGCAGTTTCACACCCATAAATAACTGATCTGTGTGTGAACATAACTGTATTAACGATTCAAATTCAGGACTAATAACCGTATTCTGCTGCTGTGTGAAAAAAAAAGACAGGATAAATATTTGATATAATTTATTATGTAATCAAATTGGAATCAAAACTGCGAATCGCAATCAGAATAAGAATTGATCAAACTCAAACGATAATCCACCATATATTTCAGGTAAAAAAAAGTTTTATAAAACCCTGCTTAACAGTTCTCTGATGTAGATTAAATAGTCACATAATATACAGCTAAACACATAGCATATTGACTTTTTTGGTGTTTTATTTTGGTTGTTGTTTTGTTTCCAAATTATTATTATTATTATTATTTCACATTTAATTATTTAATTAAACAGCATTTAATTTAATGCATAATAATACATACAATTTCATCAACTCATGAGCCCTAGTTTTGGAAACCCTGTCTTATTTCATCCCCTTCAAATCACTGCCACTGCCAAAGGGAAAAATACATCAACCTCTCTAATTGATCAGTGGACTATTGATTATTTTCATTTCTGTATGTTTTCTAGCACATCTCACCACCATTTATCTCTCTGCAGGAGGTCTGTGTGATTTATTTGACCCATTTATCTGTTTTTCTCCCTCTGTCAGTATAATCATCTCACTTTTTCTCTCCTCTGTTTATTATTTCGTCTCTCTCTCTCTCTCTGGTGTCCTGACCTCATTTATCGGGATTTATATTTCACCACATACTCATTATACTGTTAGCTTTACTGTAGAAAAATCAAAAATAACTAAAGCAGAAATGTTTGTATACAGCGTGCAAGCGCACATGCTCGAGGTCTTCTTCTCCGTTTTAAATTCATCTCTATGGCAGAATTACAGTGCCATATACTGGTCTGGAGTATGTACTACATCGTTTTTTGTGTATGCAGATATTTCTTGAGATGACGCCCTGTTTACAGATTTTCTTTTAGAACAAAGGAAAAAAAAGATTGGCTAGGGAAAGATCAGCAACAAGAAGATCATCATAAACACAAATGATTTCGAGCGCAGTTAGAGACGTGAGATTACTTGGGTCTTTTTGTCAGGAGAAACAGAAATCTGTTTGATCTCATCGCTGTCTAGGTGGAACAGCTGAGATGTTCCTGAGATCTCGTGTGATTTCTCTTTCCTAAAGCTGCAGCTGTAGACAGAGTCACCCATATGATGACGCTCTAAAGGAGAATATTTTCATCTCTCTGAAACACATTCAATTTCACACTCATTTACACTGTCTGCTGATCCCCGAATCAGGAAACAGTTCCTGCAGTGAGTCTGTCTACATGGCAGCAAGCATGCTTTCCCACACACACATCTGAGTTATTGTGTTTACTGATGTTTCATGTTTACAGTCTCAGAATTATCCAGTGGGAAACATGCTCAGATCTTCCAGGTCAGGGGCATCAAGTAAAGAATCATAGTGGAAACTGATCATATGGACAAAATCATAATATATTAAAAAAAAATAATAATTAAAACATTTAATAAATTGTTAAAAGGTAAATTATTCTCCATCCATATATGCAAATGAGGCAAGGCAAGGCAGGTTTATTTATAGAGCACATTTCATACACACTTGTTTCAAAGTGCTTTACATAAAAGAGAAGAAGAAAACAAAACACAACAATAAAACAAGGAATTTAAAAACGTTGAAAATTATTTAAAATGCATTTAAAAGGTTTAGAATGAATTTAAAACGGTTAAGAATAGAAAACGATTCTACATAAAATATAGTGCAGTCAGTTCGGACATCGCAAAGTGCTCACAGCTGATTCCTATTAGATTTACAATTAGATGTAATTTGATTGATGACTGTAAGATTTACTCTGTACAGATTCAGATTCAGTGCACTGCTGATGAAGACTAGTAATAAGGAGACTCACTATGACCAAACTATATTTCCTAACTTATGCTCATGTTTGGCTCTCAAAATGTCCTCTGTTGGCTGGTATGTAATAAATTGCCCAACCCATCTATTTTTTTCATGGACAATAACACACACACACACACACAGAGAGAGAAACATCACAGACATTATTATGTAAGACGCTGTCTCTGTCTGTCTCTATCTCTCTTTCTTGTCTTTATGTCGAGAGAGGAAACAGATGCTGGGAACAGAGGGCAGCACTTCCTGTTTTCCTGTGGTGTGAAGGCTTGTTGCATCAGGAATTAGTTGTGTTTTCAATGCAATGTTTATGTGTGTGTGTGTGTGTGTGTGTGTCAGTGACAATGAAAACTAGAGGCTAGGTTCATCTGGATGGTTGCTAGGGTGTTGCTGAGTTACTGTTAGAAAATGTTCCAAATCTTCCTTTCTGTTTTTCCCAAATGCAGTTAAAAAAATTAAATGTATTTTTTCTCCTTTTTTTCTAAATTATGTTTTAATGGTTAAATTACATTTAAGAAAAAAAAAAACATGTCTAATAAACTAAAAGAACAATTTATTAAAGTGCATGATTATGGAAAGATAAAGTTTATTTATGATTTAATAACAATTTATAAAAAGAATTAAGGTGGTAAAATGAAGGCATAAATTATTAAATTTAATTAATCTTCTTAAATCAATGTAATCAAATGAAAATGTAACAATTACTTTTCTTAAACTGACCCACTCATTCACACAGAAACATCCAGGATATACATATATTTAAAGGGGTCCTATGATGTTGCTAAAAAGGAACATTATTTGGTCTAATAAAATGTGTTTAATGCGGTTTTCCACATTCTGTATATTATTGTTTCTCATCTGTGCCCCGCCTTTCTGAAAAGCGCATCTGTTTGAAAAGCGAGGTGTCCTCTGATTGGCCAGCTATCCAGTGCATTGTGATTGGCCGAATGCCTCAAGCGTGTGATGGAAATGTTACGCCCCTCACCATACTGTGATGCGTGTCTCAGTCAGAACACCGGTGCAACAACACAAAAACAATAAAACCCATTAAAAACGAGCCATTTGGTGTATCCAGTGGGACATAATTACTGATTATAATGACTTATACTCTATTTTTACACGTTGCGTTGCATTGCGCTTCATAAACATAAAACCATGTCTGCATGTGTGATTGGAGAAACAACAAACAACAAGTGCTACTCTACACTGCTTAAAACTTGCATTTGAATCATCAGTGAGCATGTTTACATGCACACCAGTATGCTGTTAACTCACAAATATCATCTTATTAAAATAACCAGTTTACCCCGGTTACATGCACATCAGTAACCTGACAACGCAAATAACATTTGCATTGAAGGCATTTACATGACTTCATTAATAAATCGGCTTATTTTTCTGTAGTGACTTAAAATACAAACATTTGCGTATCTGACTCAGAGTGTTCCATACATTTGTCATTTGTGACGTTAAATTAAAGCTTGCAACATGTCAATTTGCAACATGTCGGGAAACTTACAGCTTGTATATTATCCTCTCATGCAGTTATAAAAGCAGCATTGTACCACTTCTACTTCTGCTGCACGAGATGAGAACACATTTTTATAATTTTTCTGAATCATGAATAAGTCTGCTTTGGTGATATATTTCCTCCTTTCTTTACTTTAAGACGTTTGCTCGGTCTAGATGAGCTTAAATCTGCACTTTCAATGCATTCCTGTCATGTATCACACCTGCACACTTCAATAAGCCGACAGAAAGTGGGTTATTATTTTTATGCTTACACTGTTTATGACCTTATTCCGATAAAAGAAAACGGGTTACCGCATTTATATAACCAAGTATTATTTCGGCTTATTAAGCATAAATGGCTTAGTTTGACTCCTAACTCTAAGGTTGTGGGTTCGAGTCTCGGGCTGGCAATACTATGACTGAGGTGCCCTTGAGCAATGCACCGAACCGCCAACTGCTCCCCGGGTGCTGAAGCATAAATGATGCCCACTGCTCTGCGTGTGTGTTCACACTGTGTGTGTGTTCACTGCTGTGTGTGTGCACTTTGGATGGGTTCAATTAAATACAGAGCACAAATTCTGAGTATGGGTCATCATACTTGGCTGGATGTCACTTTATCTCCCAGGTTCAGGAAACCATAAAACGTGCTGCACACATTTGAATATTTGGGTTCAACTTTTCTGGTACAGTGTAAATACAACTTAACCACTGATATCTAGTTGTGTCCTCTTTTAATAGGCCAAACAATGTTTTCACTTTCACAACAAAACAGTCTCAACAGCAAGAATAAAAATTACGCCTTCTTTGTTTGCATGAACATTTGCACGCTTGTGTTAGAATGAGCCATTTGAGGAGGGCGTGGATGACTCTAAACTTTTATTAAGAATATCTCCTTGGGTTTGAGACTTCAGTTTTTCAAGCTTTCAGTGGCGGCTCATCAGTGGAGGCAGGGGGGCACAGCTTCCCCAAAATTTTGAGATGGCAATGGAAGGAGGATGATTAAATGTTAATAAAATTCGCAATTCATTTCAGTTCATGTTTCAGAATGTGTATTAGTTGGAAAGCTCTGCTTTTCTATCACGAATGTGCCGAATCTGCTGATAATTACAACCGCTAATGTTAAAGAAGGGGAGGGGGAGGCCAGGGGAGAACTGAGCTCTCGTGCCTCCATTGGTAAAAAAAAAAAAAATTTGAGAATCAGCATCAAATGTGTTCTCTTTCAGCGCTGAGGAGTGTTGAGAAAAGAAACCTCCCTTCTGGTATATCAGCCAATCATCATAGAGATTTAAATTACGTGACATTAGTTTGAACGTCTCCCGCTATGCTGATAATGTACCAAGTACCTATGATGAGTAGCAATATTGAATATTTGATTGCCAACAGATTTGCCAAGCTGTCATTCAAATAGTATATTTACAAATTAAAAATAAAGGGAGAACAGACCTAAGCTGGATATAGGCTACAGCAGTCGCGGCTAGTTAAATGGCACAACAGGCAGCTCTCTTTTAACACAGACATTTAAAGGGATGGATGTTTGCTTCAAGTGATAGGCCAGGTAAGTGTAATTATATCATCTTGCTGTATGGCTGTCACTTTCGCAAAGTTTTCTTACTAAAAGCAACCAAAAAGCCATTTTAAAGTGGTTAAGCAATTCATAATAATAGCAAAAATAATATTAATCTGTAGGGATCCCCAGACCGATACATTGTGTGCCTCCTCTATTTTAAAACCAACGAGTCGCCACTGGAAACTTTAGGGATCTTATCTGTTCACAAACAGCTTGTAACACAACCTTGAAATCGTATCATATGACACCTCTAAATATCTTTTTTTTTTTTTTTGGTTCAGTATTTTCAGATACTGGTCCATCTCATGCTTTAATTAAGTGTACAGTCCTCCTATTGATTTATTCGTCTAAAATTACGTGACATTCTGCATTATACCGTAAATTACATTTTTATGTTTTGATTCTGCGATTTATGCATTGTGGAAATGATAGGGCCCTATGGTTTGATGAGTATGAGTACTAGTACTAGTTTTAGTAATCCCTCAGTGTCATGGTCTCCAGAGTGACCTGTTAGCTGTAATCCAATCAGGACACACACAGATTATGTGTGCTGGGAGGGAGTGGACAGGAAACAGAGATGCTTCTAGATCCGGAATGTCATTCATGGATCGGCTTAACACGTCAGCACCTTCAGACGCTGGCTCTGTCTGCAGTATCAGATGCGCAGACTCATCACAGTCCAGTTGATCAGCATTATGAAGGATCACTGTATTCCACATGCATTTGTATTCACATTGCATGCAGTGAAATGAAAACCGCATTGCATGCTTCCAAAGGCCCTTTTATTTGACAGGAACAAGCTTGCACAGAGATTGATTGACACCTTCAGACATGTCAGTGGGGTGATGAGGGCGTAACAGGACACCGGTTCACTCTGTGGAAACACATGCCTCAACACACCCAACTTCCTCCCAAAGTGTTGCATTCTCACTGCTTCAGCCGCATGTCCATTTATGTGTGTGTGTGCGAGCGGGCTGAAAACATTCCTCCACTCACGTGTCTGATGTGTGTATTGGGTTGCAGATCCCACACAGATTTTTGCACTGAACCCACCCTGTCCCACCAGTGCTTCGTTGTGGCCGCTGAATATTGCACTCTTTGTTTTGTGTCTGATCCCAGAGCAGCCCGAGAGTGGCTTACATCTCCTTGTCTGTATGCAATGATGCGTTTGTGAAAATATAGAAAACCACACTTACAATGCATAATTGTGAGAGGATGCTGGTGCATTGTAGTTGCAGATTCTCCTTGATTTTTTTTTACTTATGCCAAATGTACACTGCAGGCTTCTGAAGTTGCATTTTAAGTGAATGTCTGATGCTGTTCAGAGGTGTCATGCATTTACACAGCAATTACAGCTGTATACTGTGATCCTATCACATAATTTCATGTACATAGAACCATCATCTCCAGGTGACCAGGTGGGTCATATTTTATGCATCGCTGGAAGAATGCAAATTTTTCAGAAGCATTTACGGTTACATTTACATTTATTTATTTAGCAGATGCTGTTATTTAAAGCAACTTACAAATGAGGCACTGATGGGATGTTAAAATACTGCAATCGTGTTTTTCCTGTCCGAATAAATGTGTGTCTCAGCGATCTGATGACTGCTTGTATCTCATTATAGCTGCAAACACATAAATCATCAGCCTCATAAATGACTGAACGAGTGTGTGTCTCTCTGCAGGTGAAGCAAAGAACATCCCTCCATATCCGGGTCCGAATAAAATGCGGGATTGTTACTGCACAGTCAACCTGGACCAGGAGGAAGTGTTTCGAACCAAAACCATAGAGAAGTCTTTGTGGTGAGGATACACACAAACATGCACTAATCATGCACATATGAAGATGTCTTCGAATAACATGTCTGTGTTTATGCGGTGTATCGGTCAACAACACCTGTGCGGAATTGCATCAATCTGACAATGACAAATAATTTCATTCAAAAACAGAATAACTAATTCTAATTGTTATAATAATAATAATACCCACAATGTATCTCTGTCTCTGTCCACTGCAGTCCATTCTATGGCGAGGACTTTTATTGTGAAATCCCACGCAGTTTCCGCCATCTGTCCTTCTACATCTTTGACAGAGACGTGTTCAGGAGGGACTCCAGCATCGGTGAGCGGCTCTCATTAAATGTGTGCGTTTGAATACAGGTTACAGGATGTCACATTTCTGACCTGTTGTGAGGTGCTCTGTACTTCCTGTTGTATCTTTTCCCAGCACTCACCCTTTTGGTCCTCTGTAATTGTTCAGTGTAGTGGAAGCTGATTGGCTGTGCAGCTGATGGGGCGGGCAGCTGAGGGAAACTATGTCTGGAGCAGATGTTATGGTTTATTCAGCAGCATTTACTCATTTCACCAGCTGCTGCTGTTTAAGACACAGAGGATCCTGGGATGCCACTTTTATGCTGAAATAGCAAGCTCTCAGTGCATTTTAAACAGCAGTTTAACAAAACATTGCTAAATGATTCATTTGGCCAGTTTGGTCTTGTTCCATGTTTTCTACTTTCAGTGAGGCCAACAGCTGGATTTTTCGTGGGTAGCCTGTTGCTATGTTGTTCTGGATGTTTTCAGCACATTGTTATGTGACGTGCTTTAACGTTAAGGTTCTGAGTGTTTTAAGTTGTTAAGGTTTGTGAGTTGTTAAGGTGATTTTCATTGTGTTTATGGTATGTAAGCCTTGTAGGCATGTATCACTCTACATGCGTGTCTGCAGGGAATAGATGTGGCCCGGAAGATTGAAGAGGGAAACACATGACTGATGATGAATACTACAGCTTAGGGATGGCTCGATACCGCAATTTTGTACTTCGGTACTACACCGGAGTAATATATCTAACACATCTGTATTGATGCTAAATAAATTCCATTGGTGACAAATAAGCAGCCGCAAAAAATAACTGAATTAAAAACTACACTCATTGATGCAAAAGCACATTGTATATAGAAACCTTTGATGCTCTTCACTGAGCACTGACACAAGTACAAACAAAAGCATTAAAATCAAATCAATATTCATGATATTCTCTTATATCGTCAACATGATTATCCTGTAGAGCGAGTTTTTTTATTGATTTGATCTAGGATTAAAATGTGTCCATGGTCTGCTTTTGAAGAAATATTGCAGTATCTCACTTCATTCTATTAGTTGCAGTTCTGGCGTCTTGGTCCAGATATACTGTACAACGCTGCATACATTCACATCAAAATTTAACTCAGCGGTAGAGTTACACTGACAGGACAGTTCACTTATTCACAGTCACAAAAGTATGTTATTTGCATCTGCTTCTAAGCCTTTCCAGTATAAAGCCTGTAAAAACAGTGAATGATTAGTGGAATAAGGGTTTTTTTGTGTCTAATTGCATTAATACTGTCAAAAATGCAAAGAAATTACATATAAGCACAACTGGCTATGTCTGAAGTGAAAGCAAGTAGTGCTTTATTTTTGTGTTTGATCAGTTAAATGAATGCTACTGCTAAATACACCTACTGTACCAAATTAGCCACAGCCTGCTGTTCTCTACTGTATGTGTTTCAGTTTGACTGGTCATGTTAGATTTAGAGTAGCATTTTTGCCACTTTCATGTCACTTTCTTACAGCAAAAACGTGAACATGTCAGACATTGTTTGTAGAAAACATGCTGAATGAATTGTAGAAACAAGGTTGTGTTGTTGTCAAGTGCGAGTAGAGCGGAAAATTACAACATACTGTATGTACCAGTGTTTCCCAACCTATTGCTATTTATTTTTGTAGCAAAATTGCACAAACATCCATTGCTTAAGTCAGGGTCAAGTTTAAGACAAGGTCATAGGTAGCTGTATGTTGTTGGTGATGATAAAACAACAAATTTACATACCGTCACTGTCAGCAGAAACCTTGCATATCCAAAACCACTACTTTTCAGGGGGAATTTTTATTTTTTTTTAATAATTAAACAGCGTTATCAGAGTCTTAAATGGCAATATGTGTTTTGCCATCATTAGAATGGTCACATCTGAAGCAGTAAGTGTATCGCATTACATTTTCATCAGCTTACAGTTTTGAGATTCTAAGTTACGTTAGTAATAAATCCCAGGACAGCGCTTGACAACTACTTTCTGCATTCCTCTGTGCGCGCAATCTTCACAGCGGTTTATATGAGTGTTTGTGCCACAATGCAGCTGCGCGAACATAGGAGCTCGAAATAATAATACACATCTGACTGTCTAATCGCTTGAATGTCTAAACCATAAAACAATTACAACTGACAAAGTTTAGTGAAGACGTAAGGCCATCACTATGTGTTGAACCGGCGTTCACCTCTGTATTTTGCTTTTATGCCACTGACTGGAGAGCAGAGTCACTGGCTACACACGCGCTAGTATGCTTTTAAGGGGGAAGTATTAACAGGATTAAAAAAACGAAATAACCGACATGGGAAAAATAAGTTGGTTAGATGTTCTGAATTTGGGTTTCAATTACTTTTTGATTAATCATCCAGCCCTATTTCATGATCTAGACGATAATGCTTTATACACAAGATATTTAATTAAAACAGTATATTGGCTAGATAGAAAGCAAATGCTAGACTAAGACTCTTCTATGTTCTTCATATACAAAAAAACAACAACAACAACAATAAAAAACATTAGCCTTTATAGACATAGCGTTTCTTGAGTAAAGAAAACTTATTCAAACATCAGTTCGTTATTATGCTTGCATTGCAAATAGACAGAAATCCATCACCAAACTTTATTCTGAGCGGAGGGGGGGTTATGAGTGGGAGTTATGAGGTTTTGATGAGAGTTTGAGGATCCAGTGGGGTTAAGAGCTGTTAAGCTCTTTTAAATGCTTTTTTTATTTGTTAATTATTTGTAAAAACCCACAAACAGACGTAAAGATGCCCAATAGCATTGATTTATAAAAAAAGACTAAATATAGAGGTAAGAAGATTTAGCCTGACAGTGACAGTATATTCTTATTTGTAGCATATATGTTTATTTATTTATTTTAATTAAATAATTTCCATGGTACACCTGACAACATGGTTGTGAAACACACCACTTTGAGTTGTTAGATTGGTGATGACGGCAACAGGGAATAGTTCCATGCATTCCAGCTTCCTACATTTCTGCCGCTGCCTTATAAAACATAATATAAAAATATAATCCATTTGTATTGCAACATGTTGCCATGTTGTAGGACAACATCTGTTTTGCAAACTGTATTGCTGTTTTAGCCTAGGCAGACCAAACGCAATGTCGTTGCCATAGAATCAGTGCAGATATTCAGTGAAATGAAAAAGCGCCATGGGACACACAAATCAGATCTGAACAGCTTCAGTACACAGTGTGGACAGTCATAGATTTAAATCAGATTCCAGTCGTATACACACGTAATCCGATTGGGACTGACAGTCTGAACAAGGCTTCAGTTCGTGTGGTGAGCTGATCTGTGGTTTGTGTTGTTTCTGCAGGTAAAGTGGCTGTGAAGAAGGAAGACCTGCAAAAATACCACGGTAAAGACCACTGGTTCCCGCTGCAGCCGGTCTGTGCAGACTCAGAGGTTCAGGTACGTTTTTGTTAAGCAATTCACCTTAAGCTCCTGAATGCTTTCCATCCTCCAGGGTCACATGACCACTAATTAGAGCTTCAAATTAGAGCTCATGATTTATGAGGAGACGCAGTAATTGATTAGATCATTAGCTCTCATCTGTAGGATCACAGCAGTCTCATCATTTGCACTTAATTACGTTAACTGCATTTCCACATCTGATGCAGTTCTGTAGTCCAGAGCTGAATGAGATCGTCTCACAGTGATGCTGCCAGAGCCGCAGCGGATCCTCAGAAACACTGAAGCATTCATGGAGAGCCGAGTGAGGAAGGGTGCGTGTGTGTAATGAAGAGCCCAGAGACTCTGTCCATAGAGCACTTACTGTTGTGCTGTGTTTGAGGAAGAGCGGCCCATCCTCTTCACCAGGCTCATTTGAATATTGATGATGTCAGATGAAGTTTAATTATATATTGATTTATTTTAATAATCATATGTTAATTTATATTTTTTCATAATTTAGGGAATAAAATCCTCCACTAATGAAAGGTGCTTCATCTCATTAGCTTAGCTTTAGGGATGCTACAATCTGATATTTGTATCAGTATTGAATAAAATTCTAGATCGGGTATCATGACAACGGGCTCGATTCATAGGGGCCATTTTATTTAGTGTAAAGGTGTATTCGACTTGAAGCGATGCTGCACGGACTGATCGGTGTATGACATGAGATTACTATTTACTGTAGTAACAAGTATATGTACAGGAAAATGTGTAAACATGTATGGGATAAAAAGATGTCAAAGCGATGAGTTTCAGGACAGATATCTGGAGCTCCGATGTGTTTCTGTTTATTTCTACATTGTTTTACCAAGCTAGTAAAGCTATTGGTTTTATTCAGCTACTTTTTTATTGGATGTTACAGGGATCATGTAATGTTTTTTACATATATATAAATATAAATGTTCATTGAGGTTCACGTATAATACTAAAGTAATATTTTTTGTACAAATATATATTTATATATTCGTAAAAGCAATTGTTTTCAACCCTCATGGCGGGCCACTGTTTTGATTGGCTAACACTGGGCCCTACGAAATCAGTTTTATTTTTTTCCAAATTCCATTAATTTTTTCCCAAATTCAGTTTTTTTTTCCCTCATTAAAATTTTTCTGGATTCCATTATAATTTTTCAAGACTCTGTTTTAATGGTTAAATTGAATTGTATTGATCAAAAAGCATGTCTAATTAACTGAAATCATGAAATATTTAACAGCAATTTTAAGCAAGTTTTACAGAAATTTAATTTTTAAGGTCCTATGAAATATATATTTTTCTCAAATTCAGTCTTATCTTTACCTAGACCACCTGTTTTTCATTCATTTTCTGGACTCCATTTGAATGGTTTCATTACATTTTGATAATGAAAATGATCTCTAATTAACAGATTTTATACAGAATAATTTATTATTTATTTCTTTTTTTTCCCCAGAAATACTGTGTTGTGTATTCACATCAGTCTGCTAAATAAATTCTGGTAAATAATTTATCTGGTAAATATTACTTAAAAGTAATGTTTTAATAAAATGATTGGTGTTAGTAGTACTATCATTATATTAAGTAATATATTCTGTCAAAGTTTCTTCTAAACCTTTATTTTGACTGGCCTTTGACTTTCTGTTTGTTTGATGATGGTTTTTCTCATAAAGTGCAAAAGAGCTGGCTGCTGTAACATAAGTTTATATTTTAATGAAAATATCTAGAAAATTTAAGAAAAAACATTTTTCGTATTTTAAAAAATATTTAATATTTTAAAATATAGAAATAGTTTAATAATTTTTAAAAACATTAAACAGATTCGGAATTCTGATTGGATGAGACATTTGAAGTTGCTTTTAAATATCTGAAACACACACACAAACACACACAGAGTTCATCAGATCAGTTCTGCTGCAGTATGAACAGTTCTTGAACAGATGAACTGAATCTTTACCAGTCAGTATGTATCATAGTACCGCCCACCCCGAGTGTTTTCCATGGTCCTTGTTCGGTCACGTGTGCCGCCCATGACTCATCGGCTGCCTGATCCCTGCACAGCCTCATGGGACCCTGCAGCGGTTGTGTTTTCATTGGTTTCTCACGCTCCGTTCCTCCATCTCTTGCTCTCCTTCTCATTGGGTGGCGGGTGTAACCATGGTAACGTGGTTCTCTGTCCTCCGCAGGGAAAGGTTCACCTGGAGCTGCGTCTCAGTGAGGTCATCACAGACAGCGGAGTCATCTGCCACAAGCTGGCAACACGGTGAGACAGCCAATCACAAGTTCCACATATCTGCCCATCAGCCAGTCAGAGCTCAGCCTTCATGTTTTATTAGATTCACGTCCTGAAAGATCAAAGTGTGTCTTCAGTGAGTGTGTTCCATGTTTCAGCGAGGGTGTTTCTTGTACATGTATCATTCATTGTTCAACAAACTACTAATTATAGTCCATTTAATGTTTAGAATGCAGGAGATGCTTCTGACTCAAACGTTCTGGGGCCGGATTTTCTGACCATTTAGAAACTGTTATTATTCTTGCATTTGTGTTTGATTGAATAGAGATGAAACGTGCAGCTTCAGTATTTTTTTAGCAGTGATGCCTTAAAGATTCTTTGAGGTTTTTGTCATCTAAAAACATGCAACTCTTTGTTTTACTACCAAATTATATGTAATATCGAATTATTATTAATATTTAACATACAATGGAAAGGTTTCCGTGACCTCTCGCGAGATCTCTGCAAAATGTCTCACAATTTATTTCCAGGTCATGATGCATGATGGGATACACTAAGCCTCAAATATTCAAGAATTAGTGTCCGTTAAGGGCGTTTTCAGAAGTGTGTTAAAAAATAAGAGTTTTTCTTCATGCCTTTGAATCTCTCACTCAGACGGATAAACCATTTGAAGGGATTATGATGTAGGGATGAGCACTTCTGAATAGAACGCAGGGTTAGACAATTGGTTCCTCGGCTATGAGCCTGTGCGCTAGTCTAAACTGTCCGGGTGCTGCACTGCTCTGTGGTTGACTGCTGCACCTTCATTCTGACAATATCACCTTATTAACAACCCTTTTGAAAATAGAATCCTTTATGTATCCTCCTGATCTGTTCATTTATCTTTCTCCGCGTTGTGTGTGTGGACTTTACATATCTGTAACTGCATAAATGCGTCTGTGCTGTACAGTCAGTTACCTAAATGAACATTTTCTTCATGTATGAGAACATGCAGTATGTGTGTGTGTATGTGTGTATGCTCATGTAGGTGTCATATACTTTCACAGCATTAGTAGGTCCATGTCTGGACAGTTTCCCACAATGGAGCACTCTGGGTAATGAGTTAGTGTCACAATGAGCAGTTCTCTCATTCACAGGATATTTATGCAGCTTCAATTTTAAGACACAGCGAGGATGATGTTTACACACACACACACACACACACACACATTAATTCAGTACATGCACAGTACAGTGCATTTAGAAAAAGCAGGAAATATAGAATGCATTACATAATTTCACATGTTTTTATTTTGATTGCAAAATGTACTGGTGGCTTTATATATGATGTTCACTATAAGCTTGTTTTAAATTATTAATATTGGATTCATTTGAGTTGAGTTTCTCTAATAGACACTGGCCACAATTATTGGCACCCCTAGAAATGATTATGAGTAAAAGTACATTCCCATTCATATTTATAATTTTTAGCACATCAGGGTGACTAGGAAGATATAATTGTCCATGCATGATTTCCTGTTTCACTTTAATATAAATATGAGCGCACACAAAGACCAAATTCCCTCAATCTTCCATCACAATGAGAAAAAACAAAGAACTGTTGAGCTTCACAAAATAGAAAGTGGCTGTAAGAAAATGTATCTTCTCAATTCCATCATCAGCACAATAATCTAGAATTTCCAATCAACAGGAAATGTTACAAATCTGCCTTAATGAGAATGTATCTGTATGTTTTTAATGCAACTCGAGGAGGATAGTTTAAGTGGCCAAAGACTCTCCATGGATCACAGCTGGAGAACTGCAGAAAATAGTTGTGTCTTGGGGTCAGAAAAACGTTTTTTCCCACTATTATTGATACTGATAACCAAATAAGGACAGTATATGATGGTGAGTTGTGAAACTGATGCAGTCCGAGCTCAATCCTGAGGATAAATGAGCATCACAGCTCAGTGCATCTTGCACTAACTGCGTCATGACTTTGTTGATTTGAGTGTCTGAAAGCATCACATTGAACAAATGCAGTAGGTCTCAGTTCAGTTTTAGCCCAGTGCTGGACGTCATGGCTGGTTTATTAATGGGTGGCTGAATGACCAGGCCAGACGCAGCATTATATAAACAGGCTTAACACACAGGAAGTGCCCTGGAAGGATCAGATGGTATTAGAGATGCTGTAAATCCCGTTCACTCATCAGCATTAGATCCACATTCACATTCTCAGCCAGGCACTGTTTCATATACATATCTAAATATAAACTACCGCTGTATGTTTATGATGTGATGTGAATCTACTTTGAGTCTGACTGCTGTGTGCTGATTCACCAGGTGATCAGACAAGCGTTTGTCTGTGTAATTCCCTGCTGATGTCATTTAGCAGATGATGTCATTTGTGTTTAAACATAACAGGGCTTGGTTCTGATTGGCCGGATGTGACATCATGTTGGAAGATGGTACAAAAAAATAACAGTGGATTGTTTTGAGGCCATTTATCAAATTAGAATTTTAAAAAATAACTAATGTCAGAAAATGTTTTTATATTTTTCATGAATGCTAAAATTATTTTAAAGAATATATAATCACTGATTATCACAAAAAAACAAAAAAAACATGCTTTTGTGTTTGAAGCACATAATGATTTTCCTTGTGCAGGGTTTTAGAGTGTCAGGATCTGCCCATAGTGAATGGCCAGTGTGATCCGTACGCCGCTGTGTCTTTACTTGGCCCCTCCAGGTAAGATCAAACCTGAAAGCTCATCCAGTTTAAATGTGCTGATTAAGTCTGTTCAATGGCACAGTTCCCACCACCATCAGGACAGCAGTTCAAGGCTTAGTGTGTGTCCTTAAAAAAATAAATATACCTCATTACTATATCCATTGCTTTAGATTTGATTTTAGAGAGATCTCCTCTGCTTAACAAGGCTGCATTAATTTACAGTCACTTTTGATCACTTTAATGCATCCTTGTTGAATAAAAATACTAATTTATAAAAAATAAAAAAAATACGTATTGACTCCTAACTTTTGAATAGTATTGTAAATTCAAATAAGCTGTTGCTCACGTCAGCTGAAATTCATGCAAATCACTGTCAGTGTAACATATCGTAGCGTAACATGCATTTTCTCACCGCTCACAGGTCAGAAGCCAAGAAGACGAAGGTCAAACGGAAAACCAACAATCCTCAGTTTGATGAGGTGTTCTTTTTTGAGGTAGGAACTCCTTGTCCAAGGACGTGACAACTCAGTGTTTTAACAGTATGTGACATATTAAACCACATTATGATTCAGTGAAGTGGCACTGTGACTCCTGCTAAATAGAGTTTGCATGAAGTCTGCTCCTGATTTTTTTTTTTTTTTTATATTATAGTTTTGTTTGTAATCAATGGGCATCCCATCCAATGTTCACATTAGTGCTAAACAAATGTGTTTATTATTATTGTTTTGTTTGTTTTTTTGTTTTTTACATGTATATTATTCTTAAACTTCAGTATTACTGTATTTTCCAGAAGAAGAAAAAATCTAAATTGCATTAAAAAAAAAAAAGTTGCATCGTTATCAGTCAGATTTTATTATCAGATTTCATTCAGAAATAATGTAAAATACTTGTAAATAAAACGAAACATCTCAGAGACTATAAATATGTATTTTAGTTCCACTTACTTAACAGCAAACTTTTACATTTAACCATATTCAGAACCATTGGTGGTTTCTCCATTACGCACCACCAAAGGAAAGGGAAGGATTTTTTTTCTTTCACATTCAACCACAGTGTTACGCTAGCTTTCACTATTCTAGACTGTTTGTTCTGCCTTTAAATAGACCAATCAGCGTCGAGTCGTGTTTTGTGTAGTAGCGCCCCTTTTTGGGCGATTTCTGTCAAACTGAGAATCGCCCCGAGTGCTCTCATAGACTTCCATTTAAAAAAATTTTTTTTTCGAACTGCAGGCACTGCAATGCAATCTCAATGAGTTCCGGTAGGGCTCGCCCTAACATGCTTTCGTCATTGTGCGTAACCTTAACTTGTGCAACGACTGGTGGAAACCGTGACATCCAATAATATTTAAAAACTATTTTGAATTTTAACAACAACAAAAAAAATGAAAAACTACTTTAATATCTTTATCAATGGCGAACATTACCTCCATAAAGGTTATAAAAACATCATCAAAGTAGTCCATGAGACATCAGAGGATCCGTTAGAATTTGTTGAAGCATCAAAAATATATGTTGGTCAAAAAATAACAAAAATTATGACTTTTATTATTGTCTTCTCTTCTGTGTCTGTTGTGAGCACGTCTGGTTGTCCGGTTCACGAACGAATAATTCGATTTAACCGGATCTTCTTGAACCAGTTCACCAAATCGAACTGAATCATTTTAAACGGTTCGCATCTCCAATAAGCATTAATTCACAAATGACTTAAGCTGTTAAATTTTTTAATGTGGCTGGCACTCCCTCTGAGTTAAAATAAACCAATATCTCGGAGTAATTCATTTACTCAAACAGTTTACTTCCAGAAAACATTGTCTGTGAACACAATCCACCGTGCCATTTGCTGTTGCTGGCTAAAACTCTATAGGTCTAAAAAGAAGCCATATCTAAACATGATCCAGAAGCGCAGGCATTTTCTCTGGGCCAAGGCTCATTTAAAGTGGACTGTGGCTAAATGGAAAACTGTGGTCAGATGAATCAAAATTTGAAGGTTTTTTTTTTTGGAAAAATGGGACGCCATGTCATCTGGACTAAAGAGGACAAGGACAATCCAACTTTTTTGGAATCGGGTTTGTAATTTGTAAAAGATGATTCAAATGCGGGTTTTAGGTAGTGTAGAGTAGCGCTTGTTGTGTGTTGTTTCTCCAATCACAAATGCAGACATGGTTTTATGTTTACGCAGCGTGATACACAACATGTAAAAAGACAGTATAAGTCTTTATAATCGGTAATTATGTCCCCACTGGATGCAACAAATTCCTCGTTTATTGGTTTTGTCGAGAGATGTCCGGATCACGGACGAATCGTTCTATTTAACTGGATCTTCTTAGTGAAACAGTCGAATCAGTTCACCAAATCGTCCTGAATCATTTGAAACAGGTCACGTCTCCAGTACACAATTATTCGGTTTATAAAAGTGCCTGACACAGTATGTTAAAGGGATAGTTCACCCAAAAATGAAAATTATGTCATTAATAACTCACCCTCATGTCGTTCCAAACCAGTAAGACCTCCGTTTACCTTTGGAACACAGTTTAAGATATTTTAGATTGGTCCGAGAGATCTCAGTCCCTCCATTGAAGCTGTGTGTACAAACTGAACCAGTTAGTTAGTTTACTACATTATGGATGATGAAGGAAATTTGGTCTTTGTGTACCTCATTTTTATAATCCTGTGGAACAGGAAGTTGTGGCTGGATAATTTCATGCTCTTAGTCACCCTGGTGTGCTAAAAACTGTAAACATGAATGGGAATTTACTTCAGAGATGTTTTCCGCATAAGAATTTCTAGGGGTGCTAATAATTGTGGCCAACATGCATTAGAGAAAAACATTTATTTCACAATGTGAGTTTCCCCCCACTTTCAATTGTTTTACTTCAATTAAATGTTTTAATTTTGTGAATTGTTTTAAAGAAAGATCAACAAGATAAATAATGCAGATTTATTTTCACAGATGCCTTTGCTCATATTTACCAAGGGTGCCAATAGTAGTGGAGGGCAATGTGTGTGTGTGTGTGTGTGTGTATGTGTATGTATATATATATATATATATATATATATATATATATATATATATATATATATATATATATATATAATGAGAAAAAAAACACAAAACAAAATTAACTTTTACAAATATAAAAATAAAAACTGATTCAAAATATGAATAAAACTATAACAGTATCTCAATGATACTAAAACGACTCCGATACGTATTTCAAATAAATATGACATCAGTAAGATCAAACATGAACACACAAAGCCTTTGAGAAGAAGCTTCACATTGAAAGCATGATATTTTAATTTCAGTAAACTCAAAATAAGGTATTGAGAGTGATGAGGTGTTCACGAGGAGAGACGTCATAAGAATCATTGGCTGTTCATGATGTTTATGTTCTGCTGGTTCAGTTGGAAGCCTTTAATATGAAAATAGATCATATCTGAGCTTTCAGGTGTTTACAGTTAAAACAAACACTTGTGGTTTCTCACTATAACACTTTCCACACCCTACAACACACAACATTCACAGGCAGCCATGCAGATCTCTGCTTTAAATAATGCAGCAGTACTAGTAGTGATGATCTTCTCTAATATTTTGCTGCTTTGAGGTTTTGGGGTGCCAGCATTAGTCTGTGCAGTGTTTCCCATACCTTGATTTATTTGTGGTAGCCTGCCACAATATCAAAATTGACCACCACAAACAGATTTTACACAAGATTTTGACTTTGTTGAATAAACATGAGCACTGCACATTTCAAAATCTAAATGTGTTGTGGGTGTTTTTATATTGACGTTTATGTTTTTTAGACACTTTTATCCAAAGCCACTTACAGTGCATTCAGGCTATACACTTTTTTACCAGTATGTGTGTTCCCTGGGAACTGAACCCATGACCTTTTGCGCTGCTAATGCAATGCTCTACCACTTTTTACACAGCAAAAACCCAGAGCAGAGTTGTAAATGTGAACTCATATATATTATTATATTATTATAATATACTTATTATATATATATATATTTCCCCCAGGGGAAGTGCTCCCACACATAGAGTGTAAGTCAGTGGGAAACACTGCTGTGGTTTACCGCGTGAAAGTGTCCACACCCTGCACAGTGATCTGTGTGTTTCCTGAGGGTTTAGTGTTCGTGTTGTTAGACATGACAGCCGGTTTCTCTGGCCTCGTTTACACTGCCTGCTAAATGTGATCCAATTCCAATTTTTTTGCTCTTATGTGACACAGATCTGTTCTATGACATTGTAAACAGGGAAAAACCACATGCATTCTCTGCGGTTTATGTTATATGTGACCGGTGCTGGCTAAATTAGTGTAAATTGGCATGGGCTGTTTTGAGCTACAGACAAAAAAAAAAAATTAAATGTATTATAATCCATAGTTCTCACACTGACTTTCATCCGAAGTGCATGCATATAACGGCACTTCTATTTCCCGATAAATACACACATACATGTATACAGAATTACAGTATTTCAGAATTCACACAAACATAATCTGCTCTTTCTTCAGTGAATGCTATTGGGGGAAAAAATCTGATGTATACATTGTTGGGTAGTGCTGGGCGGTTTGACCAAAAGGTTTTTGTTTTACCGGTTTTCCGGTTTATGACAGGTTTTTTTTTTTTTTTTCGTTTTTTTTTTTTTTTTTTTTTCATGCATAATCAGGTTTACAATGCATTTTCTGCTGGTTGATATTCCAACACGTGCTTGCGGCTAAGATGAGGGAGCAAATTGCTTGTGTTGCCACCTCTAGCGACAATTTTAGCCCGACAGCACAATCATAAAATGGATGTTTTTTCGACGTCGGATTTTTGGAAACCAAAAAACCTCCAAACAACAGACCCTGCTCCTCTTTTTGGCTGCAACGCTTGTTTCACAAATACTCCACAACACGGACTCATTGTGCTTTCACACAGGACGCGTAGCCTAGAAAGAAACAAAAAATGCATTACGTTTATCATTTTATATCTTAATATAAAATGATAAAGGTAATGCATACAATTATAAAAGTAATGCATTTTTTGTTTCTTTCTAGGCTACTTGTACTGTTTTTTTTTGCATCTGTTCTTATGCAAATAGCAAAAGATAAAAAAAAATTGATTTCTTCATTATCGACTTCAAATGGGTGACTCAGTAATTTTTTGTCTGATTCCAACAAATCATTATAAATCATAAATCATTTTGAAGGTCTTTTAATGGAGAATTTCATTTTCCCCCCTAATTTTTTTTCTTTTCTTTTTTCTTTTTTTCTTAATTGCTCATTGTGACTCGTTTTGTCAGCACAAGTCACATTATTTTCATGAGGAAGCACATGTGCAGGCGGTAAATTACAATAATGCATGCACGATGTTCAGGCGGTATGGCAAGTGTAAACACATGAATCGGATATGGGTCACAATTGAAAGAACGTGTAAGCGGACAGCCAAAAACATCGGATATAGGCAACA
The DNA here is from genome assembly GCF_003368295.1 of Carassius auratus. Classification (NCBI taxonomy): domain Eukaryota; kingdom Metazoa; phylum Chordata; class Actinopteri; order Cypriniformes; family Cyprinidae; genus Carassius; species Carassius auratus. The sequence goes on from NC_039243.1 coordinate 16,017,711, forward strand.
TCAGAATTGGACATCAAGACCTGCAGTGTAAACGAGGCCTCTGTTTCTGGACTGCATAAGTTACACACACACACACACACACACACACACACATGAATGCAGCTCTTAGGACAACAAGACAAGAGTGTGATTGATTGTGAGACACACAATCCGCTCCATTCATCATGCAGCCCTCGCAGCCACAGTCTTTCCACCCACACTGGACACACATCTTCATCATCATCATCATCAGCTCAGTGTGAGATAAACATCCTCATCAGACGTGCATTGTTCACTCATGATCAAACAGGACGTGTGTCTCTGGAGGATCCGTCTGTATTCACAGAAACGTGTCTGTTTAACTGACCCTCCTTGTCATTTAACCATGTCTAACCTGGTCAGTCAAGCAGTCTGTTGTAAAAATGTGTTTAACCAATTCAAGACAACTGTTCTGATTTTTTTCTTTTTCATATAACTAATCAACTTAACCTCAACTACAACATGATTTAAGCAACTTTCTCTTATTGTTTTTTAATTTCCATTTAGTTTTTAGTAATTGAACTTAAAATCGATGTCATTTCAATTAGTTGGATGTAACTACAACATAGTTCAAGTAACATTTTCTGTTAAAAACCTGCAAAACATCTGGTTAATGAAAGTTCTATTCGGTGTAAATGTAGAACAGATTCACTTGTTAAATATCATTGAAGAAAATATGCATGAAATATGAAGGTGAATACTGTACAAACTTGTCTTAAACATATGTCCAGATGTTCTGTTTCAAATGTAGACATTCAGTTTAAGAGGTCAACTCATAGAGTCAAGGCGATTCAATCTTGCAGTATAACAGGCGATTATTAACATGAAATATCAAACATACAGTAGTAGTTCTTCACTGTTTTTTGCGCTTGTGTCTCACATCTTTTGCAGCATCTTGCACATGAAACAGCTTTTTCAAAACCTAGCCTTTTTTAGTTTTTCAGCACAAATTCCTCAGTTTAAAAAAATATATACATTTGAATGAATTGCTCAAATCTGAACCCCCCCCCCCGCCCTCATGTTATAAATATCTGCTTATGTAGTGATCAGTGTTTCATCTCACAGGTGACAAAACCGCTGAGCTACACCAAACGACAGTTCGACGTGGAAGAGGACGACGTGGACAAACTTGCGCTTAAGTGAGTGTGTGTGTGTTAGTGTGTGTGTACCTGGTGTTCCCTATAAAGTGGGGGCCAAATGGGATACAAAATATAGTTGTACAGTTGTATGAGAACCATCAAAAATGGAGAGTCCCCATAAACCACATTTACAAACGTGTGAGTGGGTGTGTGATTCTCAGATGCAGTCTGTATTTGTAATTCAGCATCTTTGCGCATCATGTGCTTTGATGTGAAGTTTATATTCACAGCAGTCTAATAAGGAATGCTGTTTGTAAACCGCATCAGATTCATGAGAACATGCAGTGACTGCAGCAGCTGTGCAGTATTATCATAGGAACTGAATGCTCAGCATGTAACGATTCGTTACTGATAATGGCAGAGACCTAGTTCTTCATCTAAGTTTCTTTTGTGATATGACTGAGTTGTTGTTGTTTTACTCAGTGAGGATGTTATTCCCACACTGTACATTTATAGAAATGGGAATGTGTTTCATTAACGGTGTTATTTTAGTCTGATTGAGAGGCTGTTATAGTTTATAGTTAAAGTCAAGTTTTTGATTTCTTTTTTGTCTACATACTGTATTTTTTTTTTTACTGTTATTTTAGAACATCATAAAAATCTATTTTATTTATTTTTTTATTATTTTCAAGTAAAAATCTTTTTGTGTGTATTTGTTTTAGGTTTTTGTAACAATAGCCCGATTCAGACAGTAATTGTTTCTCATGGGGACATAAGCGATTTTCAACATTTACAGGGGTCGGTCTGATTTTATTGCGTCTGAATCCATATGTGGATGTTTTTCACCCACCACCCACATAAAAATCCCTGGATGAATTACCTAGAGTGGCAACTGTTAAGAATCAATAAGAGAAAAAACTTGAAAAGCACATAAACATTTGTAATTGGTTATTATTATACCAACAAAAGGTATGCAATACAATTTAAAAATATGTATAATATAGGCCTACAATTACATACATAAAAATGTAAACGAACAGCTTTATGTTTACCTTATGTGTTGCCTTAGCTTTTTTCTGCTAATCTCCACATTTTTAATGCCATCTATCATTTTGAGAGATAAAATGCAAGATAGAAAACCATTTCAACTATACTGCATCTGTTTTCCATATTATAATAGGAGATTTAAATAATCAAGTAATAAATGGGATATTATTAAATAGGAAAATGATATGAATATATGATATGTCACGTGATAAGCACGTTCCCGGGTTCATAGGATCACAGAACTGACTTCTCCACTGTGAATGGATCGCCATCTGAATCCATAAGTTTCATCTCTCAGGTGCCATGAAAATGTATTTTTACAGATGTCCACATGAGAAACAATTACTGTTTGAATAGGGCTAATAACATCCTGATCATTAAATATCCACAAAATTAAAACTAAACCAAAAAGAAAGACAGAAATATTGTTATTTTCGTATTTATATTCTATTTTTTATTTTGAATTAGCTTTTATTTTTTGATTTTCAGGTTTCATTGTAATTGTGTGTGTATGTATGTGTATATGTGTGTGTGTGTGTGTGTGTGTATAGGTTTGGTTTTATATTTAATTTGATTACATTGATGTTATAAGTTGAGATTTACAAAAAATATCTTACTGCTGCTATGCAAAATGAATACTGCTGTAAAAAAAAAAGCACCGTATTTGTTTAAAGTGTTTGCAAAACAAATTTTATTGCACTTTTTTTCATATAGCAGTATTTTTAAATGAAAAAGTGCACAATACACTACTTTTTGAATTCATTATTTAATTTTGTGCCTAGCAATGCGATTTATCATGATTTAAAAAAATATATAGTTGGCCAGCACTAATATATAAATAATAATTTTAATTCACATTTACATCATGGATGCTAGTGAATAAGTGTAAACTCTGTTCTCAGGGTGGATCTGTGGACCGCCAGCAATCTGAAGTTCGGAGACGAGTTTCTCGGAGAGGTACGGGTGCCGTTGAAGGTCCTAGGACAGTCTGGTGTTCATGATGCATGGTACGGCTCTCTTCATGCATGTTCTGCCTGAAGCAGCTCGTGTTTTGTGTTCTGAAGCTCATCATTCGCTCCACCGTCTCTTTCAGGTACTTCCTGCAGCCAAGAGATAACGGCAATAAATCAGTGAAGGCGGATGAGCTGGGCTCGTTACGACTCAACATCATTTACACGGAGGACCATGTGTTCCCCACAGAGCATTATAACCCGCTCCGAGACCTGCTGCTGCTGCAGTCCACACATGTCGAGGTCAGTGAGCTCACGCGTGTCTGCTGCTCTTCATCGAGTTAGTTCTGTTGAAGTGTGTTGAGTATCTATTTACTCTTACCAATTCTGAGGTACTACATTATAATATAAACAAATATTATAATAACTAATTTAATAAATAAAATGTATAAAAAATTTATAATCTTTATTTAGTTTTTTTAATTTTAGTAATTTTATCATCTGCTTCTGGCATTTTTATTATAATTTTTATTTATATATATCATTAATTAATTCAATAATCAGTTTTAGTAGGTTTAGTATTTACACGTATTGTATTTCAGTTCATTGCCAAGGCAACATTTCAAATTTAATACATTTTTTTATTTTTTATTTCAATTTGATTTGAATTACTTCAATTTCAGTTATTTTTCATAGTTTCAGTTTTAGTTAAAAAAAAACAACAGTAATTTTTCATTCAGGCTTCAAATGAGTCAAACATAAAATAATATATAGTTAATTTGTAACTAGTCATTTTAATTCTTCAACTTATTGCATTTCAGTCAAGACAACACTAATATGTATCTATATTTTTTGTTTCAGCTTGATTTCACTCACCTGATTAAATTATTTTTAGTTTTATAGCTGTACTTTCATTGTCAGTTTCACGGTCTCTCATGCAGCTAAAAAAAGCAGTTATAGTCACTAAGATGTAGATTTCACTGAATGAGTTTGATTCAGTTCTTTTTTTTAAGTAATATAAGGATAGTTCAATCAACTATTGTTTTAGTTTACATCCTAAAAGCATAAAAAAAATTGTTTAATTATAATAGTTATAGAAAGATACAGTGCGATACAAAAGGTATGAGGTGATCATATTCCCATTTGATTCCAAAGTATATCTAATTTGTCATTATTGATCAACTGTGTTTGTGTGCAGCCCGTCTCTGCGTCTGCGGCTCACATCTTGGGCGAGGTGTGCCGTGAGAAGCAGGAAGCCGCTGTCCCGCTGGTGCGACTCTTCCTGCACTATGGCAAAATCGTGCCTTTCCTCAGTGCCATTGCCCACGCAGAGATCAACCGCACACAGTGAGTACAAACACACGTCACCTGCGCTCAAACGCCTCTACCTCACGTTCCTCACGATGTTCCTCCCGTCCCTCCAGGGATCCCAACACCATATTCCGGGGAAACTCACTGACTTCCAAATGCATTGATGAGACCATGAAGCTGGCGGGGATGCATTACCTGCGGGTCACACTCAAACCCATCATTGATGAAGTGAGTCTGGTCTCAGTGTCCTCTCTATTATAACTGAGTCTGATCGTGAGCACTGCGTTCACTGTTGTTTGCGTGTAGATCTGCACGGACCACAAACCTTGTGAGATCGACCCCGTCAAGCTGAAGGAGTCTGAGAACTTAGACACAAACAGGGTGAGTCTGTTTGGATCTGGGCACAAACCTGATAACTAAAGCCATCAGTCTGATATCAGCTGACGTGTGTCTGTGTCCTCAGGAAAACCTGCGGCAGTACGTGGACCGGATCTTTAACGTCATCACCAGCTCGGGTGTGAGCTGTCCCACCGTCATGTGTGACATCTTCTTTTCACTGCGGGAGTCTGCCGCCTCACGCTTTCAGGGTAAATGCTCACACACCGTTAGATCTGACAGCTCTGTACTCTGCCATTTAAAAAAACTCACTTCTCGTTTGCATTCAAGTGGATTCAGGTCTCTTTTTGGTTCATTTTGTCATTATATTTTAGTTTAAGTTTTGGTAATTTTTCTGTTATTTTAATTAAAATGTTCTTTCAGTTTTATTAATTTTAGTTTTATTATATTTCAGTTTATTGCCAAGAAAGCATTTCTAATTTCAGTTTTCTGTCTAATATTTCAATTAATTAATTAAGAATTTGGAATTTAGTCATTTGTGTCTAGGTTTTTTTATGTCTTGTCTGTATGGTTTTTATTCATTTTTTATATGTCTATTTTCTAGGGCCGGGACTTTAACGCGTTAATTGAGATTAATTAATTACACAAAAAATAACGCGTTAACTAAGATTAATTAATTACAGAAAAAAAAATTCCCGCGTTTTTAATAACTTATTTTTGCACCGCGGAACGTTTCTCACTGAATGAGTTTCGGCGGACCGATTATACTGGAGCACCAACTAGCGTTCGCATATCACCGCAGCAGCACATTGAGCCTCAGGTATCACCTCAACGCAAAACATATAGCAGCTAGCGTGGACTTTACACTTTATGTTGAACTATGTATTATGTTGTTGGTGCAACAGTTTATGTTGAACTCTTTATTGTTTTGGCCAAGGTTATTGAGAGTTGGACTTAGTATGTTATGGCCTCTGAAGCAACAGAGAGATGTTTTCTAATAGTCAGTGTTTCCAATGTTCTGAATGTAATTGACAGTATTGTGTTCTACTTAAAAAAACACTTTACAGAAGGTTCCAGCACCTATAAGCTTCCTGAATTTCTGAAATGTAATATTTCTAAATTGTTTCTAAATATGCTATTGCTACACTTCATGGCAAAAATGCACTGGTCTGCTAGACTTGGTTGAACAAAATAAACAATATTTTGTTGCTTAAGCTCATGTATTCAGTCTTTATTCAATGGTATACTATAAATCCATGTGAAAAAAAATACTTCTCACTGTTCTCAGGTCAAATATTTATATGCGATTAAAATGCGATTAATTTCGATTAATTAATTACAAAGCCTCTAATTAATTAGATTAATTTTTTTAATCGAGTCCCGGCCCTACTATTTTCATTTTACATTTAGCTGAATATATTTCAGTACTTCGGATTAAACTAAAGTAAAACACGTTTAGTCTTTTAGTCATTTTAGTATTTCAATTCACTGTATTTCAGTTTGTTTCTAATTTTAGTTTTGTAATTTCTAAATATTGTAATTTCTATGTTTTTCATCTAATATCTATTGTATTTCAGCTTGATTTCAATTACCAAAAATTATTTTTAATAGTTTTTGTTAACAATAACAATTCTTAAAGATCAAGCAATTATTTTTAATTAACATTTATTTTTATCTTTTCAGTTGTAATATTACTTTTTATTTAAGTTTTAGTCATTTTGTTATTTGTTTGCTGCAAATCTTTAAATATTTCTAAATAGGATTAATGAATCTTTCTTTCAGTTTTTGTTTTAATAATTTTGTACTTCAGCTTGTTTTTCAGTTTGCGTTTATAATTTGTCATTTAGTTTTTTTTATCTAATATACACACACACACACACGAACACACACACACACACATATATATAGCTTGATTTCAATTAAGCAAAACTGATTGTTTAAATGATTTTAGTTTTATAGTTTTATCTTGATTTTCTCGGAATGAGGTTAGCAGTAATAAGTGTCCCGTAACCAAGCATTTGTTTCTCTGTATACTTGTTGTGTTCAAGCCAGCTTCCTGTTTGTTTTTGCTGCTGTGTTGAGCCGTCAGTGTTATACTGCCACCATGCTTCAGATCACAGATGAGCACTGCAGAGAGCAGGACTGTTGTTTTAGTTAAGTCTCAGTCAGAGATCTGTGGTGATGATGATGATTATGTGTTTTCACAGACGACCCGGATGTGCGCTACACGGCTGTCAGCAGTTTCATCTTCCTCCGTTTCTTCGCCCCTGCTATCTTGTCACCGAACCTCTTCCATCTGCGTCCACATCACCCGGTGTGTACAGCCTCCTCTCTGTCCAGCTCTGCTTCTTTATCATGATCCAATGTTTTATTTTGATCTACTTTGTCACTGTAAAGGATCCGTGCACGTCTCGGACACTGACCCTCATTTCCAAAACCATCCAAACACTGGGAAGCCTGGCCAAGTCCAAATCTGTAAGTGAACATTATCAATAGTTATTTACTGTTACAACTATTATATATAATATTAAAACATTGTAACTATAGTTAATACACACTGTAAGAAGTCACTTATTTTAGTATTGTTTATATACTATCATAATATTTATTAATATTTGAATTAGCTTTTATTTTTATAATTTCCGTTTTTTAATTTGCATGTATAACATGTTTTTGTCATTTTAGTTTTTATACATATTCTACATAGCTTTAATTAATTTTTCATTCAGTTTTAGGTTTCAGTCATTTTATGTACTTTTCTTATTTTATTCATTTTTATGAATTTCTTTATCCACCTTTTTCCTGAGCATAAAAGTCTCGCCCAACTGGAACAATGCTTTACATTTCCAGTCTCTGGTGTTTCTAGTCAAATTAACGTATTTTTATTGATAATATAGCGTTAAACCTATGAAAATGAAAAGCACATGGTGCCATATTTTCATCACTTGACTCTGACAGTGTTGCAATGACCTGAGTTTTAGTTTTGGTAAGTTCATTATGTTCTTTTATTATTTTTATGTATTTTTTCTTCACTTTTTTTTTTTTTTTATATTTATATTTTATTTCTTGATTTACATTACCAAAAACAAAGCATTATTTTTAAAAGTGGGTAATGTCAGCTCATAACGAGGCTGAACAGAAAGTGCAGAACAAAGACACATTTTAGCATAATAATATGTAGATTCAATGTTTTTTGACCTCCATAGCTCTTTAAAATGTATTGATGATGACATGCAGACTGATATCTGATGAAAAACTCCTGGGAACAGAAATCCTCCTCTCTGTGATAATGAACGCTCCTGTCTCTCTGACAGGCCAATTTCAAAGAGTCCTACATGGCTGCCTTCTACGACTACTTCAACGAGCAGAAGTACGCCGATGCAGTAAAGAACGTGAGTGGCTCGTGTCTATCATATATCTCAGAGATCTCTGCTTCAGTATGTGTTCTGATGTGAGCAACACGGGTGTGTCTGTGTCGCAGTTCCTGGATCTGATCTCGTCCTCGGCCCACTGGGATCAGAAGATCATTGAGACGCCCATCATGCTGAAGGAAGGGTGAGAGACGCTCAAACGGCCGTCATGTGTCACTGTATCAGTGTGAGACATGCGGACAAATCAGCATGTGTGTGTATGTGTGTTTGTGTTTCTCTGCTGGACGCAGGAGTGTTAAACTCGTTATTAAAAGGTTTGATGCCAAAGGTTCTGGCAGGTAAGATGCCGTTGTGACCTTTGACCCTTAATACATGACCCCGTGACCCCCATCATAGCCTCCTCAGTATCTGAGACAGGATGAGAAACACTATCCATGTGTTTGCTGTTCTCCTGATGTTCCTGCTGGACTCTCCCTTCCCTGTTAGTGAGCACAGACACACAGACCCTTTCTAGTGTGCAAACCCTTCAGAGAACATGAGACCATCTGCGAAGTCACTAGTTGCTATAAAATAGTGATGTCCGGTTTGCGAATGAATCATTCTGTTGTTTCACCAAATCGAACTGAATCGTTTTAAACGGTTCGCATCTCTAATACGCATTAATCCACAAATGACTTAAGCTTTTGACTTTTTTAATGTGTCTGACACTCCCTCGGAGTTCAAACAAAACAATATCCCGGATTAATTAATGTACTCAAACACTACATTGACTGAACTGCTGTGAAGAGAGAACTGAAGAGCCAGATAATGAACAACAGACTGACTCGTTCTCGAGTCAAGAACAGTTTCTTTCGGACGCGTCCGAATTGAGAACCGATGAGCTGATTCTCGTTCTCGAGTCAAGAACCGGTTCCATCAGTTTTCGGATCACCAGTACACTGAACCAAGAACCGTTTCTGTCGGACGAGTCCGATTCGAGAAACGAGGAGCTGATGATACTGCGCAGGCGTGTAATTTTTCAAAATGCATATCAAAGTATTTTGTTAAACATCAGAAAGTGTGATAAAATAACTTTTTTTTTTTTACTTTTATTTAGCTTAACTTTATTTTTTTTCAAAGATGAATGTATCTAATCTGTGTATTTTATTAAATTGTAGATTATGCGCATGTGTGATTCAGCGTGAAGCAGACTGACACTGAGCGCGTCTGAACCGAACTGATTCTTTTGGTGATTGATTCTGAACTGATTCTGTGCTAATGTTATGAGCGCGGGTAAACCGAAGGCTTACATCAAGGGCAATCTGGCGAAACGTAAATTCATTTAATAACAAATATATCGCAATGGATTATGTATAGTAAGTGGATCATGGTTTCTGCGCTGATGACACCTAATTTATTTACTTTATATCTTCAAGACTTAAATCCTTGTATGCACATTATTGCTGTTACTGTATTTGGGTGCGTTGTTGCAAAACTTAATTGTAAACTTTTCATGATTATGAGGTTTTTAACTGATTAAAGTTATGATTGACTTTATATATTTGAATGTTTGATAGACTTGACGCCATTACGTCGAGCGTAAAAGAACCGGTGAACTGTTTTTTTTCAACTGGTCTATTGAATCGAAGAACCGGTTCGCGGAAAAGAACCGGTGAACTGTTTTTTTTCAACTGGTCTATTGAATCGAAGAACCGGTTCGCGGAAAAGAACCGGACTTCCCATCACTACTATAAAACAAACCCGGAGCAGCGCAGATCATTTGAGGAGATGTTTGAGCTCATATTGAGATCTTTGTCTTTTGAGCACAATTTGAGACTCTGTTCTCTCTAGAGGAGATTACCGGGGTTTTTCTCAGGAGATGCATCTGAGACGCAGAATTTTGCTCTCCATTTAGTTTGAATTTGCCCGTCAGTTGAGATGTTAGAAATCTCATCAGAGTTATTTTAGTTTCATAGATTTACTATTATAGTTTTGTTAGCATTTAAAATATTTGTATATGTATATTTTCTTTCATTTTAATTTTAGTTGCATAAAATTGTGTCATTATTATTGTTTAAATATGTGTGTATAATTTTTTATAAATTTCAGTTTATTTAACTTTAGTTATTTCAGAACTTCAAGTTAAACTATAAACATTTGTATTAGTTTCCTTTTAAAACTGTCTATCTAGTTTTATTCATTTTTATTTTATTAATTTTAGTTGATTTAGTTTTTGTTATTTTAGTACTACAATTTAAATTAAACAAATGTGAAATGTTGCCTTGCAAACTAGCTGAGATAATTTTTTATATTATAATAATATTTTTATTATATATATATATATATAGAGAGAGAGAGAGAGAGAGAGAGATTTTTAAAAGTTTTTTTTTTTTTTTTTATAAAGTAATCAATACAAATCCAAGCAGCTGAGTCCTTAGCCGTCTTCAAGGATCGGCTAAAAATACACCTCTTCCTTCTTTATTTGACCCTCTAACTCTATCACTCTCTATTATATTCTTTAAAAAAAAACTTGCCCCTTTTAGAGTTGCATTTCATTCATTTACCAACTGCTTGTTTTCTCTCAAAATAAAAACAACAGCACTTACTAGCTCTATTTTTTTATATTATCTGTTCTATTTTCTATTATGTTTTCTTTTTATTCATTATAGAAAAATTAAAACGACAAGAAAAAAACCTTGCTACATATACTGCTTTAAGCTAACTAAGACTTGCTTCCATTGTGCTCATTTGTAAGTCGCTTTGGATAAAAGCGTCTGCTAAATGACTAAATGTAAATATAAGGTTTACTTTATTTCAAGTAATGAAAATGTTTCTGATCGTGTTCATTTTAATTAACTATAATAAGCTGTAATGCAGAAATTATACTGTATGTACACAATATTTTACAGGATTTTAAAGTACAAATGTCCATTATTCATTGAGAAGACAGTACTGGAAATAAACGTCAGCGGTTGTTCAACAGGATGTCAGAATAATCCAGTTTAGAGAGAAATAGGATGTTTATTGTGAAAATAATCATTAATATGATTAATGAATACTGTGAGTTGATTATTAATTTCAATCAGATTGTAGTTAGTTTGTGATTGAGGCTGGAGGGAGTCTGAGTTTAGACCTTCACTAAAGTCTTGTTCTCCTCTGACCTTCCAGATTCATGATCAAACGAGCTCAAGGGCGAAACCGCTTCGGTCTGAAGAACTTCAAGAAGAGATGGTTCCGCTTGACCAACCATGAGTTCACCTACCATAAAACCAAAGGTAGTAACGCAAAAGGTTTGTCCCATACTCTCACTACAGGTGTGTGAGGCATCTGCTGTTCCTCTGTGGAGTATTGAAGCACATCCCATTGTGTGTTTGTGAAGGAGAAGAACATCAACACTGCTGAATATCAGAATAGCAGTCATAAAAAGAGTGTAAAGAAGTGTAAAAAACATCTTGGTTACATGTGTAACCCAGCTGTTAACGTCAATACTGACATATAGGGTCTCACTTCAGAGCCTCAGTCACCTCTAAGTCGTACAAGAAAGGCCAGTGAACATTGAGAAGTGAAATTTGCATGTCAAGCCACTCCCCCAGACATACAGGTTTGATTCAGATTTGGGCTGAGCAGCCGAGACCTGATCACAGGAATAGATGGAAGTTAATATATATACAAACAGAAAACACTTACTTTAAATTGAAATTATATTTCACAATATTACTCTTTTTATTGTAGTTGTTTTTTTTTTCCGATCAAATAAATGTAGCCTTGGTGAGCAGAGAAGACGTCTTTCAAAAACATAACAAATCATAATTATTCCAAACTTTTGAACAGCGTGTGTATTTTTTATTACAAAAGACAGAGACATATGAGGATAGTCATATATAAAATTAGAAAGGTCAAGGTGTTTCTGCTGTTGAGGAGAACGCTGAACAAACACTTACAAATCAAACATTTTCCTGCCAGTACAGCCATTTATACATCTAACTTTAAGTGATCAGTCTGTTTTGTGTTGGTCATTGATGTGTTTGTGTGGGCTGGTGTGGTCATCAGTACTGATGTGTGTCCCTCGTTGTGTCCAGGAGAGGGTGCTCTGTGCAGCATCCCTATTGAGAACATCCTGGCTGTAGAGAGACTAGAGGAAGAGTCCTTCAAAATGAAAAACGTAAGGGAAACTGCTTCAGATTCAAGTTTGATGCATTTCATAGACATCAATAATGTTATCACAGTCACTACAGCAGTGCATGAGCAGCATCATTGCTTGAACATCTGCATCAGTTCTGTTGTTCTTCCTGCAGATGTTCCAGGTCATCCAGCCAGAGAGGGCGCTCTACATCCAGGCCAATAATTGCGTGGAGGCCCGCGACTGGATCGACATCCTAACCAAGGTCAGTCAGTGTAACCGCAAGCGTCTGAGCACATACCACCCGTCTGCCTTCCTCAACGGACACTGGCTCTGCTGCAAGCTGTCTGCAGACACTGCGCCCGGCTGCACACCCTGCACAGGGTGAGTCTGCACGCATCGGGACCACACTGTTTCTGTTTTTAGGTTTTTAGGAAAAATGTTTTGTTTGACTCAGAGGCCATTCACACAGAATCAGTTTTTGTATTCCATTGCATTGTAAATAAGAGATGTTCCGATACCCTTTTTCTCTTCCCGATACCGATTCCGATACCTGGGCTCAGGGTATCGGCCGATACCGAGTACTGATCCGATACCTGGGTGTGTATCTGTATATACAGCTGTATATACTACTAGCCCTGGGTAAATTGCTAGAATTATTTTATGGTGTGCTTCAGACTTATCCCTTGATAAAACATGAACAAATACGTACTACTGTATTTATTACAGTATTTTTATTATCTGACATGAATTTGACAGTAATATTATTTCTTTTCTTAAGCGACTTCAAATGCAGCCAAAAATCTAACACCGCAAACTAAAAAAGGTATTTTAGTTTTACAATATAACTGTATAAAAAATTGCAACAAATAAGTCTAGGAATATAAATTTTTTTATATTAATCAGATAATCTCTTTACAACAAAAAAGTAAAAAAAACAAGCAACCGTCTAGGCATAATTATTATTATTAATGGAGATGTATTATAACTACATAATAGATTTAGACAGTGCATTTACAACAGTAGCTTAATATATTGTCAATTTACTCGCCATGAAGATCTTTGAGTGTCTGTGTTTATGATATGATAGTTTTCTCAAATGAAATGGTAAATTCTCATGAAGTGACGGTTGATGCGTTCGTGTCCTCATATAGTGACACACGGCAGAGACTACAAAACAGCGAGCTCCCGCGCATCTGCGGCCGTCTTCCACAGAGATGTAGAATTTGCAGGAGTAATATTTAAATAGTATTTTGCAGTTTAATATTCACAGACACTAGTATTTATTTGGCTACAGTATGGAGCCCTGCGCTTAAACTAACATGAAAGCGAATGAACGCAGCTGCTGGGACAGAATATACTCGAACTTACTACCGGTACTACAGAGAAGCTGGTATCATCACATTTTTAAATTTTCAGCACTGTCTTGGTAGTGAAGTGCCAGTACTTGTGGCATCCGTAGTCGCCATTTTACTGTCTGGTTGGTCCAGTCTGAAATACTGCTAAACAGCAGACATACTGCTAACCACTGATCTATAATATAAAAGCGGCTTCACTGTCTTTTGGCAGTTTAGAACACGATGAGGGATCCAGTCATATATAGATCAGTGCTGCTAACGCATTTTCATTTCTTCTTTGCTGCTCTTAACAGGGGTTGCTTGTGGCAACACAGCACAACTTCCTGTCTTTGCATTCTGAGCAGCGAAGAAGAACTGTGCAGCGGTTAGGCAAAGCTAGCGGTCATAACTAGGTCTTGAAAATTATATCGGATCGGTATATGGGTTCATGTACTCGCCGATGCTGATGCCAGAATTTGTTGTGGTATCGGTGATATTTCCGATACTAGTATCGGAATCGGAACAACTCTAGTGTAAATGTGCTAGTCGGACGTGCTTGAATGTTGCACTGAGGCCTCATGTCTTTGCACGTGATGATGCTTTCTTGAATTTAAAAGAGGCATCACCTCTAAAACAATTTGTTTCTAGACCTAGTGTTATTTTTCCATTTAACCTGTGTTTTTAATGCTCTGGTCAGTTTTGTGGATGGAAAACATCCAAAATAAACATTTAAATGTTTCTTTTATTGCACTTAATCTATTTGTGTTTGTAGATTTCAATTGAAATCCATATATTTTAAAGAGTTTTTTCTTTTAAGGCTGATTTATACTTCGGCGTCGGGCCTACACTCCGCCTTCCTTTACACCGTAGGCTATGCATCAGTATTTTTTATACTTCTGCGTCGTTGTCCACATTGACATGCACTACACATGCATACCGCTAGACTGCAGTGTCCACGGGCATTGCTTGTATAACCCACAGACCATGGCAAAAGCTGAAGAAGCGGCTTGTCAGAGAAGCATTATACAGTAGCCTTGACAACGGCAAATAAATATCAAATCATTTAAAATTACAAAAAGGAGACAACAACGGAACAGGAGAAGATGGCATTCTTTACATTCCCACAAGGATTTGTACAGGCCCCGATATACTTCAAACGAAGTCGAAGAACGAACTTTCTCTACTAATTTAATGTACTAATTTCGAACAAAATCAGGCCAAAACAAAGTTTGTTTTGAGTTTGATTCGCCAGTTCGAAGCGGCTCACCAAAGCGAACTTTCTGAGTTTGTTTGGCTCCTAAACACCTTTCAGATTCCATTGGTCTGTGATGGTTACACAATCGGTGGGTGTGTTTTGAAATCCGCACCTGTAAGATTGCTCGCTGACAGACTTTAAAGATGTAGAGACAGTATTTCATTTCTAGAAAGAAATAGCAACGAAGCTTGGTGTCGATGACACCAAATGAGTTATGTAAAAAGCGAAGCAGAGGAACATTCGAGACAAGTTTTCCAAAGCCATGAAAAGAATGAAAGGAAAGAGTAAAGATATAAGGTAGCAAGTACCAAATACATGTTTCAAATAAACATTACACCACACTGCTACTGCTGCTGTTGTTCTTACAACAAGCAAATTTAAAGGGGTAAACGGTAAATGAAATGCCAAATGAACATACAATAATAAACCTTTGTTTTTTTCAAAACAATTTATCCAGTTTAATAAAATAAATGAACACTAATAAAAATAAAGCAACAAACTGATTCCAATATTTTTTCCTACATCATGCTGGTGTCGAAATGTTACCGTCGCCCAGTCTTTTCGAACTTCTTTTTGCCCCAAAACAAAGCACGAAAATGAACTTCGTTTGAAGTATATAATGTAAACTGAAACTGCTGTATAATGCTATGTAGTATAATAAATGATAAGACAAGACACTTGTTCTTTACTTTGTTTTATTTTATATAAGAATGTGTAACATTAAAATATATTAAAGTGCACATATCAAACTCAAGTACATATGGAGGAAGGGATTCTAGCAGACCAATCACAGCGCTTGCGGTCTGCGCAGAACTGACACGCTGTTAGATTTTTGGAGAGGTGTACAGACTATGAACTTATGGTTTAGGATGTCCGTCTCTGCGTAGGCTACGGCGTATAAGTATAAATCAGACTTTACATACACCAAACTTTACAGTTTCATTCTGTTTTATTTTATTATTTATACAACATTTCTGATTCATGGAGTGATAAAAAGAGAAATCCAAATCTCCCTCTGCAAAAAAACGTTAATATGTCGACAAAAATAAACAAGATTTTTGAAAGTGGCTTTATTCAATGTTCAAATGTATGTGCTGGAAATGTATGCGAATTACTGCATATTCAATAAGAGAATAATTCATTTGCATATTTTAACATAACATTTAAAGGGGGGGTGAAATGCTCGTTTTCACTCAATATCCTGTTAATCTTGAGTACCTATAGAGTAGTACTGCATCCTTCATAACTCCAAAAAGTCTTTATTTTTATTATATTTATAAGAGAAAGATAGTCTGTACCGATTTTTCCTGGAAAAACACGAGCGCCTAGAGGCGTGACGTGTGGGCGGAGCTAAAGAATCACGAGCGCCACAGCTTTTTTAAGCTGTACATGTGGAAAGTGCAGTTTGATGACAACATGGCATGTTGTTTACTTGATGTGCTTACACGCTGATAGCTAAGTTAACAACACAGAGATATTTGAAGCAGTTTTACTCACCGCATGCGGTTCCAACACACGATCGTGACCCTTTTTAGTTGGGACTGCATTATCCTTAAGAAATAAACGATGTGCAATCCGAAATGCAGGGAACAAACAAAAACACTTGCACAACTCCGTTGATGCTCTGTAAAAATAAACTCCATCCACTGGTCCCTTAATGCTGTTTCTCTTTTGGTAATCTGTGCAGGGTAGTCTTGCCCTGGCAACCAAAAACACACTTCTTTTGTGACTTTTCGCAACGCTCTCGCTCTGATCAGGCTGTGCTCAGCCTCTCAGTGCTCTGCTATACGGGAGCGCGCGCTCTTCCGGGAGAAGTGTCCTCAGGACCCATATAAGGAAATTCCGCTCCATCTAACGTCACACAGACACATACTCCAAAAAAACTTTCCGAAACTTGTGACAAACCGGAAGAGGTTTTTTTGGAACAAAAATACTCCTTCAAACGTACAACTTAATTTTTGAAACTTTGTCCATGTTTAGCATGGGAATCCAACTCTTTAACAGTGTAAAAAACTCAGTATGCATGAAATAGCATTTCACCCCCCCTTTAAGAAATTATCTTAATGTTCTGTGATTTATCAATTAATGAAGTATGGTGACATCTATTAGTTAACATATGACCATGTCCACCTGCGGTTTAAAACGGTTCTGTGTTTGTGATTGTTCAGACAGTCTGTGTCTGTTTGTGTCGTTCAGGGGACTTCCTGCCAACATCCAGCTGGACGTGGATGGAGACAGAGAGACGGAGAGGATCTACTCGCTCTACAGCACGTACATGTCCAAACTAGTGAAGATGCAGGGTGAGTGAGAGCCGAGGGAACAAGCTGCCAGTACCCCCCCCCCCCAAAAGCATATAACAAAATGACTAAATCTAAAATAAACTCAAATTAAAAAAAGCTAATTGAAAAATCTGAATAAATACTTTAATACTATATAAAAAATACCAAAATAACATTGGTTTAAAATATTTGAATAGTACTTTGACTCATTTATCATCTTTATTTGTGAAGAATAGTGTGGTATTTCTATGACAGTCAACATGTCTCATCTCTCAATCCAGAGGCCTGTGGCAGTAAGTCGGTGTACGATGGCCCAGAGCAGGAGGAATACTCCACGTTTGTGATCGACGACCCGCAGGAGACATATAAAACCCTGCGACTCGTCATCTCAGCCGTACAGACACTGGAGCAGCAGCACATGCAATACAAACGAGACAAGTTCAGGAAAACCAAGTACGGCAGCCAGTAAGTATCACTGGACCACTCATCTGTAACCAGATCAGTTAGTACACATTGTTTCAAAGCAGAAAACCATGATGTTCATGTTTAATCTTAATATCTTCATGTCTTATAGTTGCATTTAGGAGATTAGAACTGAACAGTAATATACTTTGCATTTGTCAACAAAATAGAAAATCAGGCCATTGATATATACTATATATTGCTTTTTACATTTGTATTGCATGTATGTTGATTAAGTTGTTTTTTTATATCTGACTTTAAATATAGAGCTGTCCTTAGTTTAAGTTAAATTACTAAAACTAAAACTGAAATAAAGGTAAATAGAAATATAAAAAATGTATAACAACTAACAAAATGACTAAAACTAAAATACAAATAATTTACAGATAAATAGAAATGTATAAAAAGATAAAAGCACAACAAAACTACTAAAACTAAAATACTAATAAAAAATAAACAGAAATATACAAAACAAATAAAATGATAAAGCAAATAAAATTACTAGCGTCAATTAAAGTTAATATAAATATACAAAAATTAAAAAAAAAAAAAAAAATCTGAAACTATAAACATAAAATCTAATTAAAAATATGAATATATATACTATAATAGTATAAAACTAAATGCCAAAATAAAAACAGTACTTTGACTCATTGATTTACTATAAGTCAAAGTTATTTGTGTCCAGAGGAAGAAAGTTCTGTTCTGATGCATCATGTTTTTGTGTTTACAGGGAACATCCAATCGGTGATCAGAGCTTCCAGTGTTACATTCGCCAGCAATCAGAAAGCTCCACCTACTCCATCTGACCACGCCCACTGCAGACACTGCAACAGTCGCATCTCAAACAGGAAACTCTTGAGTTGTGATTGACCGGAAGGTGGCCACAGATGAAAGCTAAACCTCTGGTGCTTTTATATGATTTTAATCAATCAACATCTTCCCTTGAATGGCGTGGGCTGCCGTGCACTTTATACGTCACACGCACCTGTGGACCATGTAGCTCCGCCTCACGGCACGTTATAACATTTTATGATGTTTTTAAGCTAGGATTCGACCAGATGTCCTCTAGCTGTGGATCATGTTTTTATAAACAGAGTATTGGGCCAAAGGACAGATCCCACAATCCTTTGCTTTGAAAGGGTTTTGAGATGTCAGTGGATGAGACCTGCGGCTGAACCTGATGAACTGTAACCATGTTTTTAACTCGTATAGAAATATCCTGCTCTGTTTCTGCCTGCACTTCCCTTTACTCACCCTTGTGTTGTCGTCACGCCAGCTGAAGCAGTGCTGCATTGTGGGAAATGTGTCATGTCGTGTGTGTTAAAGCATGCAGACGTCCTTATGCCAGCCGTTTCCAGCATGTGGCGTGACACTAAACCACTTTCTGATGGTTAGTGGGTCCAGTTGTGTTCAGCATCACATTTCGCTTTTTATACTTTCTGTTGTGTCTCACAGCTTGCTTTGTTTGTGTGTGTGTGTGTGTGTGTGTGTGTGTGTGTGTCTGTTTAAATCTGAAGCAAGCTTGCATGAGTGTGTTTCAGTTATTATGATTAATAACTTCCATTTTATCACATCACACTTTATAGAGACATTTCATATGAATGTAATTATTTTGATGCATTTCATGAAATCTGTCAAGATCATGCTTTGCTTATATTTCACCCTAAAATCAAATCTATCTATCTATCTATCTATCTATCTATCTATCTATCTATCTATCTATCTATCTATCTATCTATCTATCTATCTATATATACATACACACACACACATACATTTAAGCTTAAAGAAACTGAAATACATTTTACAAGCATTAAGAGTTTTTGCATTGCAAATTATTTTACAGTAATGTAAAAAAAATATATTAAGGCAATAGAAAGGAAATAGAAAAAATTGTAAGGTAATTGCACTGAAAAATGTTTTGTACAATTTTGCTAGTAAATTTCACAAATACCAAGTAACACTGAATTGAAAGTGAAATTCTAATGTAGAAAAACATCTTGAAAAACATACTCCAATAATCTTTGTTTCCTTTACATCTTTTTTTATTGGCGAGTTTTTATCGCTCAATTCTGACTTTTTTTCTTTTAGTAGTTGCAATTACTTTTTTTCTTCTTTATCCCTTGAGAGAAACAAGCTACCATAGTAAAGTGAAAAATACTGATGCGTTATTTTCTTTTTGGAGAAACTTGATTCTCATTTTGGTAGGATTTCAGCGTGAAATATGAGCTGGAGATTGACAGATTCTTCTGCACTTCATTCTGAGTATGGGTCCCCATACTTGGCCACATGTCACTTCACTTTTGTTAGTTTGGTGTTGTATTTTGTTAAAACACGGTTCTTCTGTTTCTGTACATCCCTCAGTGATGCATGTTTCAGTGCTTAGATATTTTAAAACGGCCCCATTTTCCTTCCCAAATGACATGCTGTTTATTTTTATATCACAGAATAATGCTTTTGGAACTCAATCCACACACACAGTGTGAAGTATGCAATAATGTCACCTATAAGTAATTCACCTGTATTTGATCTGTTGAAGGAATTTTGATCTCAGATCCCTAAGAAGGGAGAGTGGTGTTTGTGTGATGTGTGTACAGACCAACCAACCGAATGAGACACGCGTGTTTCTTTTGTCCAAATGAAGGCAATAACAAAGAAATCAGAGTCTCGAGTCTTTATTCTCAAATACTGTTTGCTTTCAAAACAGCTACTCAAAGCACTAAACATAAAGGATGAAAAAAATCTACAGCAAAAACACAAATACAAGTTGTTTTTTTTTTTTTCAATGTTAATGGATTTTACTGATCAATTAATGTTTTTTTTTGTTCCATCCAGAGGAATGTTTTATTGTTCAGATGTTGCTCATGAGCTCAGAAGTTTCTCTTCTAAAACCTGTTTGGAGAAATAAAACAGACCACGAGTCACTGGTTCAGCCAATGACTAGAGCTATAAAATCAATGCAGATCATTTAATTAGAAATGAATTTGTATTGAGATCTGAGCAACAAAGAAGCAATGTTTTCTGAAAATAGCATTAACAAAGTAACAATGTAGCCGTGTTGAAAGCTGTTTGTTTATTTATTTCCAACTCGCAAACATTTTTAACTGGATAAATTAAGAGGTTAAACTATTTATCAAGAACAAAATCGGCTGTAATTCCTGTTACATAATTTCCTTTTAACTTAAGCCTGCCAGAGCGCATTCACCAGCTAGTTTACCCAAGGTTTGCCCATACTGGCCAGTCATGAGTTCAAACGCGCTGCGTTTCTGGCCGAACTAGAGGACCTCAGCGAGAAGAATCCAGTGTTTGATTCTGGACCCGAACCGGAAGTTTTTAGTGGTGACTGACTGCATCGAACAGCGGGAGCATGATGAGACTGACGGCGGCGCGGAGCTGCTCTCTGCTCGGCCTCGTGCTGCTGCTGCTGCGCGCGGAACTCTGCGGGGCACAGCGATGTGAGTAAAACAGATCCTCGAGCACAAACCAACCAATAAAAAACATTCACTTTACTAACCGTTTACTGTCACAGAGCGATTGAAAGCGTCCAGAGCACAGCGCAAAAATCTCTACTTTAATCAGCCGTTTGTTGAGCAGTGTTTACCTTTACATTAACCACAGTTTACACCAAAATATAATAGTTATTTTACTTTCGTTTACCGTAAAACTGCTAACTTGGTATTAGTCGCTGTTATCAAAAATGAAATTAATCAAAATGACAAATAGGGTCTTTGGGTTTTTATATCAGCAGTAACTAATATGGTAGTTTGGAGGAAACTGTAACGTGTTTACCACAGTACATTTCTGTAGCATATGACATGAATATTATAGTATTAATTTTTTTAGTTCAAATGATTACACAGTGTTTCAATGTAAAGGTGTTTAGAAAATTAACTTAGTTTTTCCAAATAATAACAGTATTTAGTAACATTGTAGCAGTGTTTCCAAATGAAACAGTAAAAATTCTTCAAACAATAGCAGTATTTCTAAAGTAACAATGTTTAAAAAATGGTAAAATACATGTACAAAGTAAGTGTTAACAAAAAGTAACAGTATTTAAAAAAAGAATTGCTGTTTACAAAATTCACAAAGTAATAATGTTTCTAAAAAAACGGTATTTTCAAAGTAGTAATGTAGAAGTCTTTACAAAAGGAACTGTAACAATTTTCCAAAAAGGCAGAGCACTTCACAAGATGTGCCTTTAGTGATGTGACTGAAGATATGTAGTATGGCTGTTTCATTCGTGTGTGTGAGTGAGTGAGTGAGTGAGTGAAACTGCCCTACATTACAGACTGAAAACAATTCAAATCAATAGTCTTAAAATACACCATGTTGTGGTTCATCTTAAACTCTGTCAGTGTTGAAGATGAATTCCAGAAATATTCTCTCGAAAGAGACTCGTGGGGGAATAGATCCCTGCGTAACTCAACTGATCGAGTTAAAGCTGACATCCATGATGGACTCATTTTCTGAAGATCTGTTTGGTCTTCACTGAGCTTTATGTTCCAGTCTAATATTTGAATCTTTCATACTGAGCCTCATTAATAAACTATGGACGTGTCATGCACATTTATATAAACATTTATATTTACAGTACGTGGCACTCAGAGGTGTTTCAAAATTGTGATAGATTGATAAACACTGCCGTTCCAAAGTTTGCGATCAGTACGATTTTTTATTATATTTTAAAGTATATTCAAATAAAATGTTATTGTTATTATTGTTAAATATAATGTTATTTTAAATTGCAATAATATTTCACAGTTCTACTGGTTTTTTTTCTGATCAAATAAAATAAAATAATTGCAGTCATGATAAGTATAAGAAACTTCTTTAAAAAATTCTTACTAATCCCAAACTTTTGAACAGTAGTGTATATAGGTCACCCTGATCAATCAGAAATATTGGCTGATAATCTTTAGCTCTTATATGAGTCCGTTTAAAAGACTTTTTGTTAAGGAATAACTAAATGTTTTCAGTGTTTTTGAATAAATATTGTATATAACATCCAAACCTTTTGAATGCACTCATTGCCCCTTAATTTAATTGCACAGTTGGTATGCTTTGGTAAGTGAAGGCAGTCAAACACACTGATCAGATGTGCTCTCATGTCCAGTTCTCTCACAGAATAAAGCGTCTCAGTTCCTCCTGCGACACAGACGTGCAAACACCCTCTTTGAGGAGAGCAAGAAAGGAAACCTGGAGCGTGAATGCATCGAGGAGCTGTGTGATAAAGAGGAGGCACGAGAGATATTTGAGAACAATCTAGAAACAGTGAGTTCTGCAGGCAATCAATGCTCCGATGTTTGTGTTGTGATCCGTCATACTGTTGACATTGACATTGACCCGTCAGCCGTGTGCGTGCGTTCAGTCATGAGATCGTTTGTGTTGATAGTGAGGTTTGTGAACTGCAAATGCATCGTTGAACTGCTTTATGATGTGTGTGAATAATCTCACCATGACAATTTCTTTTTTAAATCTTCCAGGATTATTTCTATCCCAAGTATATTGGTAAGTCGTCATTATTATTTTTGTGCAGATAAACACTTCCTGTAACCTACAGCATATACAGTGCGTCTGAGTGACGAGTGATGATGTCAGCTCACAATTCAGTGACCCTCATTCTGGAATCTGATTGCAAAACTCACTGTGACTGAAGCTGCTTTGACTCTTGAGTCAGTCTATTTGTCCCAATTTAAAAAGTACAAATTATAAAACATAAGGAAAGACGCTACAGGTGAATAGGGTAAAAACGTTAACTAATATACAAACCTGATTCCAAAAAAAGTTGGGACACTGTACAAATTGGGAAAAAAAAGAGAACGCAATGATGTGGAAGTTTCAAATTTCTATATTTTATTCAGAATACAACATTTATGACATCAAATGTTTCAACTGAGAAAATGTGTAATTTTATGGAGAAAGTAAGTTGATATTAAATTTCATGGCATCAACACATCTCAAAAAAGTTGGGACAAGGCCATGTTTACCACCGTGTGGCATCCCCTCTACTATTTATAACAGTCTGCAAATGTCTGGGGACTGAAGAGACAAGTTGCTCAAGTTTAGGAATATGAATGTTGTCCCATGCTTGTCTAATACAGGCTTCTAGTTGCTCAGCTGTCTTAGGTCTTTATGATGCGCCAAATGTTTTCTATGAGTGAAAGATCTGGACTGCAGTCTGGCCATTTCAGTACCCGGATCCTTATTCTACACAGCCATGACGTTGTAACTGATGCATTATGTAGTCTGGCATTGTCATGTTGGAAAATGCAAGGTCTTTCCTGAAAAAGACGACGTCTGGATGGAAGCATATGTTGTTCTAGAACTTGGATTAACCTTTCAGCATTGATGGTGCCTTTCCAGATGTGTAAGCTGCCCATGCCACATGCACTCATGCAACCCCATACCATCAGAGATGCAGGCTTCTGAACTGAGCTCTGATAACAACTTGGGTTGTCCTTGTCCTCTTTAGTCTGGATGACATGGGGTCCCAGTTTTCCAAAAAGAACTTCCAAGTTTGATTCTTCTGACCACAAAACAGTTTTCCACTTTGCCGCAGTCCATTTTAAATAAGCCTTGGCCCAGAGAAAATGCCTGCACTTCTGGATCATGTTTAGATATAGAGTCTTTTTTTTTTATATAGAGTTTTAGTCGGCAACGGCGAATGGCACAGTGGATTGTGTTTACAGACAATGTTTTCTGGAAGTATTCCCGAGCCCATGTTGTGATTTCCATTACAGTGGCATTCCTGTATGTGATTCAGTGCTGTCTAAAGGCCCGAAGATCACCGGCATCCAGTATGGTTTTGGCCTTGACCCTTACGCACAGAGATTGTTCCAGATTCTCTGATTCTTTGGATGATATTATGCACTGTAGATGATGAAAACTTCATACTCTTTGCAATTTTTCTCTGAGAAACTCCTTTCTGATATTGCTCCACTATTTTTCGCCACAGCATTGGGGGAATTGGTGATCCTCTGCCCATCTTGACTTCTGAGAGACACTGCCACTCTGAGAAGCTCTTTTTATTCCCAATCATGTTGCCAATTGACCTAGTAAGTTGCGAATTGGTCCTCCAGCTGTTCCTTATATGTTCCTTTCAAAATTTTATATGTAATCTATATTCTATTGTGAATAAATATAAGTTTATGAGATTTGTAAATTATTCCATTCCTTTTTTACTCACAATTTGTAAAGTGTCCCAACTTTTTTGGAATCAGGTTTGTATATAGGTGCTGGTCATAATTAGAATATCATCAAAAAGTTGGTTTATTTCACTAATTCCATTCAAAAAGTGAAACTTGTATATTATATTCATTCATTACACCCAGAATGATATATTTTAAAAGTTTATTTCTTTTAATTTTGATGATTATAACTGATAACTAAGAAAAATCCCAAATGCAGTATCTCAGAAAATTAGAATATTACTTAAGACCAATACAAAGAAAGGAATCAGTCTGTAGCACTGCTCAGGTGTTATGAGAGCCCAGGTTGCTCTAATAGTGGCCTTCAGCTCTTCTGCATTGTTGGGTCTTCAGCTCTTCTGCATTCTTGGTTCTGGCATATCGAATCTTCCTCTTCACAATACCCCATAGATTTTCTATGGGGTTAAGGTCAGGTGAGTTTGCTGGCCAATTAAGAACAGGGATACCATGGTCCTTAAACCAGATACTGGTAGCTTTGGCACTATGTGCAGGTGCCAAGTCCTGTTGGAAAATGTAATCTGCATCTACATAAAGTTGGTCAGCAGCAGCAAGCATGAAGTGCTCTAAAACTTCCTGGTATACGTCTGCGTTGACCTTGGACCTCAGAAAACACAGTGGACCAACACCAGCAGATGACATGAAACCCCAAACCATCACTGACTGTGGAAACTTTACACTGGACCTCAAGCAACATGGATTGTGTGCCTCTCCTCTCTTCCTCCAGTCTCTGGGACCCTGATTTCCAAAGGAAATGCAAAATTTACTTTCATCAGAGAATGTAAATTTGGACCACTCAGCAGCAGTCCAGTCCTTTATGGAGCGAGACGCTTCTGACGCTGTCTGTTGTTGAAAAGTGGCTTGACACAAGGAATGCGACAGCTGAAACCCATGTCTTGCATATATCTGTGTGTAGAGGTTCTTGAAGCACTGACTCCAGCTGCAGTCCACTCTTTGTGAATCTCCCCCACATTTTTGAATGGGTTTTGTTTCACAATCCTCTCCAGGGTGCGGTTATCCCTATTGATTGTACACTTTTTTTTTTCTACGACATCTTTTCCTTCCCTTCATCTCACTATTAATGTGCTTGGACACAGAGCTCTGTGAACAGCCAGCCTTTTGCCATGACCTTTTGTGTCTTGTCCTCCTTATGCAAGGTGTCAGTGATCATCCTTTGGACAACTGTCAAGTCAGCAGTGTTCCCCATGATTGTGTAGCTTACAGAACTAGACTGAGAGACCATTTAAAGGCCTTTGCAGGTGTTTTGAGTTAATTAGCTGATTAGAGTGTGGCACCAGGTGTCTTCAATATTGAATCTTTTCACAATATTAAAATTTTCTGAGATACTGAATTTGGATTTTCCTTAGTCATCGGTTATTATCATCAAAATTAAAAGAAATAAACATTTGAAAAATATAAGTCTGTGTGTAATTAATGAATATAATATACAAGCTTCACTTTTTGAATGAAATTAGTGAAATAAATCAACTTTTTGATGATATTCTTATTCTAAGACCAGCACCTGTATCATTATAGCTCCAGTTGATTAACAAAACATTAAGGGCATTGTTCTGTATTGCAAGTTTTCTGAAATGTTCTGTATAGGTATGCATATAAACAAGGTTTTATCTAATTAAACATGCACTAATTTGCATAAATTTCCAAAACAACATTTATTTTTATCACTCCATATAAGAAAATACTAGTAAACAGACAGAAAACAAATACAGTTTTACCACATTTTAGTTATAAAATGTTGTATAAATCAGTGTGAATGATGTATGAACAAATCCATGAGTAAAAGCCTTCAGAATATGGAGAGGAATAAAAATGTAAAGTTTGGTGTATGCAAGAGAGCAACCTCTTTATAAATATGGGTAACACTTTTTGTTTCTTACTTACTGCATAACTAATAAGGAATGATTGAAGAACTAACAGGTGATTATGCATTAAGACTTAACTCACTACTGTTAACTACTAAGGAAGATGAGTTAACTAATCAGTATGTAATATAATTTTATGATTGTGTTAAGTAACAGTTAGCTTATCAATAACTAATGAATTTTTCCATACCTACTGAAGAACTACTATAAATTATCTAGTAGTTAGGGTTCAAGAAAAATAACTATGAAGTATTCTAAAGTGTTACCAATATGGATTGTAACTGAAATCTTCAGATTCAAATAGATAAAGTGCATTAAAAGAAACACTTAAATGTGTGTTTTAGATTTTGGATGTTTTTGATCTCAAAATTGTGAACAGATAAAATATTAAATGTAAAAAAAAAAATCTTTTTCTGAAATGAATAGATAAGATGCAAACAGCTTAAGTGTCATTAAATTTATATTAAATGTAGAAAATAAAAATAAATGTTTAGCTTGTTGGGCATTACCTGTCCGTTTGTAGTTATTTAGTTTAGATATTTTTCCTTACAGCTTGATAAATACCCAGTTATGCCATGAAACTCTAGATGGTGCAGACTGAGGGGTCCTTAAGATAACTTATGATATTCTTAGCATAAAATGACTTGTCACAAGCTGATTAAGTTCATGTTGCATACGCAGTCAATGAGCTTGCTGCTTTACATTGAAATGGCTGATTAGCATTTGCTTGAGTATTGCAGCACGCTTTCAGAGTTCCTCCGAAACCCTCCACCTTCCCCAGCTCCACCTGTATAGATCTGCTATGGGTTATTTTATATGCTATTTTTGCAGCAGCAGAATGTTTTAAAATATTCACAGAACCATATTACCAAATCAGCTTTTGCATTGGCAGTAGCAAGTTCCTGTACTTCCTGTACATAAATCAATAACCAACAGCAGCAGAAGTTCAGCAGTAGCGGAACAGATCTGTCATATCCATTACCATGCTAAAATCTTATGAGAGTTAACATGATAGAAATACAGCTAACAAACTGATCAGTTTTTAAGCACTATTAATTAATTTAATATTGTATTTTTCTCATGTTGTGTGCTGTAACAGTGCATCATTAGATGGACTGAAGTGTGGGTGTCATGTCGTTTATGTGTTGTATCTTTTTTCTCTGTAGATTGTCTGCAATCTCACCGCACCGGGATAAATAATCCAAACTCTGAGCCTGGAATCCCTCAGAACCTCCGTAGCTGTATTCAAGGTGATCCAGCACTAGTACTGTTATCTAGTCTGAGACCGTGTTGTGTATGGAGTGAGTTTTGGTTCTTTATTACATGCGAGAAAATAAAAGATCTGAGAGAAAAAAAAAAGTTTGAGAGAAAAAGTTATCACACTGATAGCAAAAAAACATTTCATGAGAGAAAAAAGAATATTTGAGAGAAAAAGTTTTCATGCCAATAGCAAAAAATAATAATATTTGAGACTAAAAAAAGTTTTGAGATAAAGTATTTTCTCATAGAACATAAAAAAATATACATTTGAAATTTTTAAAATTATTTCTGAGAAAAAAAATCTCTCTCAAAATACTTTGAAAAAAACTCTCAAATATATATGTTTTGCTATCAGTGTGAAAATATTTTCTCTAAAAAAAAAAGTGTTTCTCTCGAAACGCTTTTCTTTGCTCTTGATGCAATTTCTTGCTCTCGTGTCAGGATTTTGCTTTCACTGTGAGAATTGTGTCATGGGCGGGGCCACGTTCCTATTGGCCAGTCGGGTGAGCATCGTCTTGTCTTGGGAGTCGAACTGAATCATTACACCATTGTTCGGTTCACCTGCATAAATGCCGCCTCTGCCTTATGGATAGTTAAGTTGAGCAGTGAGCACGGACACTCCAATGTTTGGGTAAGATGATGACACACAGCTGGCTGAGCAAGTTCAGTATCACTGAAGATTAAACATTAAAAAATAGCACTCATATTCATGAATGAACGTGTATTATATTATTTGCTTGCTAATCGCTAGTAAAGCTAACCAGCCATCATGCTAGGTAAACTTGCAAACTCACCTGGTTTATACTATGTTTAAATCAAATGCCAAATTAATGTTTTGATTTAGATAGTTTCACGCCTTATTTAGTGAGTAGTGAGCTAGTTTCTACCTTTGCACTTGCTAGCCTCAAAGCACCTGAAGAGTAACTGCTTGTTCTTACAACCTCCCGCACAACTTTCAACTAACGCTAGTATGCATGGAAGGTGGCAACCCTACAACTAGCTAACGTTAGACAGTGATTGACATACCGTTTGAAAGATTTAAAAGAAAAAATAATTACCATGACAGTACAGGCACAAACATATTTGTGGGTTGCTAATGTAAGAGTTAGTCCTAGACCTGCAATTTACCTTGTCAGCTCTAGACCTTAGCTAGATGGTAAAAAATATTTAGAATAAGCCCCGTGTAGCTGAGTTTGCGAGCTATACATGCAGTGTAGCTAAACATGTAGTGCAACAACCATACAAAGACTATTTTAAACAAAACTAGGTGGGACACTTTCAAACGGTATATCAATCACTGCTCACTACTCACTAAATAAGGCGTGAAACTATCTAAATCAAAACATTAATTTGGCATTTGATTTAAACATAGTATAAACCAGGTGAGTTTGCAAGTTTACCTAGCATGATGGCTGGTTAGCTTTACTAGCAATTAGCAAGCAAATAATATAATACACATTCATTCATGATACTGAACTTGCTCAGCCAGCTGTGTGTCATCATCTTACCCAAACATTGTGTCCGTGCTGAACTTAACTATCCATAAGGCAGAGGCGGCCTCTATGCAGGTGAACGGAACAATGGTGTAATGATTCAGTTCGACTCCCAAGACAAGACGATGCTCACCCGACTGGCCAATAGGAACGTGGCCCCGCCCATGACACAATTCTCACAGTGAAAGCAAAATCCTGACACGAGAGCAAGAAATTGCATCAAGAGCAAAGAAAAGCGTTTCGAGAGAAACACTTTTTTTTTTTTGAGAAAATATTTTCACACTGATAGCAAAAAATATATATTTGAGAGTTTTTTTTCAAAGTATTTTGAGAGAGATTTTTTTCTCAGAAGTAATTTTTAAAATTTCAAATGTATATTTTTTTATGTTCTATGAGAAAATACTTTCTCTCAAAACTTTTTTTAGTCTCAAATATTATTATTTTTTGCTATTGGCATGAAAACTTTTTCTCTCAAATATTCTTTTTTCTCTCATGAAATGTTTTTTTGCTATCAGTGTGATAACTTTTTCTCTCAAACTTTTTTTTTTCTCTCAGATCTTTTATTTTCTCGCATGTAATAAAGACACATTTCTAACTCCATAGTTGTGTCTGTGTTCATTGTGAGTTTGAGTTGCTATGTGTTTCAGAAATCAGTAACCAATGTCTGCCGCTGCCGTGCAATAAGAATGGTTATGAGCGCTGTGTGGACGGTCAGGGCTCCTTCACGTGTGTGTGTAAAGCGGGATGGAGGGGTCAGCGCTGTGAGCAAGGTGAGATGAGATTCATTCATCATACTGACCGCAAAACGTTTCATGTTCATTACATTGCACTGAGACTTTGAAAAACTATTGATGAGTCTAGACAACAGAAAGATAATTAAATTAGGCCATTTTATTTCCAATATGCACCCATTAAAGGGTGTTTTAATTCATGTGAAGTTATGTCTTTGGGACATGACTTGATGGATTGCATGACCATATGAGTTTGTCTCTATTTCCTAGCAACTACATATCAAACATTTGTGTCTAAATGGCTGTTATGGTAAATAGTGTATGAATTAAAAAGGGGTCAAAGTTAAAGTTAAAGGGGTCATATGATGCGGATGGAGTGTTACAAGCCCTTGGTAAATAAATAAAATCTGTAAAGTTGCAAAGACTAATCTCTCAAATCCAAAGAGATATTCTTTATAAAAGTTAAGACTTGTCCAAACCCCCCATATAATCCCTTGTTTAAACAAGCCCCCACGTCTACATCACAATGTGGAAATATTTGCGTAATGTCATCCAAATGTTCACGCAAAGAAAGAAGACGTAACTTTTATTCTCGTTGTAGTATTGTTGTTGCCGTCATGTTGTGGAGTCGTTTTGTGTTTCGTTGTGAAAGCGAAACTACTTTGTTTGGCCCAGAAGAGGATGATATAGCCATTTAGTCATGCCTGGAGCTGATCCATGATCAATCTCAACAAATTAGAACATGGTGACATGTCAATCAGCTAATCAACTCAAAACACCTGCAAAGGTTTCCTGAGCCTTCAAAATGGTCTCTCAGTTTGGTTCACTAGGCTACACAATCATGGGGAAGATTGCTGATCTGACACTTGTCCAGAAGACAATCATTGACATCCTTCTCAAAGAGAGTAAGCCACAAACATTCATTGCCAAAGAAGCTGGTTGTTCACTGAGTGCTGTATCAAAGCATGTTAACAGAGAGTTGAGTGGAAGGAAAAAAAGTGTGGAAGAAAAAGATTAAACAATTAACCGAGAGAACTGCAGCCTTATGAGGACTGTCAAGCAAAATCGATTCAAGAATTTGAGTGAACTTCACAAGGAATGGACTGAGGCTGGGGTCAAAGCATCAAGAATTGGATTGTTGCCCAGTGGCCCAAAGTGTTACATCCCTATGATGTATGTTTTTAAATATTAATTGTTGAGGTATGTTCACACCTTTTGGGTGTGGTTATGTATCACAGGTGTGTTCTCTCTCTCTTATCTTTCTCACTCTTTGCTTGCTTGGCAGTGTCAAATGACCCACAGGTGGTGCTCATCAGAGAGTGTGCTGCAGATGGTGCTGCTACAAAAGAGCAGATTGAACACTGCTTAAGGAGGCTCACTTTTCTCCTGCTCCAGACCTGTGTTGAGTTTCTTGTTGGTGGTGCAAAGTTAAAATAGTTGTTTGTCAGGTGTTCATATCTAAAAGTAAGTTGTATTCCTGTTGCCCAGTAGTGTGTTGAAACCACGGAGTGTATAACAAATTTACTTCTATTTTACTTGTTAAGGTATTAAAAGATACAGTAATTTACTTTGTTTATTTGATTAATTGTTAGTTCTGGAAGCTGTAGGGAGAGGTTGCCATTTTATTTTGTACTCATGTTTTTCCCTGTTTTTGGTTAGTGAGGGAGTTGAGGAAAGCATTTGTTGTTGATTTTATTTTACCTGGATCAATTATGAAGTACTCCTCCTTTTAGTCAGCTGCTGTTTTGTTTGTTGTTTTGGCCAGGCCCTCTCCTGAAGACATTTATTGCTTCCTATCTTGCTTTTCTAAATACATTGTTTAAGTGGTCAAACTAAGTGGTGGTTGCATTTTCTGGAGCAGAGGACTGGTGATTCCTCCACGTTTTAAATGATCGTAACAAAAGTCCTCTTTTCAGATGAGAGCAAGTTTTGTATTTCAATTGGAAAGTCCTAGAGTCTGGAGGAAGGGTGGA
This sequence comes from Carassius auratus, assembly GCF_003368295.1. Taxonomy (NCBI): domain Eukaryota; kingdom Metazoa; phylum Chordata; class Actinopteri; order Cypriniformes; family Cyprinidae; genus Carassius; species Carassius auratus. The sequence goes on from NC_039243.1 coordinate 16,049,803, forward strand.
GAAGCTCTTAGCCCAAGTTGATTGAAGTCCAGTTTTAAGTTTCCACAGTCTGTGATGATTCGGGGTTTCAATTTGGCACTTGCCCACACTGCCAAAAGCACCAAAAGTTGGTTAAATTACAATTGTGTTGGTGAGCTTGACTTTTGTCAAGAGGAAGATGAGAAACAAGAGACCAAACAATGCAGATGAGCTGAAGGCCACGGTCAAAGAAACTTGGGTTTCATACCACCTTGATCTGATCACCTCCATACCATGCTGAATTGAGGCAGTAATTAAAGTAAAATAAGCCCTCCTTACCAAGTATTGAGTACATGTACAGTAAATAAACGTACTTTACAGAAGGCCAACAATTATTCTTCTTATGAAGTTTTGTAATTTGTTGAGATCAGATAATTTGTGAATTGGTGGGTTTTTGCTAAATGTGAGCCAAAATCATAACAATTAAAAGAACCACATACTTAAACTACTTCAGTCTGTGTACACTGAATTTATTTAATACATGAGTTTCACAGTTTGAGTTCAATTACTGAAAAAATTAACTTTTCCACGACTTTCTAATTTATGGAGACGCACCTGTAATAATTAATGAAGTGAGTGATTTTTAATTTACAATAGTTTACAAAAAAATATATTATTACAGTGACACTAAGTTGCATATGAAGTACAGTAGTATGGTACAGTTAAGTTTGATTGGTTAACAGTGTTAGTTATTTTAGTATATGAAGTTAAACTAAATGAAAATGATAAATGAGGCTCTGGAAACTAGTTGAAATAAAGTGCTTTTTTCATATTTAATTTAATTTCAGGTAATGTTTATTTTTACTTTCTTTATTGTATACATTTTTGTTTACTGTAATAATCCAGATACAGCACTTTTTTCCTAGGAATCCATAAACTGATGTAATGTAAACCTTAAATGTGTAAACCAAGCATCTGCCAACTGCATAAATGTAAATAATGCATTTACAAGCTAAGTTTACAGCGCCACCTACTGCTCAGAACTAGTACTAGTGGTGAACAGACTATTTGCCAGATCTTTTCTGTCGGCAGCTTTATTGGTATTTATTTTATTGACTCCATTTGCTCACAGATATTAATGAGTGTGAAGACCCAGAATTCCCTGCAGGCTGCAGCCAAACGTGTCACAACCTCCCCGGCAGCTTCATGTGCAGCTGTGAGAAAGGCTTCTTCACCCGTGACAACATCC